>NC_140165.1:16685745-16826978 GCF_963971535.1 Notolepis coatsorum | reverse complement strand
ATTTCAAGCCCAGAGTGCCACACCTCGTCCTGGTTTCCGACGTGGCTGTTTTGTTGTGGTTGAGGTTGAGCCTCAGACAGGGCCGGCCAGGGGGCGTGCCTCCTCCCTCCCATCCATGCTTTCTACACTTGTTGGTTTAGTTCAGCTTATCAGCGCAGCATCAGGGTCAGAGGAGCAACATAACCTGTCCTAATTCTGTGGACAAGTCTTTGTCTTACAGTAGGGTTTGAATGAGGAAACTTTCTCACATCAACAAAAGGCTGAATTCTTGGAACCGACTGGTTTTCGAAGGCCTTAGTTGTGTCATTCTGCACGACGTCAGGGTTTGTTGACATGTAAGTGTGTTGCCTGCGGCCCCGCGCCACCAGCATGTCTCGGCTCCCTCGTGTCTTGGATTCCTAAAGCCCCGTTGGCCGCGCCTCCTGTGCTCTGGCTGTCCTCCAATCGAAGGCTTCCAGATCAGAGCCCCCCCCCCACACACACACACCCACGAAGACGCAGTGAAGCTGCCTCTTATCTCGGGTCAGTCGGTCTGTGTGTCTTGTGTGTCTCTTATGAGGAACTCTTATATATACACTACACTACACCTGTTTAACAAGGCATACCTAAGACGTGACCTCACACAGTCCATTTGACATGGTTTGGGTAGCGACAACAAAGAGGAGAGTGAGTGCGTATATATTTAGGATACACACACTAGAGTGGAGAGGTTTTGTGTACAGTATGTACAAGGAACAGGAATAGCTGTAAACAAATCAGCAACAACACACTTAATTTTGTTTTCATTCCTCCACACAGCATGAATAAGTAGGCTAGTGTTTATTGGTTATTACAATAATTACATATGTACGGATATTATAAATAGATGTAGATTGAATCATCTTGTTTATATATTTTACCACGGCCATTAATGTTCTAAAGGGACTTTGTCGATTGTGTAAGAAGAATGTATCACGATCTCCACAATCTATGGAATGCGTATCATGATGATATTTTAACCAGCGATCTTAGATATTCATTTCCTGTGTAGAGGAGCGTATATGCAGCCACAAGGTACACGCAAGGTACTGCATGTGCTCCTCTACAGTGGACATGAATTGAATGCAGCCACGTTGCTAGACTTCGCTGGAGGCGGCCGGAATGAGCCTTGAGTGACATAATGCCACTGGATGGGCTTTTCTTGTATTATCTTTTTTTTTTTTTTATGAATTGTTTAGGGTGGGAGGGGGTAAACACTGTTAGTTATTATGTGGTTGACGAGCTGGAGATCAATGTACAGACCTGCGCGTGTTTATTAGGTGCTCTGATAGGCATATACAGTCTGAGTGGACATTATGTCCCTAGTCCCACCTCTCCTGATGTACAGTAAGCCGGCTCTCATGCATCGGGACCCCCCCCCCCCCCCCAAGGCCAGACTATTATCTTAACCCTTTCACTGCGACAATACAGACGTTTAACCCTTTCACATTTCACTTTCACTGCCACACTGCAAAGGGTTAACCCTTTCACAACCACACCACAGAAGGTTAACACTTTCACTACCACACTACAGACGGTTAACCCTTTCACTGCGACAATACAGACGGTTAATGCTTTCACTGCCACACGACAAAGGGTTAACCCTTTCACAACCACACTACATAAGGTTAACCCTTTCACTGTGACAATACAGACTGTGTTAACCCTTTCACACGACAAATGGTTAACCCTTTCACAACCACACCACAGGAGGTTAACCCTTTCACTGCAACAATACAGACAGTTAACCCTTTCACTGCCACACGACAAAGGGTTAACCCTTTCACAACCACACTACATAAGGTTAAACCCGTCTGTAGTGTGGTAGTGAAAGGTTAACCTTCTGTAGTGTGGTAGTGAAAGGTTAACCTTCTGTAGTGTGGTAGTGAAAGGTTAACCTTCTGTAGTGTGGTAGTGAAAGGGTTAATATGATCTGCAGAATGTAGGCCAGCCCAAACCTGCTCGGAGAGAGACCTTATAGGCAGCAAGTTATTTGGCTTATTTCAGGTAACAATTGTTCAGTCTTTGTTGTTTATGTCGGTCGGCCTAGAGCCGCGGCAGTTGATTCAGTGGACTTGGCTTCAGCCAATGAAAGGGATACGTTGTGTTGGGGCACCTAAACTAAGAGGGCCGACGTTCCACTCTACTGGTTGAAGTTGCAGTTACTCGTGACGTAGTACGTTCGCTGATAAAGAAAATGAATGTCCACAGCCGCTCCGGTGTAAAACAAAGATATCCAAATGGTTTATTTCTCTTCCACAGCGAAGTCTTTCTTTACAGAAGTGGTCCTAAAGCTATTTTCCTAAATATTCACGTCACTAGTACAAGGTTAAGAAAACTGTATTTTCCCAGTCTCCAAAATCACCGCCGACCCAACAGATGAAAATTCCTCCACACTGGAAAGCCGTAAAATCAACTTGCCGGCTCTTTCCACAGCAAAACGGTATAGGCAAGGCACCCTGGTCTAGAAATGCAGACTTCAATCTATGTTGTTTAGTCTATCTGTTCAGTACTGCTCAGCACTGTTTCAAGATGCAAACTGACTGTTCTGTAGGGCTGACCTTCGATTTTTTTTGGGAATTTGAAGCTACGAGAAATAAATATATATATATATATATATATATATATATATATATATATATATATATATATATATATATATATATATATATATATATTATATATATATATATATTTTTTTTTAATGTTGTGGGGCTTGTACAGCACTTTGTTCAACTTTGTCAGTGCTGTAAAGTAAAAAAAAAAATAAAGAAGAAGAAAATAGTGCTGTCAATATCAATGCATAGAACAAAGCGGGGCTCGCAACTCACGTTTGATGCTCCAAGGTGTTTTAATTGACAAATAATAGCAGTAGATACAACATTTCGACCGACCCTTCCGGTCTTTTTCAAGTATGATGCATATCAATTGCATACATCTTTACAATAACAGTTTAAAATCTTAGCAATTAATCACATTACCCTTTTTGACCCCATCAGTCTCCCATAGTTACTTTGACTACCGGTTACTCCCGGGTGGCTGGTGACATGATGTTTGTTTACATTCCTGAATCACATGCACCACAGGGAGAATAGTATCATGACCAGACATGCCTGACTGTCTTATTTCATAATACAAAGTTTCTGAATGCACTTTTGGATTAAACCAAGTTGTGTGCAGTGATGAACGGTCTTTCCCAGTGGAACACAAGTTACTTAACGTTACACAGGTCGCGCTACGCGCACTTTGTTTGCTAACGTTAGATAACAGTGTTGATAATAAGGAGCCGTCTGCCAACAAAGATGTTGTTTCAAGAAATGTAATCACAAAATGGATTATCATTCAAACATTATTTAAGACTCCTGTGTCTAACTTTCCCTAACCATTTTGTGACTGCAGCGTTTGCTACGTTATGTGCGCAAATATAACCCATATTTAACGGCTCAGGTTTGGACGTTTAATGTGAAAAGTTACAGGCTTTCACTCGCATGCATTCAGCACACACACGTTTAATTGAACTAAATCGCATCGCAATTGCGATTAAATTAATTATGCAGCTTTATTATCTGCTCCTTCCTCTTCATCCTCGTTTGATGACCAACCTGTCGATTTTGCCTCAGACTTCGACATCATATTACCCATCTGAAATTGAACGGGTTTATTAGTCACAGATTGTATCTCTGATGGTGGAAGTCCCTTGGTTTCCATTTGTCTGTATAGGCAGAAGAAGGCAGCATGTTGGCTGATCTAGAACAGGAAGTGGTTTGCAGCCTCTTGGTTGGTTGCTACGGCGACGAAGCCTTCCGTTCCCCCGAAATAGACGTCTGCGTCTTCACACCCCCTCGCCTCATCTAACACCTCGTCGGTCTGACGCTGGCCTCTATGATAGGGCTGGGCCATGTGGTCACGATACCATTTTTACAATTTTGGGTCGTATAATGGTATTTGATGGTATTTAGTTTTCCAGTAAAAATTATAACATTATATGACTATTTTTTGTTGTTAACTTGTGGTAAAATTTCATTAAACAGCGTCTATTTACTTTTTTCTTATATTGCTGCAAGGAATAAAAAATGTAAAGTCAACTATGTATGTATATATATATATATATATATATATATATATATATATATATATATATATATATTAGAGCTGGGCATAGATTAATTTTTTTAATCTAGATTAATCTACCTGCAATCCTGGAATTAATCTAGATTAATCTAGATTAAAATGGCTCAAAAAAAAAAGAAAAAAGTCTGCCGAAGGTGTTCAAAATAGGTGTGTTCTACCCAAATAATGACCAGAGGAGGAGATTTATCCTCTCCTCTTCATCTGAGGAGTCACTAGCTGTTCTATCTCCTTGTTCAACAGCATGAACATGTCTCTTCTTTTTGTAATTTCCAGTGTTTCTTTTAAAACCAGATTTATCGTAATTTTCTGTGCCCTTCCTTTGATGCCATTAACATTGTTACACTGATATTGACAGCTCTCTCCAGTGTCAAATCACTCTCTGTCAGTAGTTTCTTCTGTGAACCTTCATTTTTTTTTTTTTTATACTTTATGAACCATTTCTTAATCCACAGACAAACCTGTCTCTCAATGTGTCTTTTAGTGAATCTCTAAATTCACAATGCTGCTGACTGGTTGCTCACACACAGACTGCTGCAGAAGCAGGTTTCTCAACAAATTCAGTGCAAGCTCAGTGTAACAGTTCCATGAATGAATGAATGAATGAAAACGTTATTTAACAGATTGCAGAATGGGTACAATACAGTACGGCTCAATACATACAATTGTTAAGGGGATGCAGACCAGAGAAAGACGTTTGTCTTGTTTACATCAGGGTCCCCCATTTTCATTTATTTGCTCCACATTGTCATTAGCCCCTTTCGTGACTGTGATGCACTGAGTGAATCCACAGTCACTTGCTCCTCAATAGGAAACCAACCTAGATTTACCCTGAAGGACTGGTTCTGCCCGAACCGTTCGTTATACAAGAATCACAGAGAAATTACAAAGGTACTCACAGTTGCATGAGGATTTCGGACAGAGATAAGGGATGGTGCGCATGCGCTGTGATCACCCAACGGCGGAAATAATGCCGTTTTGAGCAGTTTATAAAAATTATTTAAAATGTTTATTAGCAACGCAGAGCTTTCAAACCATCCCGTATCTCTGTCCGAAACCCTCGTGCAACTGTGAGCACCTTTGAAACGTCTCTGTGATTCTTGTATAACGAACGGTTCAGCCAGAACCAGTCCTTCATGGTAAATCTAGGTTAGTTTCCTATTGAGGAGCAAGTGACTGTGGATTCACTCCGTGCATCACAGTCACGAAAGGGGCTACATTGTCATCAAACGGTCCAATATTTCCAATAACCCAAGCCATTTCTGTTGTAAACACTCACGATAGTCCAGTCGATCCTTCCTTTAGTGTGTAAAGTGGATTTCCTCCTCTTGTAGATGTTTCCCAGTGCCGCCCGTATCAACGTGAGCTAACATGCTAACTCGCTAACGTTAATAATGTAAACAAAGCTTGCAACGGACTTCTTTTTTCTTGCATTGCGCAGATTCAGACGTCCTCATCGCCGAATTGTGTTATATCCTGAGGACTTCTTAACCTCACCTGTATAACAATGATTACCGGACCACTACTTTAGTTTAACACATTATTCTGACTACAGCTCCGGTAGTGCAATCACTTCCTGGTACCACAGCTGGGAACTACGGCTAGTATTTAAGGACAATACAGACCCAACGTTGAGAAAAAGATTAACGGCGTCAATTATATTATCGCGCGATACTAGTCTCGCGATAACGCAGCACGTTAACGCCGTTAACGGCCCAGCTCTAATATATATATATATATATATATATATATATATATATATATATATATTTCTTTCAATATGTAGGAATATCGCGGACAACGGTATTGTAAAAATCCATACCTTTTGCATGGATCCATGACGGTATACCTTCATTTTCTGTATACCTCCCCAACCTAGCCCCTTACGTGACTGCGGTTTGCAAGCCTGGGGCTTTTGTGACCGCAGTCACTTGCTGGTGGGACGCGACCAGTTTAAAAAATAACAACCAAGCGTGATCGCGGGGCTGGGGGTGTGTCAAAAATATATCAGATATGAATTTCAAAGATACCCAGCGTACATTATGGGTTTAACACAGCTTTACAGTGGGGTCTGGAAGCTCGGAGTTGCTAATAAACAGTTTAAATCATTGTTACTCCACGAGTGGTACTCACAGAGCGAGTCGTGTATTTCCGCCATTGGTGTCACCGCGCATGCGCACCAGGCATTTGGCTGGTCCAGGCATTACAGGCGGAAATACACGGCTCGCTCTGTGAGTACCACTCATGGAGTAACAATGATTTAAACTGTTTATTAGCAACTCCGAGCTTCCAGACCCCACTGTAAAGCTGTGTTAAACCCATATTGTACGCTGGGTATCTTTGAAACTCACACACCCAACAGCCCCGCGATCACGCTTGGTTGTTATTTTTTAAACTGGTCGCGTCCCACCAGCAAGTGACTGCGGTCACAAAAGCCCCAGGCTTGCAAACCGCAGTCACGTAAGGGGCTATCCCCAACCAATCTCTGCTGTAACCAACAGTGTTGAAGGAAAACTCCAACATTTTGGGAAATTAGCTTATTTAACATCTTCCCTGGAGTTAGACAAGAAGATACATACCTTTTTTGTCTCTGTGCGTGCATTTAGCTTAGGGAACAGTCGCTCCGTTAGCATAGCTTAGCTTCATCACTGGAAGTGAGGCAGATCCGGAGCCTTACAGTGTATAGTTTGATTGATTGATTGAAAAGTTTATTAACAGATTGCAGAATACACTCCAAAACGTTCATGTAAACATGTTGTGACCTGTGTATTCACCACGTGGAGAAATAAAAAATAATTGAATTAGACAATTACGTTTTATAAGCAAATATACTCAGAACTATTTTTTTGCCCAACCACTACTCTATGAGCGCAGCCAAGAAGATGGATACCTAAACTAACGTTACAACTAACCTAAAGTTAGTTTAGGTTCGTGTTAACGTTAGATAATGTACAAAATAAACGTTTTCCGCTGCTATAAACGTCGCACTTTTATTTTGACAACCCCAGAAAGGAAGTCATTATATATGCTTTACGATCCTGGTCTGTGTTAGCTCCGGTTAGCTCAGAGCGTCCGGTATATAACAATACCAGCCATTGGATTACTGTTTTCTAAATTGGGGAGGCTTTTAATCGTCAAGGTAAGAGGATTTCAAGTCATGGTATCCATAAACTTCAATCGGTTCGGATCTTTTGAATGAATGAGAATGTAAACAAACACTGCGTCACGTTGAAATCACTGGCTGCGCTCATAGAGTAGTGGTTGGGCAAAAAAATAGTTCCGAGTATATTTGCTTATAAAACGTAATTGTCTAATTCAATTATTTTTTATTTCTCCACGTGGTGAATACACAGGTCACAACATGTTTACATGAACGTTTTGGAGTTGTATTTGGAGTGTATTCTGCAATCTGTTAATAAACTTTTCAATCAATCAATCAAACTATACACTGTAAGGCTCCGGATCGGCCTCACTTCCAGTGATGAAGCTAAGCTATGCTAACGGAGCGACTGTTCCCTAAGCTAAATGCACGCACAGAGACAAAAAAGGTATGTATCTTCTTGTCTAACTCCAGGGAAGATGTTAAATAAGCTAATTTCCCAAAATGTTGGAGTTTTCCTTTAACGTTACCCTTTCGTCCATGACCATGTTCTGTGGCCGTCTTATATAAAAGAAAATAATAATAATAATTATAATGAGATCTGTAGACTACTTGTGTAGAGGTTCCTGGGCGTATGGCTTGAAAGTTGGCCTAAATGTTCTATTCCGCCGTGCTGCACATGGCAAGTGGAATTACAAAAAGTAGCAGCGTCCTCGTTGCCTGAAACATGAGGTCAACAGCACCACTACTACAAAACAAGTGGCACTGGTTCTAAATCAGGGAAGATAATTCAAAAAATAAAAAGTCTTTCCTTTTTAATAGCCTTAATGACATGACGCGGCTCGTGAGATGCCTAGTTGCCATGCAACCAGTAACCTAGCAAGCTTTAAACAAGCTGTCATTCCTACATTCCAACAAGTACCGTGGGATGCTGTAGGTTGGTTTACAGCCCCATTGGAACAATACAACACATGCACTTAAAGGAACACGCCAACATTATGGGAAATTAGCTTACCCTCTTCTCCAGAGAGAGACAAGAAGATGGATACCAGTTTCCTCTCTGTGTGTTCAGTAGAAAGCTATCTGGCTGCACGTTAGCCTAGCTTAGCACAATGAATGGAAGCCTTCGGGAGAGGTGTTAGTTGGACAATGCCTAGGCTAACCGGCACTGTCCGCTTCCATTCATTGTGCTAAGCTAGGCTAACGTGCAGCCAGATGGCTTTCTACTGAACGCACGGAGAGGAAACTGGTATCTATCTTCTTGTCTGTCTCTGGAGAAGACGGTAAGCTAATTTCCCCAAATGTTGGCATGGGGGAATACCAACACTTTCTTAGATTTCTTTGCCCCAGTTCAGTTAATATTTGTCAACATGCACCACACTCTCCCATAGCTAGAGAGGGACAACCCTTGAATTTGTGTTGTCACCTGGCTGTAAAAGGCAGCTCCAGATCTTAC
Organism: Notolepis coatsorum; assembly: GCF_963971535.1. NCBI lineage: Eukaryota > Metazoa > Chordata > Actinopteri > Aulopiformes > Paralepididae > Notolepis > Notolepis coatsorum. The sequence goes on along the minus strand of NC_140165.1, from coordinate 16,818,276 downwards.
GTTCATGTGATACCGTAAGCTACCTACGAGGTTCTCACGGATTCCTCACCGTTCTCACAGGGTATATTTTTCACTAATATGAACCGTCCTGTCAGTTCTTAAAATGAATGGCATTCCTCTCACTCATTTCCTCAAATGAAGAAGAATGATGCCCTGTCGATACAGTACCTCTACTTTCTTTAACTATGAATGAACACAACAGTCTAACTTTCCATCTTTACATAATAAAGTTTGAAAACGTTGTTATATGCAGGACAGTTATATGGTTCTTTGTCTGAATCTTCTTGCTCTTACATGCAAGTAAAACAGTTCAACCTGCCAATAACACCACTGGTATCTCGTCTGTGACTGATCAGATGATACCTCCGAAACCATGGCCAACCTGATAGTGAAGTTGACAGGAAGTGTAATGGCATATGGGAGATTCATATTAATAGCTTCCTCTGGCAGCTGTTTACCAGCCAATAATAATGATATGGGAACGTTTGGAATCTACAAGTATTTGGTTTCATCAGTGTTTTATCCTGCATCCTCGCTTGAAATTGCAATGTATTTCCAATGGACACATTTCTAAATCGTCTCGTTTAAAACAAATAAAGCATGGTGTACCTTTCTGTGTGTATTATTCATCCACAATCTATAGCTCAACATAAAACAATTCACAATTAATCGTAAAATAATTACGTATAATTTTATTTCAACCAAAAATGCTTAAACAATAATGTTAGTGATGGAAGGAAACTCATTTTGGGCAAAAATGGAAAGCTTGCCAATGTTCATTAGGCAGAATTATTACAATAGCCAATAATCCATTTTCCCAATGATAAATCCCTATACGGGTGGACCGCGTGGGAAACTAAAGTGACGTCATTACACCTCCCTATTGTAATGCATTTTTAGAACGGCATATTCTTTTCCTGTGTTCCTTTTGAGTCGGGATGGTTTTGTAAACATGCCACACACACACACACACAGTCACACACACACACACACACACACACACACACACACACACACAGTTGTGTGTGATTTCCCCAGTCGAAGGTCAGTCTGACATAGAACGGCATATTCTTTTCCTGTGTGTTCCTTTTGAGTCGGGATGGTTTTGTAAACATGCCACACACACACACACACACACACACACACACACACACACTGACACGGTGCAGGAAAATACTTGAAACGGGACAGCTAAAGGTCGGTCGGCCCCCTCTTCAGTGTTTAAACAGCCGTATGCTAATGTGACCCAACCAAACGTTCAGCTGTGATTTAGATGCAAAAAGTTCCACCTATCTCTCCCCACCGCCGGCAATACTCTGATCATCCATCTCGGCTGACAGCTTTATGACTTTTCGTCAGTGCGAACGAATGCGCTGCGAAGACTGTTTCACCTCACTGTGTGAGACAGGTGTGATGGACTGCGTTTGACTTTTGATGGACCGTGTGATAAAGTTATTCATGAACAAATGTTTGATTGTCTTTTTTTTTATTATCCCTAGTTTAGACTTTCATTTAGCCTAGCCCTACATTTGGCCCAGTCTTATGTGCTTAGACATCAACAATGCTAAACTGATTGCTTTACAGGGTATCTTCGGGCTATTAAAAAGTCTTAAAGTATACAATTCATAATTCTCAATTTAGGTAAGGTAAGGTAAGGTAAGGTAATTTATTTATATAGCACGTTTAAAAGCACAAGAGCCAACCAAAGTGCTGTACAGTCAAAGCTTAAAATCAATGTCCTAATATAAAATACACAAATACAAAAATACAAAAAGGCACAGCAGGACAAGACAGTACATTCAGAGAGTAGGACATGGCTTTATACCAAAAAAATTCATATGCACAGGTATTTAATCTTTCGGGAGATGAAATAATATGAACCATTTAAAATGTTTTTGTATTAAAGTAGTATTTTGTGGGGCTATCGGGAGCTTGGTGCGTCTGGCGAGGGCTTGTATAGAACGTGCAAGAATTTAAATTGGCGCGCAAGTGCAGCCGCCAGTTCAGTGTCGCTATATTGTTTAAATTGTTTTGATAGTATGGTCGTGAAATTTACATAAAACTTTGCTTTAAGTGGTAATAAAAAGTCTTGCATTTAACTTGTTGAGACCTGCAGATACCCTGTTTTAGTTTTCAGAGCAAAACTGGTTGCTAATCTTTCACGTGTGTTGCAGGGCTAAAGGAAAGGTTTGGGATCTTGGAAGCTTTAGAAGCCTGTGTCATATTGATGACTAAACAAAGCTCCTTTCTATGACATTCATAAGGGTTTCACACCAGTATTTCTTTGTCTTGCCACCTGTTGGCGTCTGTGCAAGTCAATGGGTTACGGAGCCATTCCTCTCAACTTTAAAGGTGCTGTGTAAGTGGTATTTTCTGTTGGAATAAGTGGTCTATATGTTAAAATAATAGCTCTACAATCCGACAGCATCACTGATATAGAGTGTTGAGTCAGTAACATGGGTCTGATTGGATAAAGTGGGAACAGGATACCAGAACATTTATTTTCTGATTACTGCAGAGTGGAGGGACTGGGAGACTCATGTTACTGACCAAACACTCTATATCAATGATGGCTGTCAGAATGTAGAGCTATTTAACACCTATTTAAACAATAAAAAGCCACTTACAGCATATTTAAACTAACTGGTCCCCTGTCATCATCCACATCATTGTTGTCTAAATCCCTCTACCTGTGACTAGGCAATACAGAGGTCTAATAATATGTCAAATGGGGGAAATATATCTGTAATGGGCTGCCTTTGCATGTTGTGACGGAAGACAGGTTTGACTGGTATCCTGTTCTTGTGACACACACACACACACACACACACACACACACACACACACACACACACACACACACACACACACACACACACCCTCACACACACACACACACACACACACACCCTCACACACACACACACACACACACACACACACACACACACACACACACACTCACACACACACACCCTCACACACACACACACACACACACACACACACACACACACACACACACACACACACCCTCACACACACACACACACACACACACACACACACACACACACACACCCTCACACACACACACACACACACACACACACACACACACACACACACACACACACACCTACACACCTACACACCTACACACCTACACACCTACACACCCTCACACACACACACACACACACTTTGTTTTGGTATGCGTGCCGTGGCAGTACCACGGTGACATGGACACTGAACGGTGTCATGCCCTGCTCCTCTCGATGACATCACTGCTGTGTGTGTTCCTCAGCAGCTCTCCTCTACAGCGGGGGAACAGCAGACCCATCCGCTTCGAGCCGGCCATGCTAGACTTCCACGAACAGTGAGTAGACGTCTGTCCTCAAGACGACCACACACACACACACACACACACACACACACACACACCGTTATCAGGTGTCACATGTCGCCGCTCGGCCAGAGTCTTTCACTCCTTCCTGCTCCCGCACTCGTTCAAAAGCTTTTTGAGTGTCCTCGGAGTGACTCGTGTGCACTCGGGACTCGATGCTACCGTGGTTAGTACCTGAGACGCTTAAAGGGACACGCCAACTTTTGGGGAAATTAGCTTACCGTCTTCTCCAGAGAGAGACAAGAAGGTAGATACCAGTCTCCTCTCTGTGCGTTCAGTAGAAAGCCATCTGGCTGCACGTTAGCCTAGCTTAGCACAATGAATGGAAGCGGACAGTGCCGGTTAGCCTAGGCATTGTCCAACGAACGCCTCTCCCGAAGACTAACCGGCACAGATAGCTTTCTACTGAACGCACAGAGAGGAAACTGGTATCTATCTTCTTATCTCTCTCTGGAGAAGACGGTAAGCTAATTTCCCAAAATGTTGGTGTGTTCCTTTAAGGGGGAGTTGGTGGAAGTTTGCTGAAAGACTCTGTTGCCAACTGTGCAGACGTGTTCTTAAGTGTTCAGGTTCAAGACGAGAGTGCCTTTGGCACCTGTCCTGCATGTTCGTGCATCGGATGAGATGCAGGCATAGGTAGATCTTTGCATAATCGCAACAGTCAGAATTTGATACACAAATGCTGCTTATGTGTCTGCATCTTTGTGTATAGCTCAGGAAGGGTAACGGCTTATTGGGGGATCCCAATACAAATTATAATAATGCATTGGATTTATATAGCGCTTTTTCCAAATGTTCAAAGACGCCAATAAAACGTTGCCAAGCGTGGTCTTCTCAACCCAGTAAACATTCTTGTGTGTGTGCCCATAGGCATTATCAACGCACTGGCAAGTTTCTACTTATCTTTTATCAAGGCAGCGTACGTGAGTTTATCTTTTGGCTGATGGGTTTTTTTCCACTGTGTGATGGTGTCTCCGGGAACAGGCTTTTCATGACATCGACTAGACGTGACAATCTCAGACTATAGTAGGGATGGGTCATAGAAACCCAATCACTGAATTATCGTTTGGCCTTTTGTTAATGTCGGCACGCACTGTCTATTTTTTTCATTCAGACCACCCACCAACCAACCTAGTCATTTAGACTCCTCCACTTCAGCCATTTAAACTCCTCCACGTGTCATTTAGACTCCTCCACTTCAGCCATTTAAACTCCTTCACGTGTCATTTAAACTCCTCCACTTCAGCCATTTAAACTCCTCCACGTGTCATTTAAACTCCTCCACTTCAGTCATTTAAATTCCTCCACTTCAGTCATTTAAACTCATCCACTTCAGTCATTTAAACTCCTCCACTTCAGTCATTTAAACTCCTCCACATGTAATTTAAACTCCTCCACATCAGCCATTTAAACTCCTCCACATGTGCTCCACATGTAATTTAAACTCCTCCACATCAGTCATTTAAACTCCTCCACTTCAGTCATTTAAACTCCTCCACATCAACCATTTAAACTCCTCCACATCAACCATTTAAACTCCTCCACATCAGTCATTTAAACTCCTCCACTTCAGTCATTTAAACTCCTCCACATCAGTCATTTAAACTCCTCCACTTCAGTAATTTAAACTCCTCCACATCAGTCATTTAAACTCCTCCACATCAGCCATTTAAACTCCTCCACATCAGCCATTTATAATGGCGCCAAGTTTTTCTTATTCTTTTAATATTTTTATATTCTTACTGCAATACATTTATTAGAATGAGGTGAACAGACTGAAAACATTAACTTATTAGTCAGTCTGTGTTAAAAGAGGCACTAGGCAATTTATTGATCATGTGATTGACGCACTAAAGAATCTGTTAGCTTTCATATCAATTTTGTGAATAAATACATCCTGCTGTTTTGCCTTTTTGTGGGTATATTCCCTTCAGTTACACAGATATCATAGATGGATATATTGAGAGAAATGTCTTGCAATATATTGATTATCGCAGATATCACGATATCGTTATTGAGGGCCTAATTCGTCACATTATCGCATCACGAGTTACTCGTATCATCCCACCCCTAATCAATATATGTAGCTCATGGAGTTGGAGCAATTAAAGTGATGATATAAATTAATATTGGTCGGGTCGGTCGTTGTCTTGGTGTGTCAAGTGTTGGCACTGCTTAAGCCACGTGTCGCCTCCGACCAGACGGGGTTACAGCGCCCAGTTCTTGTTATCCTCAGGCCCAGTCCACACGAACGCGGGTTTTATGTAACTGTGATTTAATGTTTCGCGGTTGCACTGTTCGTCCACACGCAACCGGGTTTTTGGAACACTGCAACCGTGATCATTTAAAACCGGAGTCCAGGATGAAGTTTTGGGGGGAATCCCGGTTTCAGTGGTTGCGTGTAGACATAGTAACCGAGATTATTTCCAGTGTTTACGGCAGAGCTGTTGCAAGTAGAGTAGCGTTATATGAAAATGATTGTAATAAACTTTTGTTCGAAACGTATCGTCCAGATATTAGACCTAGCCACCATCACCAGTAAACAATCAATAGCGAGCGATATCGGGGGTCCCTGATGTAAACAAGACTAAAATATTTTTCTGGTCTGCATCCCCTTAACAATTGTTTGTATTGAGCCGTATTGTACCCATTCTGCAATCTGTTCAATAAAGTTATCATCCATTCATTCTACTAGCGTTAACGTTAATAGTACAATCAATAGCGAGTGATATAACAACATTAACCAGACTATATCAACAATGTTTGTGTCCAGCAAGCTAGTCTCCACATGTGTAACGTTATTAAGCATTAACTTATGTTGGAAATGACAATGATCTATTAATTAATGACGTGATGATTCAAGTATTTCCACTCCATTCCACGATACCAGCGCCTCACCAGCTAACCACACGTAAGCCAACAAAAATCAGCTATCTTTGTACGCTATGTACGCTAGCCGCAATGCTAACTATTATAATGGTAAATCCCAATCACATTAGCACGTAACCTAACAAAATCAGCAATCTTTTTGTGAGACTAAACTCTCCGCTCTTGGTGGTAAATTGTGTTGATGTTGGTTTTGTTTCATCAACAAATGAGGCAGAACACACAGTGAATGTATCCTTTTTTGTTTATTGCACTTTGTTCTTGCTGCAAACAAATAATGAATGTTAATGTTCATGTTCAAGCGAGGTAATTTAAAGATGGCGGGTTTCTGTTTTGTGCAGGACGTTCCCCCGTGTAGCAATGATAACGTAGTGACGCCTTCTGATTGGTTGAAATGGCCTTCATGTTTGAACTACATCGCCACCTATTGATTTGGCATTGTACTACATGTATATTACATCACTCGGTACCGGATTTTACAGTTGTGTGAGTACATGGTTATTTTTTTTAAACCACTCGTGTGTACGGAGGATTATTTTTTTGAAAACCTCTTTGTCAAAAATACCCGTGATCGTGTGGACTGGGCCTAGTTCCTGTCGTCATCACCATTACCCCCCTGTAACCCACGTACTTTACAATTCAAGTGCAATAAAATTAGCACATTAGCACTCCTTCAAGGCCTTGCTTAAAACCCACCTTTTCGCTCTAGATCACTGAGTTACTTTGCTGTTGTGTTGTGTGTCTGAGGTGTTCTTATGTTCTCTGTCTGTCCGTCTGCCTGGTTCCCTGTCTCCATTGTCCTGTCTATTTTATAATTTCTTTCATATATATCATATGATGATATTCATATCATGATACAGTATATCATCATATCACAAGCACCAGTCACTTTAACACTTGGTATAGGGTTGGGCGATATAATATAATAACGATAAATATCGCGATATATTTTAATAATCGATATCGAATATCGAAATTAAAAAAAAATCAAATTTTTTTTTTTTTTTTTTTTATATAATTTTTTTTTTAATTTATTTTTACCTGCAACAGGGCAGTTTTAAAACCAGAGACAGTGGACAGACTTGTCTTTCTTGCCTGCAACTTAAAGTAATGGCTTTGCTTGTCCAAATGACAATACTGACCAAATTCAGATTTCTTTTTCTCTTGTCCATTTATTTTGTTTGCTTTCTAATTTAAAATACATTTTGAAACCGTCTGTACACAGTAGGCTATGTGTGCTAGCAGAACTAGACTCCAGTCACGAGTCACAGTGCACATGTGCGGTGGTTTGTCCACCAAAAAAGCGCCAAAAGATCGAAAATAAACTAGCAGAGCCAGAACTGTTCAACTCCTCTGGAGCCACAGCCAGCAGAGAAGCCGGTTTACTTTAGCTTTTAAACCAGCTGCAGCCTGAGAACTGGAGTGTGAGGGGATGTAACACTAAAGATGGCGGCAATGACAAAGAATTGCTGCAAAATAAACATACACCTGTTGTTAAAAAAAAAAAAAAAAAAAAAAATGTTCGATAATTATCGATATCGAGAAATAAAATAAAATTATCATATCATTATCGCGATATGATTTTTTTCCATATCGCCCAGCCCTAACTTGGTACCTAAAGCACCATAAACTTATAGTACTCCTTTGTCCCGGTTTGTCTCATCGTACACAGTACATTGTCATTGTTTGTTTTATCTATCGTCTGTTTTTATGGTGACGTGTGTAGTTTAGTAACTTGTACATGTGCTGTTGTTTGTCCTTGTGGTGGTTAGGATGTTTATGTACATTTGTAAATTGTCTCCTCTGTTGACATCAACCTGCAAAGGAACGACATATGGAAATGTGCCTTTGGCTATAATCTAGCATATTTATTTTCATTTTCTTTAATAACCTCTCCCAGTAGACTCAGGTTCCGCTGAGTTTGCATGGTGTCACTCGGTTGTGAGGTCAAGTGCAGCCCGGTCTGCCCTGCTGTGACAGTAGCCGTGTTGACTTTGTGACCTGTGTGTGTCTCTCCACCAGGCCTGTGGGAATGCCAAAAATGGAAAAAGTTTATTTGCACAACCCCAGCGCAGAGGAAATAAGCTTGATATCCATATCAGCCACAACAGCGCATTTTCATGCCTCATTCTTTCAAAACAGGGTAGGTATTTATTTACACCTCTTCCGTGTCATAAAACAGCCTTGTTGGTGTTTAACAGTGAAAGCGGAGCATTTCCTCCCGAGGTCCTTGCATGCCACGCCGTCCAAGAGGGGAAACTGGCTTTTTCACAATATGGCGACACTTTTCACAGGGTTGAACCCAGCGCTCCGTCACAAGAGACGGATGGGGTCGTGTGTCTCTGTCCCCGCGCGGCCCTCCGCACGTGTCATTTAGGTCACAGAGTGGAACATCTTTTTCAAAGTGTCTTGTTTAAGATTTGTTTGGAAAAACTTGGACACACTGAACGTTGACCAGATTAGGTTCTATGTCTGTTTTTTCCACTTTTATCCTGTGATCACGGTGTCAAATGACGAGGAGGGCCGTGGATGGAAATGGTTTTTAGATTTTACTGTTTCCTAATGCATTCGCTTGAAATGGTTTTAAAATGTTACTGTTTTCAAATGTATTTGCTTGTGCACTATGTAGCTCTGTGACATCATTTAGAAACTCTTAAATAGTGGAAGAAAATGTTTATGGTATATTTTCATAAGTGAATAAAAATAATTTCCTCAGGGGAAAAGTTGCTGCTTTTTTTTATTATTATATATATATATTTATATATATATATACTTTTTGTTTTTTTACTGCTGTTTGCAAAGGCAGGGCCCGCAATTGTGTTTACAATATAGAAGTAGACTTTTGTTTTGGTTTACAGTGCCTCAAAGTTATTTAGTTTTGATTCATGATGATGAAATAAAGTAGAACAATTGTAAGAAACATAGCTGCAAGCGGCATTTAAGGGGTAATTTGACCCTCGACCACACATGTGGAAGAAATGGACACGAAGAAGATTTCAACTTCCTCATTAGTGTCGTAGGGCAGACGGACACAAGTCTGGTTCATATCTGATCAATCACTCATGAGTAACGCATCATGTCAGTTTTGCCCCTTTTCTTTTTTAAACGACAACAATAAAAAAAACAGTACCAGTATATGAAAGTTCCCTCTCAATTGGGTAGACCTGTATATATATATATATATATATTTTTTTTTAATGTATTTTCTAACTTTTTTTTAATTTTATTATTACTTTGGCATGCCGGTAGCGCTAGCTAGCAGTACGTTTGTTTGGTCACCAAATTTGCCAAATAGATTGTAGACATGGCCATCTATCAATGTGCCGAGTTTCATAAAAAGTAAAAGCGAAAACACGTAGCTGCCTCGCACGCCGAGGGCTTGGCCCCTAATTACATGTCCTAGTAAATATGTATTGTAGACTAATTGCAGGCTTTCTAAATGTAAACATATCTCTCCTATGAAATGGCGTAGTGTATCTTTAAGAGGTCAATGTATTGCCACCGCAGAATGCATTCACCTGGATTTTCCTGTTTTTTTTAGTGCTAGTTCTTGTTTTGCACTTGGTATTTATTGTCTAACCAGAGTGGCACACCACGACTGCATCAGCACTAAACCCGCTGACACCGGTGACATCAACACCCCCGTCAGTGGAGGTTTGTCCCGAGTGCAACACTTTTATTATCTCATTATTTCTCTCCTTCCTCGCAGATAATTCAGCCGGGGGGGAATACGTCGTTTGACGTGGTCTTCTTGGCGCGAGTCGTCGGAAACGTAGAGAATACATTATTTATTAATAGCTCGCACCATGGAGTGTTTACATATCAGGTTTGTTTTCACACATGTTACATACAGTGGCCGTTGTGTTGAATGTCCTGTTTATCCACCGTGTGTATGTCATGTCTTACTACGTTGGTGTGAATATAGATTCTACATGTTTCGTATAGGGAAGCACCGATACCACTCTCCCACTAACGATGCCACTTCTGAGTCCTCGGAACATTTGGGGAAATTAGCTTACCGTCTTCTCCAGAGAGAGACAAGAAGATAGATGCCAGTTTCCTCTCTGTGCGTTCAGTAGAAAGCTATCTGGCTGCACGTTCCATTCATTGTGCTAAGCTAGGCTAACGTGCAGCCAGATAGCTTTCTACTGAACGCACAGAGAGGAAACTGGTATCTTATCTTCTTGTCTCTCTCTGGAGAAGATGATAAGTTAATTTCCCCAAATGTTGGCGTGTTCCTTTAATTTCCTATTCGTTTAGCCTAAAGAGTCAACAGCTTCAAGGTCCCAACAATTATCAATATTTTGTCTATATTTTACACTATATTCTACATTATATGAACTATGTTATCTATATCCTCTATATATTGTACATTATATTAACTATCCTCTTATGTTTTAATATAATTCCAACAATTATTTATAGTTTGTCTATATTTTACTCTACATTCTACTAACTATATTCTCTCTGTTTTACTCTCTATTTTACATTATATTCTCTATGTTTGACTCTATATTTATTATTTTACATTATATTCTCTTATGTTTTAAATTATATTCTCTGTTTTACATTATATTCTCTATGTTCTACTCTATATTTTACATTCTATTCTCTATGTTTTACTCTATATTTTACATTATATTCTCTATGTTCCACTCTATATTTTACATTATATTCTCTGTTTTACATTATATTCTCTATGTTCTACTCTATATTTTACATTATATTCTCTATGTTTTACATTATATAACTGTATTATGTATATCCTGTGTGATCCTCCAGGTGTTTGGCGTGGGCATCCCCAACCCGTACAGACTACGGCCCTTCATTGGGGCCCGGGTGCCCGTCAACAGCAGCTTCTCCCCCCTTATCAACATCCACAACCCACACAGTGAGCCGCTGCAGGTATCAAAGTCAAAGACGTGTTTATTGTAATCTTTCCATCGGACATATGGAAGCACGAAATACAGTACTTGGGTCTCGGTTATAGCCATTAAATACTAAATAACTAGAATAAATACTGATCCTCATGATAGACATGCAAACTGATTAAATAAAAAAAAAACGAATTAATTCAATAGAAAACAAATCCATTCAATGAAAACCTAGTCTAATTCAATACAACTGATTTAGTTCAATAACACTAATTTGATTCACTGATTTAAAGAGGGAATAGGTGCCATGAAGTGCTACGGTGCAGAGGCATGGCAGGGACGAGCTGTTCAGTCTCACAGCATCCGGGAAGAAGCATCGCACTAATATTCCCACCATCCCTTCACATTCAGGCCTCCTCCTTTCCCGCTTACTTCCCTTCTTGTTTATCATAGATCAACTTCAAAAACTCCTATTGTATTCTATTTAACTGACATTACTATGTAAACGACACATTTTGTTCTTAAAAAGTCTTACATTTAATAATCAGAATTTTCTCTTATCACATAGAAAATTCACAATAATTTAGTTTCTCTGTAAATGACTGATGTGGAGGAGTTTAAATGACTGAAGTGGAGGAGTTTAAATGACTGAAGTGGAGGAGTTTAAACGACTGATGTGGAGGAGTTTAAATTAGTTTAAATGACTGAAGTGGAGGAGTTTAAATGACTGAACTGGAGGAGTTTAAATGACTGATGTGGAGGAGTTTAAATGACTGATGTGGAGGAGTTTAAATGGCTGATGTGGAGGAGTTTAAATGACTGATGTGGAGGAGTTTAAATGGCTGATGTGGAGGAGTTTAAATGGCTGATCTGGAGGAGTTTAAATGGCTGATGTGGAGGAGTTTAAATGAGTTTAAATGGCTGAAGTGGAGGAGTTTAAATGACTGATGTGGAGGAGTTTAAATGGCTGATGTGGAGGAGTTTAAATGGCTGATGTGGAGGAGTTTAAATGGCTGAAGTGGAGGAGTTTAAATGGCTGATGTGGAGGAGTTTAAATGGCTGAACTGGAGGAGTTTAAATGACTGATGTGGAGGAGTTTAAATGACTGATGTGGAGGAGTTTAAATGACTGATGTGGAGGAGTTTAAATGACTGATGTGGAGGAGTTTAAATGGCTGATGTGGAGGAGTTTAAATGGCTGATCTGGAGGAGTTTAAATGGCTGATGTGGAGGAGTTTAAATGGCTGAAGTGGAGGAGTTTAAATGGCTGAACTGGAGGAGTTTAAATGGCTGAACTGGAGGAGTTTAAATGGTTGAACTGGAGGAGTTTAAATGACTGATGTGGAGGAGTTTAAATGGCTGATGTGGAGGAGTTTAAATGGCTGAAGTGGATGAGTTTAAATGACTGATGTGGAGGAGTTTAAATGGCTGAACTTAAATGGCTGAAGTGGAGGAGTTTAAATGGCTGAACTGGAGGAGTTTAAATGACTGATGTGGAGGAGTTTAAATGACTGATGTGGAGGAGTTTAAATGGCTGAAGTGGAGGAGTTTAAATGGCTGAAGTGGAGGAGTTTAAATGACTGATGTGGAGGAGTTTAAATTACTGATGTGGAGGAGTTTAAATGACTGATGTGGAGGAGTTTAAATGACTGATGTGGAGGAGTTTAAATGGCTGAAGTGGAGGAGTTTAAATGACTCTGTATCTCTGTATTTAAATATGTTTGGGGGAATTGTTCGGGCTGCAAAGTAAGCAGTATGTTAACGGCCTATCGGTTCCCCTTTCTTTTTTTGCCAGTGTAGCTATGAAATAGGTATTCAATTCTATCCAAAGTGGTCTTAAAAAGTCTTAAAATGAACTTGTTGAAACCTGCAGGAACCCTGTAAATACCACGCACTGGTATAGCTGTATTGAGATTTTTCTTTTTTTCTACTGATAAGCATCTACGTCTGTGCTTTTCTTATTGTAATCTTTCCATGGGACATATGGAAGCACGAAATACAGTACTTGGGTCTCGGTTATAGCCATTAAATACTAAATAACTAGAATAAATACTGATCCTCATGATAGACATGCAAACTGATTAAAAAAAAAAAAAACGAATTAATTCAATAGAAAACAAATCCATTCAATGAAAACCTAGTCTAATTCAATACAACTGATTTAGTTCAATAACACTAATTTGATTCACTGATTTAAAGAGGGAATAGGTGCCATGAAGTGCTACGGTGCAGAGGCATGGCAGGGACGAGCTGTTCAGCTAATGCTGATAATCATATAGAGAGCAGTCAGTGTTTTGGTGTCTGTGTGTCTGGCGTGCCGCCTGGTGGAGATGTGCACTCTACTGTCTAGTTAATCATTTTTATTATTTATTTATTATTATTTACTTATTAAAGTCTTTCTAAAATGGTCTGTGTGCTCCAGTACCTTCCTTTTTGATGACTATGGTTCAAGTCTGAGCAGCACCGGTCCTCATCTGGACAGGTTTAGCGCATGAAGTCTCAAGTGAGGGCTAGCCTGGTGATGTTTCCGTCCCCGCTGGATCAGTGTCCACTTTGACCGAAGTTCAGAGAGGATTCACTTTTGGAACCGACAGGATACATCACTGTCCGTTAGCAAAGCTGTTGTTTCTGCAAACAGTAATACCTTCCATAATACCTCCAGTGTACAGGACCGTTTTTATCTTTTATCTTGATCAGTGTAGCTGAGCCCTTTTAAAGGCATGTGTTGTGATTCCATGTTTTGTTTCCCCCTCTGGCAGGTAGTGGAAATGTACTCCAGCGGAGGTGACCTGCACCTGGAGCTGCCGACGGGCCAGCAGGGAGGCAGGACCAACTTGTGGGTGTGTATACCACCCCGGCCAGGCGGCAGGATGAGGGGTGTTATCATCATGTGTACCCCCCCGGCCAGGCGGCAGGATGACGGGTGTTATCATCATGTGTACCCCCCCGGCCAGGCGGCAGGATGAGGGGTGTTATCATCATGTGTACCCCCCCGGCCAGGCGGCAGGATGAGGGGTGTTTATCATCATGTGTACCCCCCCGGCCAGGCGGCAGGATGAGGGGTGTTTATCATCATGTGTACCCCCCCGGCCAGGCGGCAGGATGAGGGGTGTTTATCATCATGTGTACCCCCCCGGCCAGGCGGCAGGATGAGGGGTGTTATCATCATGTGTACCCCCCCGGCCAGGCGGCAGGATGAGGGGTGTTATCATCATGTGTACCCCCCCGGCCAGGCGGCAGGATGAGGGGTGTTATCATCATGTGTACCACCCCGGCCAGGCGGCAGGATGAGGGGTGTTATCATCATATGTACCCCCCCGGCCAGGCGGCAGGATGAGGGGTGTTATCATGTGACGTGATCTGGTCTCTAATGGAGATTCTGTTCATATCACCTGGTGCCAGCTTTAGTAGACGTTGGTATCTGAAGGGCTTTAGGCACTAGGATCCAGAAACTCTGCATTACTGTATCGAGGAATTTGTTTACAATGGTCCCTGACTATGAATGAACAGGGTATCTGCAGGGTATTAAAAACTCTTTTGGTCAATGTTAGCATGGTGTTATTCACCGTCAAAGATGGAAAAAGAAAATTATATTCTCCTTTGGTTCATTACAATTTACTCAAGCCTAGATGTCCCGGATGTTGGGAGATGAAATAATATTAAATATAGGAAATGTTTTTGTATCCAAGTCGTTTCTTGCTGGGTTACCGGGAGCTTGGTGCATCTGGCGAGAGCTTGGAACACACAAATTGGCAAGTGCATCCGCCAGTTCAGTGTTGCAGTTTTTTTTGTCTTTTTTTTTCTTAGTATGGTAGTGAAATTGGCATTACATTTTGCTCTAAGTGGTATTGACAGTGGCCCGGCAGGTAGAGCAGTCGTCTGGCAATCCGGAGGTTCCCGGTTCGATTACCGCTCCTTGAGCAAGACACTTAGCCCCTAATTGCTCCCGATGAGAAGGTTGGCACCTAAATGGTTGCCTCCGCCATCGGTGTGTGAATGTGAGTGAATGGGTCAAATGTGAGGAACAAATTGTAAAGCGCTTTATAAATGCAGCCATTTACCATTCATTAAAAAGGTCTTAAATTGAACTTGTTGAAACCTGCAGATACCCTGATGAAATGCTTTTTGTTACATGAGATACCCGTCCGAAGTGTTCTGAACCGAGCATTTTGACTCTTCTTCGTCCTCCTCAGGAGATCCCCCCGTTCGAGACCAAGGGGGTGATGCGGGCGAGCTTCTCCTCGCGAGAAGCAGACAACCACACAGCCTTCATCAGGATCAAAACAAACGCGTCGGACCCCGACCAGTTTATATACCTCCCCGTGGAGGTGGAGGTCACCTCAGGTAGAGAGAGACGCTCATAGGCAGCTCACACACGCACCGGCACGGTGGGAAAACAAACACCAGCCAGCGGCCAAATAGACACATGGCAGCTGTGGATATTAGACAAACTGGTAAAAAAATGATTTTATGTGCAATAAAGGGCACACATCTGTTTGTAGTCTGGGAGAATGTAATGCGCCCAGTTTTCCAACAATCATGCATTTAACAAGATTTACATTTGCTGTGACTTACCAACACCGTCTGGTGTCATCTTGGTCAAGAAGAAACCCGTCCATACTGGTAAAACTACGGTAAACTCATTCTACCACACATGTAAAACAAGCAGACCCGTTCCATTCTAAACCTCAGTCTGGCTGGTATAATTGTTTCCCAACCTGAATGCCTGTAATGCCTTTATTATCTAGATCCCTTGGAGAACTAATCACCATATTGCCTCTACAGCAGCTCCTTGTTGTAAAACGCCCCCCCCCCCCCCCCTTGGAGAACTATTCTCCATATTGCCTCTACAGCAGCTCCTTGTTGTAAACCCCCCCCCCCCCCCCCCCCTTGGAGAACTATTCTCCATATTGCCTCTACAGCAGCTCCTTGTTGTAAAAACCCCCCCCCCCCCCCCCCCTTGGAGAACTATTCTCCATATTGCCTCTACAGCAGCTCCTTGTTGTAAAACGCCCCCCCCCCCCCCCCCCCCCCCCCCGGAGAACTATTCTCCATATTGCCTCTACAGCAGCTCCTTGTTGTAAAACGCCCCCCCCCCCCCCCCCCCCCCCTTGGAGAACTATTCTCCATATTGCCTCTACAGCAGCTCCTTGTTGTAAAACGCCCCCCCCCCCCCCCCCCCCCTTGGAGAACTATTCTCCATATTGCCTCTACAGCAGCTCCTTGTTGTAAAACGCCCCCCCCCCCCCCCCTTGGAGAACTATTCTCCATATTGCCTCTACAGCAGCTCCTTGTTGTAAAACGCCCCCCCCCCCCCCCCCCCTTGGAGAACTATTCTCCATATTGCCTCTACAGCAGCTCCTTGTTGTAAAACGCCCCCCCCCCCCCCCCCCCCCCCCCCCCTTGGAGAACTATTCTCCATATTGCCTCTACAGCAGCTCCTTGTTGTAAAACGCCCCCCCCCCCCCCCCCCCCCCCCCTTGGAGAACTATTCTCCATATTGCCTCTACAGCAGCTCCTTGTTGTAAAACGCCCCCCCCCCCCCCTTGGAGAACTATTCTCCATATTGCCTCTACAGCAGCTCCTTGTTGTAAACCCCCCCCCCCCCCCCCCCCCCCCTTGGAGAACTATTCTCCATATTGCCTCTACAGCAGCTCCTTGTTGTAAAACGCCCCCCCCCCCCCCTTGGAGAACTATTCTCCATATTGCCTCTACAGCAGCTCCTTGTTGTAAAACGCCCCCCCCCCCCCCCCTTGGAGAACTATTCTCCATATTGCCTCTACAGCAGCTCCTTGTTGTAAAACGCTTAACGGCAATAACACCTTCTGCACCGTGTGCTGTGGCAAACTGTACCGTCACTTAGTCATCGTAATGTGTCGCCACAATTCGGTTTACCACTGAGTTTCTTTCTAATGCCTCAAAGTAATTTCCTCATTGGTGCTTTTTTTTCTTTTTTCTTTCCCCCCTGGGGCCTGGTCTACAAGATACACTACACGACCAAGGTGCCCATGTACATGTCAAAATACTTCCCAAAGGTCAGTGAATACCACGACCACAACACCAGAGGGAGCTCCACAAATCATGTTAAACCCAGATTCGGCTCAAACAAGGGACTAAACACGTTTCGCAATTATGCCACATCAATGTGGAACGCCCCACCCAAAGCTGTAAAGGAATGTGAATCACTACCCACTTTCAAAACCACTCTCAAAGAACACCTACGGGAGACTGCAATTCGAAACTGGCCCCTGTAAATGTCCAAACCCAACCCCCTCCAATGTACAGCCCCCACCCCACCTACCCAACCTCCTCCAATGTACAGTAAATTACCAAGTATGGTTTTGTCAATATTCCAATGTACAGTTTTGCTTGTACAGTTGTACAGTGTCCCCCCCCCCCCCCCCAACCCCTCCTACCCAACCTCCTCCAATGTACAGTTTTTACGTCAAATGTATATACTCTCTTTTCTGGACTCTTTTTGTATCACAAACGGTACTGTATTTGCAAATCTGGTATGTCATAAATGTATAGATGTAGCAGTACGGTCTATCTGTATGTCATATATGTCCTGATGAATTGAAAATGGGGGACCCTGATGTAAACAAGACGAAAGTCTTTCTCTGGTCTGCATCCCCTTAACAATTGTGTGTATTGAGCTGTACTGTATTGTACCCATTCTGCAATCTGTTAATAAAGTTTTCAATCAATCAATCAATCCCTCCCGTTCTTGTCCACAGCGCCGGGAATCTACTCCTCCATAGAGATGCTCGACTTCGGCACCCTGCGCTCACAAGGTGCGCTGCTTTCAGGGGACGTTTCTGTCAGACCGCAGACCTAGAGCTGCACCATTTGGTGAAAGATTGCCATTATTGTGGACAATATTGAGATTTGCGATATATAATAAATAAATGGTGTCATGAGTCTACTTGCATGGTTATCAAGGAAACTGCAGAGATTACTTATGGATTTGAAATGTGTATCTCCACTCAAACATAGAAATGTAACCACATGCGATTTTTATATTTAAAGAAATTGTCAATATTAGTCGATCTTATAATAGTCAATATTAACACATACATTTTTTCCAATACATTTTTGAATCGTAATATTTTAATCACGCTACCCTTTTTGACCGCAACAGCCTCCCATAGTTCCTTTGATTTCCTCCCGGGTGGCTGCCTGGTGACGTGTCTGTTTACATTCCTGCATCCCATGCGCCACAGGGATCATAGTACCGTGACCAGACATCCCCCCCCAATGTCTTATTTCGTAATACAAAGTTTCCAAATTGACTTGTGGATTAAACCCAAGTTGTATATGCAGTGATGAACGGTCTTTCCCAGCGGAACACGGGTTACAGAGGTCGAGCTACACACGCTTCGCTTGCTAACATTAGATAGCAGTGTTGATAAGAAGGAGCCGTCTGCCAACAAAGCATATCATGCATATATACAGCTCTTTCATGACTCGGATTCGGACATTTAATGTGAGAAGTTGCAGGCTTTCACTCTCATGCATTCAGCACATTCACACACACACACACATTTATTTAATTAAATCACAAATCGCAGCCTTTTTTGCGGTTATATAATTGCAAAGGCTGAATCTTGCAACACTACGTAGACCCTGTTTGTCTTCATTCCCCTGAAGGAACAACCAAAGGAACCTTTCTGCGATCTTCTTTTCTTGGAAATGTTTTGAAAGGATGTCATTGATCCAAGGGGACGGGGTGGAAAGGAAGGAATCTCAACCCTGAGCCTGGCCTAAGAGCAAAACGGCCGCATTTTATATAAAAGTATTCTGTACTTCTGTATGACAACTAATAATGAAACTTGATGTGAATACGGTCAATATTGTCAACATTGTCATCGCAAATCAGTTGGTTAACGTGTACGCATTTTCTGTGTGTTCGCAGATAAACCAAAGCAGTTGAATTTACATCTCTTAAATTGGGGGACAAAAGATGTACAAATTACCATGCATTCAGCACATTCACACACACACACACACACACACACACACACACATTTATTTAATTAAATCACAAATCGCAGCCTTTTTTGCGGTTATATAATTACAAAGGCTGAATCTTGCAACACTACGTAGACCCTGTTTGTCTTCATTCCCCTGAAGGAACAACCAAAGGAACCTTTCTGCGATCTTCTTTTCTTGGAAATGTTTTGAAAGGATGTCATTGATCCAAGGGGACGGGGTGGAAAGGAATGAATCTCAACCCTGAGCCTGGCCTAAGAGCAAAACGGCCGCATTTTATATAAAAGTATTCTGTACTTCTGTATGACAACTAATAATGAAACTTGATGTGAATACGGTCAATATTGTCACATTGTCATCGCAAATCAGTTGGTTAACGTGTACGCATTTTCTGTGTGTTCGCAGATAAACCAAAGCAGTTGAATTTACATCTCTTAAATTGGGGGACAAAAGATGTACAAATTACCGTGAGTACTTTTTGGATGAAGTAGAAATATTCACGTTGTTCTCGTGACGTGCCTCGCTAACCAATAGAGTAGAATAGCCTTGCATGAAGGCCCATTTTCCTCCAATGTTGGAAGAAACAACAGTTGCTATGTTGATGTATGAGAAAAAGATGTTCTCAACAAAAGTCACAGTAGAGCAGTAATATCATGCTTTTCCAATGTTTTACACTCTACCACGGCACAGAAATCGGGCATTTTCTTTCGAAAGTGTTCACCAATGTTCACCAACTCTTATTAGTCATATCACTGGCCAGTATGGCTTACTAAAGCCTAGAGGCCTTTAAACCGCTGCTTAAAACACACCCTTTTCTCCCTGGCCTTTGACCAGAGTTAGCCTGTCACCTGTCAACTACGTTTGCTGTTATTCTGGACTTTTTGTATATATTTGATTACTTCTCGTCTCTTTTTATATTGCACCTTGCTCTTGTTTCTTAGTGTACTATACTTATTTACTGTAATTTAGTGTATTTTATTTGTTACTGTACGTGTTTTTTATTGCATTCTACCTTGAAAGCACTTTGGGTAGCTTTTAGTCATTGTAAACATGCTATATAAATAAAGCTGACTTGACTTACTAGCATAGTATATTTATACCTGTATCACTGTAGATAATTATACTGTACATACATCAGTTTAGCATTATATTACTCAGTAGCTTGTTATATATATCACATTTGATCACTTGTACATTGTATATCGTTAATGCACTTTTACTGTTACATTTGTACTCTGGTTAGATGCCAACTTCTTTTCGTTGTACTGTACTTGTGCTATATACTGTAATGACAATACATTTGAATATAATCTGGTTACCATGTTGTCCCAACTACACAAACATTCCATGCAAGGCTTCTATATGGTTGGTGCCACAGCTCAGTTGTCATTTAATGACAATCACCTGCTAGTTGATTACAACCACCTGTTGTTTTGCCGAGCTGTCTACGATGGAACACTGCAAATGGGCTAGATAAGAGTATATTTGAAATGTTTTATTTTCTATTTCTTCTCGTTTTCCAGAGCATTCGAGCGAGTCCGTCGAACGATGCCGTGATGATAGATTTCAAAGCAATCACGCTCAAAGCTGCGGACAATAAATATACCAAAGTTGCAAGTATTAGTTTTGATGGTAAGTTGGAAGGAAATTTGGAGAGATGTTTTGGAATCGATAGATTGATAGAAATAGATGGTGTACATTCTCGTCATAGCTTTCAAATCTGAATGTATGTAACATTTCTTTTCATCTTATCTTTGAATTATTATACTTTTTTTTCACTTTTTTCTGTTTCCAGCTTCAAAAGTACAGAAACCCAGTCAGTCGTCGGGTAGAATTACTGTGAAAGCGAAAGAGAAAAGCTACTCGAAACTTGAAATCCCATATCAAGCTGAAGTTCTAATTGGGTATGTCCACTTTGCTATTTTTTCTAAGCCTAAGTAGCACGTGTACATTTCTTTCAAGTTAAAAATGTCAAGTGTCTATGATGGTTTCCTGCCAGCTAGCAGGCTTCCCCTTTCTAACCGGATGTCTGTCTGTCTCTCTGTCTCTGTCTTCCTCTTTCTAACCGGATCTCTCTCTCTCTCCCTCTCTCTCTGTCCCTCCCTCCCTCTCTCTGTCTCTCCATGTATCTCCCTCTATCTCCACCTCCCTCTCTCTCGCTGTCTCTCCATCTCTCTCTCTCTCTCCACCTCTCTCTCTCAGGTATTTGGGCTTCGACCACACGGTCACCTTGTTCCACATCCGGGACAGCGTGACGGAGCCCCTGCTGAAGCCCATCCACCTCACCAACACCTTCCACTTTGCCGTCAGCGTCCACCTCGTGGCCCTGCCCGCGGAGGCCAACGCCATGTTTAAGGTCGGCACCCATCAGTCAGCGTGCTCTCCAGACTTTAGCAGGGTTCACACAAGGTCCTTGAAGTGCTTGAATTGTTACGGGGAAATAAAAGTCAAGGCCTGGAATTCCTTGAAAACAGCAAATTTTTTAACAAGGTGCTTAAAAAGTCCTTGAAATTCAAATCAACCATTCACATTGAACGTTTTGTTCATCCACGATAAAATTGTTCTGAATCAAGAAATAACTTTTTTATCTAAAGTATCGGAAATTGGTTTTAAGCCATATTGGATCCGTTTTTTTTGTTTTATAAAAAAACTTTAAAACTTTAAATTGATCCTTTTAAAATAAATTTTCAATTTTTTTTTTTTTTTTTTTTTTTACATTTCTATAACCTTTATTTACCCAGGCAAGCAAGTAAGAACAAATTCTGATTTTATGTATTGTTAAAAGTATGCATAATGTTGTGTTAATTCCACAACAAGATATATGTAATGTTAATTACCTGAAATTATTCCATTTTTTGGGGGGGGGAAACCCTGCATATATCGATATCGGTATCGGAAATTAAGAGTTGAACAATATCGGTATATCGGTATCGGTAAAAAAGCCAATATCGAACATCCCTAGTTAATTTCAAACTTTTATTTCAACTCGTAAGACATCGAGGATACTCATTTACAGTGACGACGAGCTTACAAGACGAGTCATGTCATTTATTTATATAGCGCGTTTAAAAGCTCAAAGAGCAGAGTCCTGTACAGTAACTACAGAATTAAAAACTATAGACATCACCCAGTGTAACAGAGGACAATAGAACATGACAAAAGACAGGATGGAGAGTCAATACAGTAGGACCACAAGACACTAGGAGTATACAACAGACGATACAGCATGACATAGGACAGACATGTACTGACACAAAGACTATACAGCCGACAATATAGTAAGACGAATGAATGAATGAATGAATGAATGAGAACTTTATTTAACAGATTGCAGAATGGGTACAATACAGTACGGCTCAATACACACAATTGTTAAGGGGATGCAGACCTGAGAAAGACGTTTGTCTTGTTTCCATCAGGGTCCCCCATTTACATTTACATTTACATAGACATAGGAGACTAGCCGATATGTTATAGCAGTAGGACTATGCAACAGACAGTACGGTAAGACATAAGACACAGGGGATGACAATAAAGTAACTGGACACTATACAGAACACAGAACAGCAACACAAGGGGGACCGAATAAGCACTAGGCTGACATAGTTTATCAGTCATTTCATAGTTAAAAATCGATGGAGTGCAGTAAAAGAAGGAAGAACCTTCAAGAAGCTCCATCTGAAGCTCTCTTCCTATTTGAGACACCATGCCTCTTCTTAGTCCTACGTTTATTTTCATTAGATTTTTACAAATATTCTTCAAGTATTGGCTCATATGCAGTATTAATTCAAACCATTTCTTTTACTGAACAGTATAGACTTGGAGCATTCATTCGATTGATATATAATATTTATTTTCTTTATTTTTCTTTATTCAATCAATCAGTCAATCAGATTTATTTATATAGCACATTTCACATGACGCGTGTCAACCAAAGTGCTGTACAGAGCAACAATCACACTCCGTTTTATGGGAGGGCACACAGGCAAACACATGAAACACAGGAAAACAGGGCATGAGTCAGTGAACGGGAAAGACTAGTAGGTAGAAGTGGGTTTTGAGCCTCGATTTGAAAGCATCTATCGAGGGGGTGAGCCTAATGGAGGTGGGAATGCTGTTCCACAGTTCAGGGGCTGCGAGAGCAAAGGCACGGCCCCCCCTGAGCTTGAGGTTAGACCTCCGGACTGTCAGGAGCCTCTGATCGGCTGACCTGAGGGACCTGGTGTTGGAATAGGGGGATAGGAGGTCTGAGATGTAGGAGGGGGGGGGGGGGGTGACCATTAAGGGCTTTAAAAACAAATAGGAGAACCTTAAAATCTATCCTGTAGCGTACTGGGAGGCAAGGACAGGGGTGATGTGGTCTCTTGCAGGTTCCGGTCAACAGTCTGGCAGCAGCGTTTTGTACCAGTTGTAAGCGGGACAGGGAAGACTGGTTAATGCCTATATAGAGGGAGTTGCAGTAGTCTAATCTAGATGAAACGAAGGCGTGGATGACTCTGAAGGTCTGCAGGGGAGAGAAGGGCTTTGAGTTTGGCAATGGTGCGTAGTTGGAAAAAACATGCCTTTACCACTGAGTTCACTTGTCTGTCAAATTTAAATTGTGGATCAAAAATGACACCTAGGTTCTTGACATAAGGCTTGACCAGGGAGGACAGGTTGCCAAGGCTGTTGGTAAGGGTGGTGACAGCGTCTGGGGGACCGAATAGGATTATTTCGCATTGGTTTTGATTTAGTTGTAGAATGTTTTGTGCCATCCAACATTTAACATCATCCAGGCAGGATATGAGACTGTTAAGTAGAGACTGGTTGTTAGGTTTCAGGGAAACATAAAGCTGTGTGTCGTCAGCATAACAGTGAAAAGAGATGTTGTGCTTCTGAATGATTGGACCAAGGGGTAGCATGTAAAGGGAGAACAGGATCGGGCCAATGATGGACCCTTGCGGGACCCCACAGGAGAGGGAGGTTGAGGGGGAGGAGCAGTTGGCGATGTTGACAGCAAAGCTTCTTATTTGTGAGATAGGAGGAGAACCATGCTAGTGCAGTGTCACTGACACCAACCCCATGTTGGAGACGATCTAATAAAATGGTGTGTGATCAACAAGTGTCGAAAGCTGCACTGAGGTCAAGCAGCATTACAACAGCAGTCACGGTTGTCAGCGGCGAGGAGTAGGTCATTTGACACTTTAAGGAGGGCTGCTTCTGTGCTATGGCCAGTCCTGAACCCTGACTGAAATGGAGAGGTCCAACGTGTTTGTGCCAAAAATGCTGAGAATCGTGGTGCTTTGCCTTGAACTCTTGACATGTTACACGTGGCCTTTTGTATTGGATTATAGTATTGGGGGAAATCTCTCATTTGTGTTCACCTGGTCTCTGTGTGTTCACCTGGTCTCTGTGTGTTCACCTGGTCTCTGTGTGTTCACCTGGTCTCTCTGTGTTCACCTGGTCTCTGTGTTCACCTGGTCTCTGTGTTCACCTGGTCTCTGTGTTCACCTGGTCTCTGTTCACCTGGTCTCTGTTCACCTGGTCTCTGTGTTCACCTGGTCTCTGTGTTCACCTGGTCTCTGTGTTCACCTGGTCTCTGTGTTCACCTGGTCTCTGTGTTCACCTGGTCTCTGTGTTCACCTGGTCTCTGTTCACCTGGTCTGTGTGTTCACCTGGTCTCTGTGTGTTCACCTGGTCTCTGTGTTCACCTGGTCTCTGTGTTCACCTGGTCTCTGTGTTCACCTGGTCTCTGTGTTCACCTGGTCTCTGTGTTCACCTGGTCTCTGTGTTCACCTGGTCTCTGTTCACCTGGTCTCTGTGTTCACCTGGTCTCTGTGTTCACCTGGTCTCTGTGTTCACCTGGTCTCTGTGTTCACCTGGTCTCTGTGTGTTCACCTGGTCTCTGTGTTCACCTGGTCTCTCTGTTCACCTGGTCTCTGTGTTCACCTGGTCTCTGTGTGTTCACCTGGTCTCTGTGTGTTCACCTGGTCTCTGTGTGTTCACCTGGTCTCTGTGTGTTCACCTGGTCTCTGTGTTCACCTGGTCTCTGTGTTCACCTGGTCTCTGTGTGTTCACCTGGTCTCTGTGTTCACCTGGTCTCTGTGTTCACCTGGTCTCTGTGTTCACCTGGTCTCTGTGTGTTCACCTGGTCTCTGTGTTCACCTGGTCTCTGTTCACCTGGTCTCTGTGTTCACCTGGTCTCTGTGTTCACCTGGTCTCTGTGTTCACCTGGTCTCTGTGTTCACCTGGTCTCTGTGTTCACCTGGTCTGTGTTCACCTGGTCTGTGTTCACCTGGTCTCTGTGTTCACCTGGTCTCTGTGTTCACCTGGTCTCTGTGTTCACCTGGTTAACCCCCGCCTCCCCCCACCAGGTGCTGAACTTCACCTCCCCGGTGCTGATCCCTCCCCAGGCGTCGCGCTACATCTTCTCCCTGGAGTTCCGGCCGCTGCGGCCCTCCACTCACATCGACGACAACATCCTGCTGGTGACCAACGCCTCCACGTTCCACCTGCCCATCAGAGCCTACACGGGCTTCCTGCAGGTAACTACCCTCCACGTTCCACCTGCCCATCAGAGCCTACACGGGCTTCCTGCAGGTAACTACCCTCCACGTTCCACCTGCCCATCAGAGCCTACACGGGCTTCCTGCAGGTAACTACCCTCCACGTTCCACCTGCCCATCAGAGCCTACACGGGCTTCCTGCAGGTAACTACCCTCCACGTTCCACCTGCCCATCAGAGCCTACACGGGCTTCCTGCAGGTAACTACCCTCCACGTTCCACCTGCCCATCAGAGCCTACACGGGCTTCCTGCAGGTAACTACCCTCCACGTTCCACCTGCCCATCAGAGCCTACACGGGCTTCCTGCAGGTAACTACCCTCCACGTTCCACCTGCCCATCAGAGCCTACACGGGCTTCCTGCAGGTAACCAGAGACCACAGAGATAACACAGAGCGTGTGTGTACAGGGTGTACTGTGTGTGTGTGTGTGTGTGTGTGTGTACAGGGTGTGTGTGTGTACACAGGGTGTGTGTGTGTGTGTGTGTACACAGGGTGTGTGTGTGTACACAGGGTGTGTGTGTGTGTGTACAGGGTGTGTGTGTGTGTGTACACAGGGTGTGTGTGTGTGTGTACAGGGTGTGTGTGTGTACACAGGGTGTGTGTGTGTGTGTACAGGGTGTGTGTGTGTGTGTACAGGGTGTGTGTGTGTGTACAGGGTGTGTGTGTGTACAGGGTGTGTGTGTGTACAGGGTGTGTGTGTGCACAGGGTGTGTATACAGGGTGTGTGTGGGTTTGTGTGTGTGTACAGGGTGTGTGTGTATACAGGGTGTGTGTGGGTTTGTGTGCGTGTACAGGGTGTGTGTGTGTACTGTGTGTGTGTACAGGGTGTGTGTACAGGGTGTGTGTGTGTGTGTACAGGGTGTGTGTGTGTGTGTACAGGGTGTGTGTGTGTGTGTGTGTGTACAATGGTATCTGCTGGGTCTTAAAAAGTCCTAAATTTCATTTGCACAGGTATTACATTTTGGTGATGGCATCCCGGCTGTCGAGATGAAATTATATTAAATATATAAAATGTTTTTGTATTTCAAGTCATTGTTTTTTGTGGGGCTACCGGGAGCTTGTATGGAACGCACAATAATTTATATTTGCGCGCAAGTGCAGCCGCCAGTTCAGTGTCACTGTTTTTCTTTTGCTAGTATGGTAGTGCAATTGGTATAACATTTTGCTGAGCAGACATGAAAAAAAAATAAGTATTATGATTTTCTCTTTCCACCCTGCTCTAGTTTATGCATTCTGACATGTTCTATGTGGTTTCTATGCCTCTCTCTCTCCCCCACCAGCCCCTGGCTCTGCCTCCTAGTCTGAGCGAGCGTTTCCTGGACTTCGGCGTGCTCAGTGCCACCGACACCTGCAGCATCCTGTTTGTGGTCCTTAACAGCAACCCTATAGAGGTACAGTCTTTACTAGACAACAAACAACAACCCTATAGAGTTACATACAGTTTTTACTAGACAACAAACAACAACCCTATAGAGTTACATACAGTCTTTACTAGACAACAAACAACAACCCTATAGAGTTACATACAGTCTTTACTAGACAACAAACAACAACCCTATAGAGTTACATACAGTCTTTACTAGACAACAAACAACAACCCTATAGAGTTACATACAGTCTTTACTAGACAACAAACAACAACCCTATAGAGTTAGTCTTTACTAGACAACAAACAACAACCCTATAGAGTTAGTCTTTACTAGACAACAAACAACCCTATAGAGTTACATACAGTCTTTACTAGACAACAAACAACAACCCTATAGAGGTACAGTCTTTACTAGACAACAAACAACAACCCTATAGAGGTACAGTCTTTACTAGACAACAACAACAACCCTATAGAATTAGTCTTTACTAGACAACAAACAACAACCCTATAGAGTTACAGTCTTTACTAGACAACAAACAACAACCCTATAGAGTTACATACAGTCTTTACTAGACAACAAACAACAACCCTATAGAGTTAGTCTTTACTAGACAACAAACAACAACCCTATAGAGTTAGTCTTTACTAGACAACAAACAACAACCCTATAGAGTTAGTCTTTACTAGACAACAAACAACAACCCTATAGAGTTACATACAGTCTTTACTAGACAACAAACAACAACCCTATAGAGGTAAAGTCTTTACTAGACAACAAACAACAACCCTATAGAGGTATAGTCTTTACTAGACAACAACAACAACCCTATAGAATTAGTCTTTACTAGACAACAAACAACAACCCTATAGAGTTACAGTCTTTACTAGACAACAAACAACAACCCTATAGAGTTAGTCTTTACTAGACAACAAACAACAACCCTATAGAGTTAGTCTTTACTAGACAACAAACAACAACCCTATAGAGTTACATACAGTCTTTACTAGACAACAAACAACAACCCTATAGAGGTACAGTCTTTACTAGACAACAAACAACAACCCTATAGAGGTACAGTCTTTACTAGACAACAACAACAACCCTATAGAATTAGTCTTTACTAGACAACAAACAACAACCCTATAGAATTACAGTCTTTACTAGACAACAAACAACAACCCTATAGAGTTAGTCTTTACTAGACAACAAACAACAACCCTATAGAGTTAGTCTTTACTAGACAACAAACAACAACCCTATAGAGTTAGTCTTTACTAGACAACAAACAACAACCCTATAGAGTTACAGTCTTTACTAGACAACAACAACAACCCTATAGAGTTAGTCTTTACTAGACAACAAACAACAACCCTATAGAGTTAGTCTTTACTAGACAACAAACAACAACCCTATAGAGTTAGTCTTTACTAGACAACAAACAACAACCCTATAGAGTTAGTCTTTACTAGACAACAAACAACAACCCTATAGAGTTCGTATTTACTAGACAACAACAACAACCCTATAGAATTAGTCTTTACTAGACAACAAACAACAACCCTATAGAGTTAGTCTTTACTAGACAACAAACAACAACCCTATAGAGTTAGTCTTTACTAGACAACAAACAACAACCCTATAGAGTTAGTCTTTACTAGACAACAAACAACAACCCTATAGAGTTAGTCTTTACTAGACAACAAACAACAACCCTATAGAGTTACACAGTCTCTAATAGACAACAAAGAACAACCCTATCGAGGTACACACAATTCAAGATTGTTTATTGTCATGTGCACAGTTAAACAGTTTGCCGTACAATGAAAATCTTACTTTGCTAGTCCGCCCTTCGCACAAAATCACACAATCTTAACAATTTTATTTTTTTACAATTTAAATAAAGGTATAAGATATATACAAGGCACAGTGAGTAACATTGACGTTATTGCACGTTCCGATTCACAGTGTTTGCAATATAAATATGGAGGTGACACCAGCAGTTAAAAAGTGTAGTGATTCACAGTTTGGGGGAAGGGTGACAGTGAGGTCGCAGCAGCAGTCAGGTCAGAGTGTCTGCCTGGCACAAAAGAAAAAAAGTGGGGGAGCTGATGGCCCGTGGGGGGTAGAGACTGTCAGTATCGTAGTCCTTTACTTGGATAACGCACAGCAACCCCATTGAGGTACTCGCCTGCACTTAAGAACAAGAGGGTTATGCAGAGAAACATGATCACCGCGGTCAAGGGATGAGTTTGTTTACTAGTAACGATGGCTAATCTGATGTTGCGATAACTGGCCCACCGAGTCTGAAAGTAAGAGGCCAAAAACACCTGTTCGTTGACAGCTCTGTTGCGCAACCCAGTGTGATAGACTGTGACGTGTTTCTCTTACTTATCTTTTCATCTTTAGGAGCATTTGAAAATGTAGCGCTTTTTTCTGGCATCTTTGTATGTAGAATATTTAGTAGTATTTTGAGTTCTGAGTATTTCTAATGTTGAGTACGTCACACTGCGATCACTTATCAATTTGTTGCACCATAACATTCCATCACTGTGGTTTTCCTGCCACACTTCATTCTTTGCATTCTTTGCAGTTCTATCGAGGTCTCTTGCTTTATTTACAGTTTAGAAGTCTATCCTAACGGCCACTAACCAAACCCCACACTAATCACATGGCAGGCCAGTCCATTGACTTCCACAAGCTGTAGTAAGAGCAAGTAATGGAAATGCTTTGAAAGGACTGCCTTTGTGTTTATGTTGATTTGAAACAAATGGCTTTGTATCCCATTGACTTGCACTAGCATTGCAACATTTTTGAATATCAAGGGAATCAAGGGATCAATACATCAGACTGGCAATACGTCATGTTTAGAAAGTAATCGCTTGACTTAACATGATGCAACAAAACACACTTTTCCAACGATGTACGCGTTCTGCCGTCTGCCAAATACAATGGCGTTGCGCCTACTTTTGGGGGAAACACAAAGTACGTGGATGTGCTGGTCTGATCCTGGACCCACTCTTTTAACAAAGGCGCTGCAGTATTTGTCAATGTATTGTAGGTACCAAGGATTTCAGCCTAAATATCTATCTGTTTTTTTCATGCAGGAAAAGGAATGCGCCATCCGTGGGGACAATGCACATTAATGAACATTTATATAACATGCCGTGGGGACAATGAACATTTATATAACATGCCAGGTTGTAGCTATAAGCTCATTTCCATCTGTCGTCCCTTTGCAGGTTGATGCGAACACAAAACATGCGAAGAACATGCAATACAAAGACAATGAACAATAAAGACAATAAACAATGTACATAATCATGCAGTACAAAGACCACATGCTGGACAAAATAAACAACATAAACAAATGTACATAACCTTATTACAACAAAACCCTGACATGACAATACACAGGACTAATTGACACACAAACAATTAACACTGTATGGTGACTACTGTTAAAAACCTATGTGTATGTTATGTACAGTAGGCAATATTGCGTGTGTACAGTATGTGCAGTATGTGCTGATGCAACATTAACACACTCTTGGATTCTCTCTCTCTCCTCTCTCCTCCTCTCTCGCTCTCTCCTCTCTCTCCTCTCTCGCTCTCTCTCCTCTCTCCTCTTTCCTCTCTCTCCTCTCCTCTCTCACTCTCTCTCCTCTCCTCTCTCGCTCTCTCCTCTCGCTCTCTCTCCTCTCCTCTTTCCTCTCTCTCCTCTCCTCTCTCACTCTCTCTCCTCTCCTCTCTTGCTCTCTCCTCTCCTCTCTCGCTCTCTCCTCTCCTCTCTCGCTCTCTCTCCCCTCTTTCCTCTCTCCTCTCTCCTCTCTCCACTCTCTCTCTCTCCTCTCTCTCTCCTCTCTCCTCTCTCTCCTCTCTCTCGCTCCTCTCCTCTCTCTCTTCTCTCTCTCCTCACACACTGCTACACCCAGCTGGTGCTGAGGCCATGGCAGGTGACGGGGGAGAGCGTGAGTGTGGAGCTGCTGAAGACGGAGCGAGGCAACAGGACCCAGGTGCTGGCCCGGGCCAGAGAGCTGCACAACGCCACCGCCTCCACGCACAGAACGGTACCAACGCAGCCCCTACAGCCACCACCGCACGGCTGCGTCGTTCACACTGCAGACGAAAGTGGCCCAAATCTGATTTCTTTGCTCATATATGTATATATATATATATATATATATATATATATATATATATATATACCGTGTGAACGGCACAAATTACATGGAATCTGATCTTTTCAATTCTGATTTGGGCCAATTCGATTTTTTCTTTTTTTGCAATGTGACCTCAGTCCTAATAGGCATGTGACTTTCATGTCACTCTACATTAACATTTGTCACTGTTTTTCACGTCCATCTTCATTTGCGCGTGTGGGTCCGTTCAGGAGCGTGGCCGGGTCACACTGGAATCTGATATTGGCCACAATGAATAAATAAAATACTCTGGCTGGATGCCAAACTTATTTACGTTGTACTGTACTTGTGCTGCATAATGACAATACTTTTTAATCTAATCTAACAAGGCTGAGACGATGTGCCATTTGGAAGAATCGATAAATCGGCACAACTTTTTCGATAAATATCGATTTTTTATTATTATTATTATATATATTTAAATATATATATATATATACAAATATATATATTTAAATTTTTGTTACTCCACTTATCGATTTCACACAGTTATCTATCATTTTCGATAAATCGATAAGTGGTCTCAGCCTTATAATCTAATGAGGGGTCTTCTATACGGCAATATTGGTGGGATCTCTTGTCTAACGTTGCCTGTGAATACTGGCCCATTGTCTGCCGGGCGAAGGACAGAGACGGGGTTCTCGTCGCCCCCTCGCAGCGCAGGGAAAGTGCAGGGAAATGAGGAGCCTGAGGGGTTTGTTCTGTTCCTGTACACAGGTGATCCTGGCCTCGGGCTACTTCGCCGTGTTCCGCGTTACGCTGTCGGCCAAAGACCTGGAGGGAGCGTACGATGCAGCCATACACATCACCACAGAGTACGAGGTGAGCGCTGAGCGTACGATGCAGCCATACACATCACCACAGAGTACGAGGTGAGCGCTGAGTGTACGATGCAGCCATACACATCACCACAGAGTACGAGGTGAGCGCTGAGCGTACGATGCAGCCATACACATCACCACAGAGTACGAGGTGAGCGCTGAGCGTACGATGCAGCCATACACATCACCACAGAGTACGAGGTGAGCACTGAGCGTACGATGCAAACATACACATCACCACAGAGTACGAGGTGAGCACTGAGCGTACGATGCAGCCATACACATCACCACAGAGTACGAGGTGAACGCTGAGCGTACGATGCAAACATACACATCACCACAGAGTACGAGGTGAGCACTGAGCGTACGATGCAAACATACACATCACCACAGAGTACGAGGTGAGCGCTGAGCGTACGATGCAGCCATACACATCACCACAGAGTACGAGGTGAGCGCTGAGCGTACGATGCAAACATACACATCACCACAGAGTACGAGGTGAGCGCTGAGCGTACGATGCAGCCATACACATCACCACAGAGTACGAGGTGAGCGCTGAGCGTACGATGCAGCCATACACATCACCACAGAGTACGAGGTGAGCGCTGAGCGTACGATGCAGCCATACACATCACCACAGAGTACGAGGTGAGCACTGAGCGTACGATGCAAACATACACATCACCACAGAGTACGAGGTGAGCACTGAGCGTACGATGCAGCCATACACATCACCACAGAGTACGAGGTGAACGCTGAGCGTACGATGCAAACATACACATCACCACAGAGTACGAGGTGAGCGCTGAGCGTACGATGCAGCCATACACATCACCACAGAGTACGAGGTGAGCACTGAGCGTACGATGCAGCCATACACATCACCACAGAGTACGAGGTGAGCACTGAGCGTACGATGCAAACATACACATCACCACAGAGTACGAGGTGAGCACTGAGCGTACGATGCAAACATACACATCACCACAGAGTACGAGGTGAGCGCTGAGCGTACGATGCAGCCATACACATCACCACAGAGTACGAGGTGAGCGCTGAGCGTACGATGCAAACATACACATCACCACAGAGTACGAGGTGAGCGCTGAGCGTACGATGCAGCCATACACATCACCACAGAGTACGAGGTGAGCGCTGAGCGTACGATGCAGCCATACACATCACCACAGAGTACGAGGTGAGCGCTGAGTGTACGATGCAGCCATACACATCACCACAGAGTACGAGGTGAGCACTGAGCGTACGATGCAAACATACACATCACCACAGAGTACGAGGTGAGCACTGAGCGTACGATGCAGCCATACACATCACCACAGAGTACGAGGTGAGCGCTGAGTGTACGATGCAGCCATACACATCACCACAGAGTACGAGGTGAGCGCTGAGCGTACGATGCAAACATACACATCACCACAGAGTACGAGGTGAGCACTGAGCGTACGATGCAGCCATACACATCACCACAGAGTACGAGGTGAGCGCTGAGCGTACGATGCAGCCATACACATCACCACAGAGTACGAGGTGAGCGCTGAGCGTACGATGCAGCCATACACATCACCACAGAGTACGAGGTGAGCGCTGAGCGTACGATGCAGCCATACACATCACCACAGAGTACGAGGTGAGCGCTGAGCGTACGATGCAGCCATACACATCACCACAGAGTACGAGGTGAGCGCTGAGTGTACGATGCAGCCATACACATCACCACAGAGTACGAGGTGAGCGCTGAGCGTACGATGCAGCCATACACATCACCACAGAGTACGAGGTGAGAGCTGTGAGCGGAAAGAGGAATATCATGTCCTTTTGCGTCTGGTCGTTGGAGCATGCATGTTCTGTCCATTTTAAAGAAGGTGCTGGGAGTGGGAGGTGTAACACAGGGCTTTCCCTAAACCAGGGCTTCTCAAACTTTTTTTAAGGGCCGTTCAAGGGGGGGATCCCCCTTCTTAGATGTCGGTGATAGTAGTGTTGCTATGGATGATCGATGGGTGGAGAATAAAACAGGCGGAATAGTTGGTATGTACGTAATATACGTGTAATAAAACACAAATCGCAAAGAATATCCATTTTCATCAGTGTCGTAATGCACATTTCTCACTGTATCTATAGCGTGCAGTGAGCAACATACCCATACATTTATTCATTTAGCTGACTCTTTTATCCAAAGTGACAAATTGTGTACAAGTCAGCAGGAGGGGTACACCTCTGGTGGCTAAGGGTCCGTGTCGGTGGTGGTGTTCATCTACTCTAGCCGTGTCAAACTTGTGAAAATGAAGTGACTGTATGCTGCATGTGTGCGAAGTCTGGCTACACTAACTGCATTCTTGATCCTACTTATAGGCTTCAGGGAATCTAAACCATTTTATCTTCATATCCGTCTTTTGGTTTCATATCGTTGCCAGATATTGACCATACCGGTGAAAGCAGTGATTGCCGTCGGCACGCTGACCAGCTTCCCAAAGCACATCATACTACCGCCATCATTTCCGGTGAGAGTCCCTCCTGTCGCCTGCCGCTCACTGTCCACGTTTCAGAGCCCAGACGAACCAGTCTGCCCCCTGCTGGGCAGAGGTAGAACTGAACCCCCCTCCCTGGCATGTTTCAAGACAAACTCCTTGCCGTCATCTCCAGTCTGTTGTGGAGAACAATCGAGTACCTCAGACAACAACCATATAAGTCAGTTTTTTAAGTGTTCAGAGGAACAATGTCTTCATACTTTACTATCTAAAGGTGGAAAGTTAGTGTTGTGTTTACTTGGTTAAAGACTGTAGAGATTGGGTTTTTTCTTGTGATATATCTCATTCATACTCCAAGTGATTTAGATGAAGTCAAGTCAAGTGTTCCTTTATTAACCCCCTTGGGGAAATTCAGGTGTTATAGCAGCGTGGGGGAGGAGAGGTGCAGGCAGAGGAGGTAGCAATAGTAATAGCAATGAACATAGTGATAGAACGTAGTAATAATAGTGATCGTAGTTGTGGAATTTAATCGGCAGGATTCAATCAGCCGGTAATAACTTCACAACTATCATAATCAAGTTTATTTGTATAGCACATTTACAACAGTTGTGACTGTACCAAAGTGCTTCGCAGATAAGAGCATAGAGCAAGAAATACATATACTAAATATAATGGTGCAAAAAGTGCAAATACAAATAAGTGCAGGGGTTCAGATAGAAATAAAATACAACTTCAGAACTGCAAATACATGGTCTGTCCAACAAAAATTCAAAACAGACTTGTATGTTTCTTCAGTGCAAAAGGGTTTAATTATTTCCATATAGTGAGTTGTGAAACGAATGAAGAAATAACAATTATCTCCACCTCCCCCCCTGCTGATTTTACGGTAATGCTTACTGTAGAGATTAGCTATTTCGCTAAACATGGCCAAATTGTACGGCTAAACACTTGGAATTTGTTTTAGCGTCACAGATGTGCTGGGCTTGTGCTTTTTCTTTTTTTCTTTTTTCTGACACTCCTCTTGGTTGTGCTTTAGTTTAAACCATACATATGAGGTAATTGTTTTGGAACATCTACTGAATTGTAGGGATGGGTATCTTCACATTTGAACCGATACGGTACCTGTACCTGTGAATCGATACCGGTACCCAACGGTACCTTTTCTCTGTACTTTAGTCTCAAGAAATTTAATTTACCTACCTCAGTCGAAAAAAAAAATCCAAACTTCAAATAACTACAATTTCGACAGTTTTCGGCTTGCCATTGCTCCGACTGCTTTGTTGTTGAATCAAGTAAAATCCTAGGTAAGCATATATTGTGCGTGTGAACGTTGACATGAAAAAAAGAAAATCCGGTATCTCACTTGAATCGATACTCGGTAGTACCGACGTGTTTCGGTTCGGTACCTCAAAAGTACCGAATTCGGTACCCATCCCTACTGAATGGTGTTTCTCTCTCTCAGGGTAAGATAGTCCACCAGAGCTTCAGCATCATCAGTTCCTTCTCTCAGAGGGTGAGACTCCAGCTCGTCCACTCGCTGACCGACGACAAGCGCTTCTACTACCGCCGGCTGAAGACCAGCCGGGACGAGCTGGAGCCCAAGAGGAAGTCCAAGGTACCGTTTAGCCGCGCGGCGGAAATTACCATTTTAACACAATGTTTTTTATCGAAATTGCAATATGTATCGTGTGATATCCCAATCGCGGGAGGCTGCGGTATTTAATGAAGGCATATTCTGACTTGAGTGTGACTCCCTCTGTCATTTTGACCTTTTCATTGGTAAAGTGATGGTTTGGTGTGAGCGTGTGCAGCATGTGTGTGTGTGTGTTCGTGCTAAAGTGACTGTTAGTGTGTGAGCGTATACAGTATGTGTGTTGTGTGTGTGTGCTCATGTGTGCTTGTGTGTGGAGAGTTCAGTGTTCAAGACTCTGATGGCCTGGGGGAAGAAGCTGAGCCGAAGTCTCTGACCGCAGCAGCTTGAACAGGCTGTTGTTGGGGTGGTGAGGGTCTTTCATTATTCTGCAGGCTCTGGATTTGCACCTCTTGTTATATAAGACCTGCAGGGGTGGTAGTGCAATACCCGTAGTACGCTCAGCTGAGCGCACCACTCGCTGTAGGGCCTTTTTGTCCTGTGCCGTGCTGTTTCCATACCAGGCAGTGATGTTTCCAGTCAAGATGCTCTCTACAGCTCCTGAGTAGAAGGACTGGAGTATCTTCCCCGATACTCTGAACTTCCTTAACGGTCTCAGGTGGTAGAGGCGCTGCTTCGCCTTTTTTACGACTGAGTCTATGTGTGTTGTCCATGTCAGGTCTATGACCTCACAGGAAGAACATACTGACTGAACTGTCCTGGGGCACAGGAAGAACATACTTTTTAAGACATTCGCCTTTTTAAGAAAATATCTTTGTTCGGTACAGACCCCTGTCAAAATCATTTTAATACTTCTTTCAATGGAAATGAGAATACAATTAAACGTATCGCAAATAGTAATCTCCGTCAGAATAGCCAATACTCACAAATTGTACATTTACCGCAATGTGCTATGTAAGACCTCCTAGCAAATGAAGAGAAGATCTTTGGTTAAATTTAATTTAAATCTATGTTTGACTTGTGCAGCAGGTGTAAATGAAACCTTTTGACCCGTACACCATTTGTTTTTGTGTTTTTTTCATCCTTGTTTTTAGGTGGCAAAAATATATTTTGACGCCAGTCTCCATTGTGGCGACTACTGTTATGTGGGCGTGCCATTTATTCTAAAATGTGAGTATTGCAACTTCGCAGAACTCAGTGGCTGCTATAGACCACTGCACTTCCGCGTTACATTGGGCTCATGGAGGAGAGAGCGGGGTGAGAAAATTAATGAATGTGGATGAGAGCCTTGACATTAAGTGGTTGTAGCTATGGCTGTGGGGGTTCTGGAGACATGATCCAATAGACGTTTATATACGCCTGAGTCTCCTGAACACGGAGAGACCAGTCCCAAGTTGATCGGCACTTTCTCGGCCGAGCTATAGTCACTTTTGCGCACCTACTCCCGAACTACGCATGTGCAGATTGATTAACCTAGATCTCTGGACAATCCAGAGGAGTTCGGGAGTATGTGCTCAAAAGTGACTATAGCTCAGGCGTATAAAAGTCTATTGGATCATGTCTCCCGCACCCCCACAGCCGTAGCTACAACCACTTAATGTCAAGGCTCTCATCCACATTCATTCATTTTCTCACCCCGCTCTCTCCTCCATGAGTTCAGAATATACCGGAAGTGTTGCGGTGGTCTATGTAAAATGCTTTCTTATCTGTTCGCCCTACTTGTTGTTCACCCTCCCCCCTCTGGCCTAACGTCCACATCTTCTGTTGCAGCGGAGACCCGCCCCCCCGGGCTGGTGATGCAGGAAGACATGTGGGACACGGACGTAGATCTATATCAAATGTTGAGCAAGAGGTGGAGAGAGCTGAAAGATAATGCACTGCACACGTAAGTTTTAACTTCAGAATCCCATCAGGAGATGACTCTATTGTCCGTTTAGTACAGCCGTCTCAAAACCCACCCCCTTTTATTGATCCTCCAAAAACTACTACTATTTACTATGCCTAATATACTACTATTTACTATGCTACCATGTCTATACTACTGTGTACTCCCACTCAAGTTCAACACTGTTAGATGAACAATACCCTCAGTCATCAGAGGTTCACCCCTTCCTGCTCACAATTTGTAAGTCGCTTTGGATAAAGGCGTCGGCTAAACGACTAAATGTAAATGTTTTCACTGAGGGTTCAGAAGCAGTTGTTGTAGTTGTTCCAGTAGTGCTTGGAATAGACTATTATCCCCAGTGAGCCGTGTCTCGTCCCACACCTCCCCTCCTCCCCTCCAGGGCCGAGGCCGTGTTCGAGGCCAACGCCGACCTCCAGAAGAACGTGCAGACTCGGGTCTCGGCCCAGCTGAAGTGGCCCTCCATCATCAACTCCTCCCGCCACGTCTTCTTCCCCCTCACCAGCGTCAACAGCTCCTCCGTGAGTGTGTCCTCCACTAAACGCCCCATCCACGTAATCCAAGGAACATGGCAACATTATGTAAGACCTGAGTCGTCTTCAGAGCCAGACGAGAAGATGGATACCCGTTTAGGTTTAGGTTAGGTTTAGGTTTACTTTATTTGTTCAAGTTTCCTCTGTGTTCATTAGAAAGCTATCCGGCTAGACGCTAGCCAAGCACTGCATGAATGAATGGAAGCGGATATGGATCGAGCCTAGCCGTTGGCCAAAATCACCTCTCCCGGAGTTTTAAGCTAGGCTTACGAATGATGCTAGAAAGCTATCCGGCTGCAAGCTAGCCTAGCACGGCACAAATGAATGAAAGCGGATACGAATCGGTAAGCCTAGCTTAAAACCCATAATGTTGGCCTGTTCTTTTAACACATTGAGTGCCAGCAGGGGGCGCACGATTTATCGCTTGAATGCCAGCCTTTTGGGACTGATTTTCCTATATTTCATGATTTTCGCGGGGCTATTTCTATAATATTCTATATTATGGCTATGTGTCTAATACGCCCGTCGCTTATCAATGACTTGCTTGCAGTCAACATGTACCAAACGGATTGTTTTTTCATCTGTGCGTGAGGCTGGATTGATGAAAAATGAATGGATATCGCTAATAAGACGATTAAATAACGAGATTTCTCGTCGTTGGCACTCAACGTATGGCGGCGAACAACGAGATTTCTCGTCGTTGGCACCCAAGGTGTTAATGGTGTGTGTATATGTGTGTTTATATAGCACATTTCTTTTTGCATGCAACTAAGTGGTGTGTGTGTTTTGTGGTGTTTAGGAGGTGGAGGTGCTGTTGGAGAACCCGGCCGACGGCCCTCTCTACGTCCAGATCCTCCCCCTGGCCCTCTACCCACACCTCGCCGCCGTCACCGACAAACTGGCACAGATGTGAGTGTCGGCAGAGAGCCCAGCGAGTCGATTTCCATTCTTGGGGTCACGATTCGATATAAAAATACATTTTCGATTCATATTAGATTCTCAAGTTACTTTTCCCCTTTTGACTGTGGTAGACGGTAAAGAAAACAAGCAATTTTTGGAATTTGTATCGATTCGTATGTGAATATTTCTTTCCCCCCCCCCACACCCCTAATGACGACAGTTGCCTGACTCTCTCACCTAGTCACCTCTTACTCATTCATATACAGGGTATCTGCGGGTATTAAAAAGTCTTGTATTCAATTATCAATTTAAGACCTTAAAAGGTATTAGAAAGTCTTTAATTTGCACAGGGACTGGCTGTTGGCAGATGAAATAATTCTAACTATATGAAATGTTTTTGTATTCAATTTTAGCCTGTATGGACCGTGCAAGAATTTTAATTGGCACGCAAGTGCAGACGCCAGTTCAGTGTTGCTATGTTGTTTTGCTAGTATGGTCGTGAAATTGGCATTTAAGTGGCATTTAAAAAGGTTGAAACCTGCGGATACCCTGGTATAAAAAGTGTCAATGTTTTTGGTTTGCTGCTTTTCCTCATTTTAAATATTGTCATTGTCATCCTGCAGTTGTGTCCAAATGTGTGTTAGTGTGTTTATATTAGAGGTGGGCATAGATTAATTTTTTTAATCTAGATTAATCTATCTGCAATCCTGGATTTAATCTAGATTAAAATGGCCCAAAAAAAAAAAAAAAAAAACTGCCGAAGGCATTCAAAATATGTGTGTTCTACCCAAATAATGACCAGAAGTAAGTCCTTACATTTTCTTTCCTCCTTATGTTTCTCAGGCCAGGTGGCCCATTACACCATGAGCCCATCTCCCGTTTCCAAAATGCATTACAGACTGTTTGAAAAAGCTGTTTTGCTATGATAATTGGTAATGAAATATCAAAATAATGTTCAATAAGATGTACTTGTGTTTAATAAGTTGTTTTATTCAGAAGTTAACACAAATAAATAATATTACCAGTACAGTACAGTATCTAGCACTCTCAGGAGCAAAACAGAAAGAATCATTTCAAACTTGAACTATGTGACATGGCTTGAATCAACTGCTCCAGTGGAGTTGCTCAGTGGCCAATGGTGTCAACTGTGGTTGTACTGGGCAGCTCCCAGGTGTGAATGGAACTGTGTGAATGTGAAGCAGGGCGTTCCTGAAAAAGAGCATCTGTGCTCAGCGAACCTACCCTGGGTAAATAATTTTTTTTTTTTTTTCTTTTTTTAAGATTAATGCGTTAATTATATTATCGCGCGATACTAGTATAGCGTTAACGGCCCAGCTCTAGTTTATATGTTAAGTGTGTTGATTTTGTCTCACTTTTGATTGATTTCTCTTCATTGTCAGGTTCCCTCTGGAGAGACTTCCCCATTTCAACCCCAGTACCCTGGAGTTCCAGATCCATAGAAACCAGGTCTGTCTAGACACAGTTCTACATTTCAACCCCAGTACCCTGGAGTTCCAGATCCATAGAAACCAGGTCGGTCTAGACACAGGTCTACATTACAACCCCAGTACCCTGGAGTTCCAGATCCATAGAAACCAGGGCCCTCATTCATCAATAGTGTGCGTAGAACATTTCTATTTCCACACGTAAGCACGGAATGTAGAACTAGTGTACGCACAGGGAAGTCGGGATTCATCACACGGTGCGTACGCAGGCTCTATGCTCCTCCGTGTTGATGAATACCACTTTGTTCTACCGTCAATGCTCGTGCATGATTATCCATATATGGTCATGAAAATGAGGAAACACCCCCCATGGGATGTGAAATAATGGACTGACCCGAGCGGGACTCTGAGAAACTCCACGGAGAATTCACTGCTGTCGAACCAAGAAGACACTATCGCGTATTATGGGATAAATAAAAGGCGGATTTGTAAACGGTGATGTCAGATATCAACGGCTCCCTAAGACCATTGCTGCAATTCTGCCTGGACAGCTCAAAATACTAATAAAGACTGTTCGTTGACCACTGTTTGGCGTTGGTTGTGTGTCATTATAACCGTGCTGTAATATGAATGCCTTTATTAGTTGTGTTCGATTGGCTATATGATTTTTAGAGGCATCTATTTTGTTGTCGGCTAATAAAGACCGCGCTGGAATATGACTGCCTTTTCCCGTGTTGTTTGATTAATACACAGGGATTAAAGTTCTCCTCAATTCTATTCCAAATCGCGATGGATCTCCCGTCAATTTTCTACCTGCTGCATATGATTTCTAGAGGCATACTACAATCTATTTTGATGTCAGTATTGGGTAGCCTATATAAACAATATAATACGAGAGCATATACAAGAACAATGAATCTCACTGCATGTATGATGTAGCCTGCCTTTCAATACATGAACTTGAATTCCATCATGTTTGTGTGCGGGACTCACAAGGCTGTTGTCACAATGGGTGGTACCGGTGTACAGTAATAATAACAGTCCACACAATATCACGATCCATGCCATAGCCTATGTTCTATTAGGACATGATCTGTGACGACAAATGTTCTAGAATGTTTGATTAAGATATCATACTCTGACAGCATGCCTATGAGCAACAAAAACGCGAACTTGAATCCCATCATATAATCTGTCCACTATCTGCATGGTGTCATTGCAATGCGTTTTCTATTCTTTCTTATACAGTAAAAAGGGGGAAGACCACTATATTCATATGACTTATTCTGCTTACAGCTTCGAAATTCCACTTGTTTCGTTTAACGTAAAGCCTTTTAAATATAATCAAAACGTTCCCGTGTTTCGGCGGTCTGTGCGCAAAATAATAACGAGTTGAGCTTTATGATGAATTGAAAATGGGGGACCCTGATGTAAACAAGACGAAAGTTGGTCTGCATCCCCAATTAACAATTGTATGTACTGAGCTGTACTGTACTGTACCCATTCTGCAATC
Source organism: Notolepis coatsorum (assembly GCF_963971535.1). Lineage (NCBI taxonomy): Eukaryota > Metazoa > Chordata > Actinopteri > Aulopiformes > Paralepididae > Notolepis > Notolepis coatsorum. Next base: position 16,775,807 of record NC_140165.1, on the reverse strand, counting down.
TGTTAATAAACTTTTCAATCAATCAATCAAGCTACGCGGAGCGCAGTCAGTCAGTAGCCTACACCCCGTATATTCCGATAACGCTATATAAACCATGCTGCATTCATTCTGAGAGAAAGATCTATTATTCCAAATGCTATTTATAGGGTTTTGACCATAATTACACTACTGTTGCTATTTTACAATGAACTATAATGAACTACGGTTCGTACAGAACATGCCAGTGTTATTATGCACAGAAGCTCATTTCCTTGTTGTAGTAATATATTCTACCACTGGGCGCCAGGTAAGTGTGGTCTGACCTGTGCGTAGATGTAAGCACGGAGTCAAGTTCAAATCGAAATTGATGAATCCCACTCTTTGCTTAGAAATGATCGTACGCACAGGGTAAGCACAGATCTGTGCGTAGAACACGTTGATGAATGAGGGCCCAGGTCTGTCTAGACACAGGTCTACATTACAACCCCAGTACCCTGGAGTTCCAGATCCATAGAAACCAGGTCTGTCTAGACACAGGTCTACATTACAACCCCAGTACCCTGGAGTTCCAGATCCATAGAAACCAGGTCTGTCCAGAGACACTGGTCTACATTACCCTACGCCACACTATATCAACTTTTATATCTTATACCTGGGAGGGGCAGAGTTTTGGCCAGCTGTGGACATATGTCTATAACGGAACATAATATTGTATACCATTTGCTTTATTTTATTCACTAGGACCCATTAGCTGTACAGCAGAGCATCAGCTTTTCTCCTTGGGGTCCGACATAAATACATAACATACAGGGCGGCTAAGTGGCACAGTGGGAAAGGCGCTCGTCACTAACGCATGATATGCTGGGTTCGAGCCCAGCTCTCGGCGTTGCTTCCGGCTTGGCTGGTCGTTCATACTAATACAATTGGCAGTATTAGGGGGTGGGAAAGCCGGTGGGTGGGGATCGGACGTTGTGGACAGCGACTCCTACCAGTCGGTTGGTGCGCCTGTACAGCAGAATCAGGAAGTATCGTGAGCCTCCCACGCGTTACTGCTCGCCACTGAGAGATCGCGCTGTACAGGTGAAAAGATGCGACCGCTGCCTCCTCGTGTACCGGAGGGGACACGTGATGCAAGGCTTGGTCCACATTGCAGCCGACCAGTGGGAGGCATGGTCTAACAACGTTCGAGACAGGAGAGGGTAGAATTGGATAATACGAAAATTGGGATGGGAGAAAAATAGAAAATGGGGAAAAATACATAACATGCAGCAGAAACATGCACCAGAAAAGCTGTACAAGGACACACGTCATATGTCATAGATGCAGAGCATTCTCTCATATATTGAACAGTCCATTTACAAAGTGCCCTGCCACTGGGGCAGAGAGTGGCTTGCTGAATGAATGAATGGGTGAGATCATGGTGACGTTGCCAGCCATAAAGTTGCTTTGTATCAGTGAACAGTAGACGAGATGATAACACAAGCTGTAATATGCATAGTCATAACAGTAACCCTTTATGATGTCAAAAAGGCTAGGTAGGGCAAATACATTATTATTTGTATTATTAGATACCATCTGCATGCATGTCGATCTTTCTTAATTCTACTTAAAGGGGACATGCATTATAAATGGCTTTTCTCTGTGTTTAGCATGTTTTTATAGTAATAGGAGTTAGTATCAATGGGTCTGTGTCTCTAGTTATCATATTGACTCATCAGTCTAGTCTCGAGTTCACGAGATCCTCCCTCACTCAACTAAGCTGTTCTGAATAGGGTACTGATCTGCATAACTAACGCCCCCTCTATAGCGCACAGTGAAACCCGACACTTCCTCAAACGGGAGGCAGAGGGAGGGAGAGAGAGAGAAAGAGAGAGAGATAGAGGGAGGGAGGGAGGGAGGGAGAGAGAGAGAGGAGAGATCGCTCCGAGAGCCTGCGTGTGCGCCCTTCGAGTCGCGATGCAGGGGGACTTGGGGAGAGACAGAGGAGAGATTGCTCCGTATGAGCCTCTCTCTCTCCCTCTCTATCTATCTGTCTCTCCCTCTCTCTCTCTCCCTCTCCCTCTCTCTCTCGAGTCAGGAGCACTATATATCACTAATATCTTTGCGCATGCTCCCACTCGCACGCCCGTATTCAGATCCGTACAATAATAATCACAGAGGTATATATTGTCATTTGAAACAAGTTACCAATACATTGTCCCGTGGGATTATGCCCCCCCCCCCGCGGCGAAATTATTAGTATCCCCCTAACACAGCCTGAAATCCAAAGTGAGACAAATGTGGCTTTTGAGTATTTGATTAGAAATATAAAACAATGAATTTCTTGTAATAAAACCTTACAGAGGTGTTCCATAGACTCACAGGAATTGTGTAAAGTTGCCCAAATAGTGCTAGGAATAGCAATGCATGTCCCCTTTAAAACAAGGTGGGGCTTCTGAGAATCTCCACGTGATCTGATCATAAAACAATAAGAGCTTATTGCCTGGGCACTTAGGTAATAAGTTAGTAAGTAAGTAAGTAAGTACTTCAAATAAACGACCAGTAGCGAAACACTGGCGCGCTTATAAAGTCTGCGCTGTATCGCCGGGGTGTGACTGACGTGTCCGCAAGCATCTTCCTCAGAGTCAACAGCAGAACAAAGAAAAATAGCTTGATTATCTACATGTTCTAGATATTGATTATTTACATGTTCTAGATATTGATTATGTTGTAGATATTGATTATTTACATGTTATAGATATTGATTATGTTGTAGATATTGATTATTTACATGTTGTAGATATTGATTATTTACATGTTGTAGATATTGATGATTTACATGTTGTAGATATTGATTTACATGTTGTAGATATTGATTATTTACATGTTGTAGATATTGATAGATATTGATTATTTACATGTTGTATATATTGATTATTTACATGTTGTAGATATTGATTATTTACATGTTGTAGATATTGATGACCACAGTACCTAAACAGGAAAGAGACCAGGGATCATTGGAGGAAGCAGGAGAGTTGATAATTTACCAGAAGCTTCTACATTAAGGCTGCTTATCCAAAAGGCTTCCCTGGCTGGACCTTTTCTATGCCTATGAATTTGAGGGAGGGAACCGTTAGACTTGGAGGCACACTAAGTAGTTTCAGCTACTAGATGTCACTAGAGCACCACCAAAACAATGTGGCGCTTACAATAGGAAAAGCCGTAACAGATTATTAACTAGTTCAGAAACAAAACTGTCAAACTAGGCATTGCAGAACAACTATGACACAAGATCCAGCAATATCATCACAAATGTTTTTGTCAGAAACATAATTTTGGGTTCGGTTAAGTAGAAAAAGAGAACGTTGACAAGCGAACGAGCCGCCATTTTCTTTTTGAAAACGAGAACCACACACTGCCTACTAGCAGCGCATTTATCCAATCAGGTTCGTTCCACATGGGGGAAATGTCAAGTAGGGAGGGGATGCATGCATTCAACACATAACATGCATTCAACACATAACACGCACTCAACACATAACATGCATTCAACACATCACACGCACTCAACACACAACATGCACTCAACACACAACATGCACTCAACACACAACATGCACTCAACACATAACATGCACTCAACACACAACATGCACTCAACACAACATGCACTCAACACATAACATGCACTCAACACACAACATGCACTCAACACACAACATGCACTCAACACATAACATGCATTCAACACATAACATGCACTCAACACATAACATGCACTCAACACAACATGCACTCAACACATAACATGCATTCAACACATAACATGCACTCAACACAACATGCACTCAACACAACATGCACTCAACACAACATGCACTCAACACAACATGCACTCAACACAACATGCACTCAACACATAACATGCACTCAACACAACATGCACTCAACACAACATGCACTCAACACAACATGCACTCAACACCATGCACTCAACACAACATGCACTCAACACAACATGCACTCAACACAACATGCACTCAACACAACATGCACTCAACACAACATGCACTCAACACATAACATGCACTCAACACATAACATGCACTCAACACATAACATGCACTCAACACATAACATGCACGCAACACATAACATGACCTCAACACATAACATGCACTCAACACATAACATGCACGCAACACATAACATGACCTCAACACATAACATGACCTCAACACATAACATGCACGCAACACATAACATGACCTCAACACATAACATGCACTCAACACATAACATGCACTCAACACATAACATGCACTCAACACATAACATGCACTCAACACATAACATGCACTCAACACATAACATGACCTCAACACATAACATGAACTCAACACATAACATGCATGCAACACATAACATGCACTCAACACATAACATGCACTCAACACATAACATGCACTCAACACATAACATGCACTCAACACATAACATGCACTCAACACATAACATGAACTCGCTGCCAGAAGGTTCACACTCAGAGATGTCCAGAGCAGAGCCGAATAATGCAGGCAGAGGGAAGGATCTCTGCAGATACAGACCGTCGCCACACTCTTCTAGCGGGTCTTAACACATCCAGTGCCGTTCACGTAGATCTAGTAATGTCAATTTAGCAATACAATTTAAAAAGTTATAGCCCTGCAAAGAAGGTAAACATCTCCATAGGCTTAGAGTGGTGGCAGTGATCAAACATTGATGGATATAAGCATCGCAGAGAATGTGTTAATAAAGTTTCATAAAAATCTTAGTCAAACCTTTAGTATTATGGATATTAAACATGCTGGCAGAGTACTTGCATCCATGTTGTCGTGAACATCTTAATTAAATAAAGAAATTCCCTATCCATAGTCGCCGTGGGAAACAACATTTTGTCAATGTCCAAATATTTATGGGCCTGACTGTATATCTGCCCAGTTTTGATCATCGGAGCGATCACTGATATATGAAGAGAAAATCACTATTGTCGGCCGATACCGATACGATCACCGATTACATGGTGCGTCCCTAAATAAAAACGTTCTCTTTTCCCCTCTACAGACAACTGTGCTTAAACGCAAGACAGGCTTCGTGGAGGGCCCGTCGCGGCCCCATGTCTATAACCTGCCACTGCAGCCGGAGGAGATGAAGACCCTGAGGGTCCAGTTCTCCCCCTCCACTAACCACACGGTCACCTCCCTGCTCATACTCAGGTAACTCCACCTCCACCACTAACCACACGGTCACCTCCCTGCTCATACTCAGGTAACTCCACCTCCACCACTAACCACACGGTCACCTCCCTGCTCATACTCAGGTAACTCCTCCTCCACCACTAACCACACGGTCACCTCACTGCTCATACTCAGGTAACTCCTCCTCCACCACTAACCACACGGTCACCTCCCTGCTCATACTCAGGTAACTCCTCCTCCCCCACTAACCACACGGTCACCTCCCTGCTCATACTCAGGTAACTCCTCCTCCACCACTAACCACACGGTCACCTCACTGCTCATACTCAGGTAACTCCTCCTCCACCACTAACCACACGGTCACCTCACTGCTCATACTCAGGTAACTCCACCTCCTCCACTAACCACACGGTCACCTCACTGCTCATACTCTGGTAACTCCTCCACTAACCACACGGTCACCTCCCTGCTCATACTCAGGTAACTCCTCCTCCACCACTAACCACACGGTCACCTCCCTGCTCATACTCAGGTAACTCCTCCACTAACCACACGGTCACCTCACTGCTCATACTCAGGTAACTCCTCCTCCACCACTAACCACACGGTCACCTCACTGCTCATACTCAGGTAACTCCTCCTCCTCCACTAACCACACTGTCACCTCCCTGCTCATACTCAGGTAACTCCTCCTCCACCACTAACCACACGGTCACCTCACTGCTCATACTCAGGTAACTCCTCCTCCTCCACTAACCACACTGTCACCTCCCTGCTCATACTCAGGTAACTCCTCCTCCACCACTAACCACACGGTCACCTCCCTGCTCATACTCAGGTAACTCCACCTCCACCACTAACCACACGGTCACCTCACTGCTCATACTCAGGTAACTCCTCCTCCACCACTAACCACACGGTCACCTCCCTGCTCATACTCAGGTAACTCCTCCTCCACCACTAACCACACGGTCACCTCACTGCTCATACTCAGGTAACTCCTCCTCCTCCACTAACCACACGGTCACCTCACTGCTCATACTCAGGTAACTCCTCCTCCACCACTAACCACACGGTCACCTCACTGCTCATACTCAGGTAACTCCACCTCCACCACTAACCACACGGTCACCTCACTGCTCATACTCAGGTAACTCCTCCTCCACTAACCACACGGTCACCTCACTGCTCATACTCGGGTAACTCCACCTCCACCACTAACCACACGGTCACCTCACTGCTCATACTCAGGTAACTCCACCACTAACCACACGGTCACCTCACTGCTCATACTCAGGTAACTCCACCTCCACCACTAACCACACGGTCACCTCACTGCTCATACTCTGGTAACTCCTCCTCCACCACTAACCACACGGTCACCTCACTGCTCATACTCAGGTAACTCCTCCTCCACCACTAACCACACGGTCACCTCACTGCTCATACTCAGGTAACTCCACCTCCACCACTAACCACACGGTCACCTCACTGCTCATACTCTGGTAACTCCTCCTCCACCACTAACCACACGGTCACCTCCCTGCTCATACTCAGGTAACTCCTCCTCCACCACTAACCACACGGTCACCTCACTGCTCATACTCTGGTAACTCCTCCTCCACCACTAACCACACGGTCACCTCCCTGCTCATACTCAGGTAACTCCTCCTCCACCACTAACCACACGGTCACCTCCCTGCTCATACTCAGGTAACTCCTCCTCCACCACTAACCACACGGTCACCTCCCTGCTCATACTCAGGTAACTCCTCCTCCACCACTAACCACACGGTCACCTCCCTGCTCATACTCAGGTAACTCCTCCTCCACCACTAACCACACGGTCACCTCACTGCTCATACTCAGGTAACTCCTCCTCCTCCACTAACCACACGGTCACCTCCCTGCTCATACTCAGGTAACTCCTCCTCCACCACTAACCACACGGTCACCTCACTGCTCATACTCAGGTAACTCCACCTCCACCACTAACCACACGGTCACCTCACTGCTCATACTCGGGTAACTCCTCCTCCTCCACTAACCACACGGTCACCTCACTGCTCATACTCGGGTAACTCCACCTCCACCACTAACCACACGGTCACCTCACTGCTCATACTCTGGTAACTCCTCCTCCACCACTAACCACACGGTCACCTCCCTGCTCATACTCAGGTAACTCCTCCTCCACCACTAACCACACGGTCACCTCACTGCTCATACTCAGGTAACTCCTCCTCCACCACTAACCACACGGTCACCTCACTGCTCATACTCAGGTAACTCCACCACTAACCACACGGTCACCTCACTGCTCATACTCTGGTAACTCCTCCTCCACCACTAACCACACGGTCACCTCACTGCTCATACTCAGGTAACTCCTCCTCCACCACTAACCACACGGTCAGCTCACTGCTCATACTCTGGTAACTCCTCCTCCACCACTAACCACACGGTCACCTCACTGCTCATACTCAGGTAACTCCTCCTCCACCACTAACCACACGGTCACCTCACTGCTCATACTCTGGTAACTCCTCCTCCACCACTAACCACACGGTCACCTCACTGCTCATACTCTGGTAACTCCTCCTCCACCACTAACCACACGGTCACCTCACTGCTCATACTCAGGTAACTCCTCCTCCACCACTAACCACACGGTCACCTCCCTGCTCATACTCAGGTAACTCCTCCTCCACCACTAACCACACGGTCACCTCCCTGCTCATACTCAGGTAACTCCACCACTAACCACACGGTCACCTCCCTGCTCATACTCAGGTAACTCCTCCTCCACCACTAACCACACGGTCACCTCCCTGCTCATACTCAGGTAACTCCTCCTCCACCACTAACCACACGGTCACCTCACTGCTCATACTCAGGTAACTCCACCTCCACCACTAACCACACGGTCACCTCACTGCTCATACTCAGGTAACTCCTCCTCCACCACTAACCACACGGTCACCTCCCTGCTCATACTCAGGTAACTCCACCTCCTCCACTAACCACACGGTCACCTCCCTGCTCATACTCAGGTAACTCCTCCTCCACCACTAACCACACGGTCACCTCACTGCTCATACTCAGGTAACTCCTCCTCCTCCACTAACCACACGGTCACCTCACTGCTCATACTCGGGTAACTCCACCACTAACCACACGGTCACCTCACTGCTCATACTCCGGTAACTCCACCTCCACCACTAACCACACAGTCACCTCCCTGCTCATACTCAGGTAACTCCTCCTCCACCACTAACCACACGGTCACCTCCCTGCTCATACTCTGGTAACTCCTCCTCCACCACTAACCACACGGTCACCTCCCTGCTCATACTCAGGTAACTCCTCCTCCACCACTAACCACACGGTCACCTCCCTGCTCATACTCAGGTAACTCCTCCACCACTAACCACACGGTCACCTCACTGCTCATACTCAGGTAACTCCACCTCCACCACTAACCACACGGTCACCTCACTGCTCATACTCAGGTAACTCCTCCTCCACCACTAACCACACGGTCACCTCCCTGCTCATACTCAGGTAACTCCTCCTCCACCACTAACCACACGGTCACCTCACTGCTCATACTCAGGTAACTCCACCTCCACCACTAACCACACGGTCACCTCCCTGCTCATACTCAGGTAACTCCACCTCCACCACTAACCACACGGTCACCTCCCTGCTCATACTCGGGTAACTCCTCCTCCACCACTAACCACACGGTCACCTCCCTGCTCATACTCAGGTAACTCCTCCTCCTCCACTAACCACACGGTCACCTCACTGCTCATACTCAGGTAACTCCTCCTCCACCACTAACCACACGGTCACCTCACTGCTCATACTCAGGTAACTCCACCTCCACCACTAACCACACGGTCACCTCCCTGCTCATACTCTGGTAACTCCTCCTCCACCACTAACCACACGGTCACCTCACTGCTCATACTCAGGTAACTCCTCCTCCACCACTAACCACACGGTCACCTCACTGCTCATACTCAGGTAACTCCTCCTCCACCACTAACCACACGGTCACCTCACTGCTCATACTCAGGTAACTCCTCCTCCTCCACTAACCACACGGTCACCTCACTGCTCATACTCAGGTAACTCCACCTCCACCACTAACCACACGGTCACCTCACTGCTCATACTCAGGTAACTCCACCTCCTCCACTAACCACACGGTCACCTCCCTGCTCATACTCAGGTAACTCCACCTCCACCACTAACCACACGGTCACCTCCCTGCTCATACTCAGGTAACTCCTCCTCCACCACTAACCACACGGTCACCTCACTGCTCATACTCAGGTAACTCCTCCTCCACCACTAACCACACGGTCACCTCCCTGCTCATACTCAGGTAACTCCACCTCCACCACTAACCACACGGTCACCTCACTGCTTATACTCAGGTAACTCCTCCTCCACCACTAACCACACGGTCACCTCCCTGCTCATACTCAGGTAACTCCTCCTCCACCACTAACCACACGGTCACCTCCCTGCTCATACTCAGGTAACTCCTCCTCCACCACTAACCACACGGTCACCTCACTGCTCATACTCAGGTAACTCCTCCTCCACCACTAACCACACGGTCACCTCACTGCTCATACTCAGGTAACTCCACCACTAACCACACGGTCACCTCACTGCTCATACTCAGGTAACTCCTCCACTAACCACACGGTCACCTCACTGCTCATACTCAGGTAACTCCTCCTCCACCACTAACCACACGGTCACCTCACTGCTCATACTCAGGTAACTCCTCCTCCTCCACTAACCACACGGTCACCTCACTGCTCATACTCAGGTAACTCCTCCTCCACCACTAACCACACGGTCACCTCCCTGCTCATACTCAGGTAACTCCTCCTCCACCACTAACCACACGGTCACCTCACTGCTCATACTCAGGTAACTCCTCCTCCACCACTAACCACACGGTCACCTCCCTGCTCATACTCAGGTAACTCCTCCTCCACCACTAACCACACGGTCACCTCACTGCTCATACTCAGGTAACTCCACCTCCACCACTAACCACACGGTCACCTCACTGCTCATACTCAGGTAACTCCTCCTCCACCACTAACCACACGGTCACCTCACTGCTCATACTCAGGTAACTCCTCCTCCACCACTAACCACACGGTCACCTCACTGCTCATACTCAGGTAACTCCTCCTCCACCACTAACCACACGGTCACCTCACTGCTCATACTCAGGTAACTCCTCCACTAACCACACGGTCACCTCACTGCTCATACTCGGGTAACTCCTCCTCCACCACTAACCACACGGTCACCTCACTGCTCATACTCAGGTAACTCCTCCTCCACCACTAACCACACAGTCACCTCCCTGCTCATACTCAGGTAACTCCTCCTCCACCACTAACCACACGGTCACCTCACTGCTCATACTCAGGTAACTCCTCCTCCACCACTAACCACACGGTCACCTCCCTGCTCATACTCAGGTAACTCCTCCTCCACCACTAACCACACGGTCACCTCACTGCTCATACTCAGGTAACTCCTCCTCCACCACTAACCACACGGTCACCTCACTGCTCATACTCAGGTAACTCCTCCTCCACCACTAACCACACGGTCACCTCACTGCTCATACTCAGGTAACTCCCCAGGCCTTCTCCCCCTCATACTCTGGTAACAGGCGGCTCCCATCATGTCTGAGGTGTTGGAACAGCATTCTCTGCTTTTAAAGCGCTTGTTTTCAGCACGCTAGATGATGTTTACCATGTAGTCAAATAAAAAACTTCTTTTACTATTTTACACTTTGCTACTAAGTAATCTACTGTGCCTATATTACTACTTACTATGCTAATATAGTGTCTATGCTACTATGCCTATATTACTACACTAATATGTCTATGCTACTATGCCTATATTACTACCTACTATGCTAATATGTCTATGCTACTATGCCTATATTACTAGCTACTATGCTAATATGTCTATGCTACTATGCCTATATTACTAGCTACCATGCTAATATGTCTATACTACTATACACTCAAGAGTGTAGCACTCGAGTTTGACACTGTTTGACGAACAATCTTACGGACCCTTAGCTGCCAGAGTTGTACCCTCCCTGCTGACTTGTTGTACACAACTTGTACGTCACTTTGGATAAAAGTGTTCAGCTAAATTACTAAATGTAAAATGCATTCTGTATGGATGTGAAATCTTTACGTCCTGCATTTTATTATTAATTTGTAAATACACTTTTTTTTTGTCAAAGCACTCTGGGCTGCTTTCTATTGCACGAAAAGTGCTTTATAAATAGTTTATTATTCTTATTTAAAGGGGCATTTTGCAGATTTTCGATAACGAGTTTACAAAAGACAGTTTATCAGCAATTTCATACATTATAGGTAATATAGGCACAATTTCATACATTATACGTAATATAGGCACAATTTCATACATTATAGGCACAATTTCATACATTATAGGTAATATAGGCACGATTTCATACATTATAGGCACAAGAAGGAAGAACCTTCAACTTCAAACGATCTAATCTGTCAAAAGGACATAGGCGGGTAAACTGATGAATCGTCCCCGTCTGCAGGAACAACCTGACGGGGGTGGAGTTCCTGATCGTCCAGGGCCGCGGCTGCTACGAGAGGCTGAAGGTGGGGGGCAAGAACCCCGGCCCTGGGGGCTTCCTTCGCTTCAAGATGGTGGAATCTCACCTGAAAGAATGTACAGACTGTGAGTAGCTTCAATGAAGTAGGAGTGATCTTTAGGGATGCGCATGGATTTTTAAATATTCTTAATAGTTAATATAATTTTGTTTCAAAAATATATATTTCCGCTTGTTTTTACCAGCACCTACACTGTGTAGTGTATTGAGAGGGGACCCTATTGACTGTTACGGTGCTCCCATGGTCGAGCGGACTGGACTCTTTGAGCTTTCATAGTCGAGCGGCCCTCCGCAGACCAATTTCCTACATGTCTCGCGCCAGTTTACAAAATGTTTCCCACGCGCTGTTCAACTTCTGTCATGTCGTCGTCATCCGGTGTCAAAATAAAGAGTGTTATCTCCGTTTCCAATATTTCGATAATAAAACTGGCAGTTTTACACACTTCATTTAGAAAAGCCATTCTCTTTTGCGAGTGAAAAGGCGAGTGGTCAGAATAAAATGCAAATCGGCGTCACATTAAATGCAGGTCGATGTCAACCAAAACGCCGAGCAGCGTTTTGTGTGTGACACCAAGTGAGCGGCGCGGACGTCCACGCATTGGAAAATTGGAGCTTCGCACTTGGAGTCCGCTTTGGGTCTGCTTTGAGTCCGCGCAAGTCCGCTCCGTGTACGGTCCGCTCGACTATGGGAGCACCCCTACACCGCTGAACAGCATGCCGGGTACAGCTCGCTCGCTAGCCAGGTCGCATAACGGTCTGTTAACAACTGGGAGAACAGAAAAGAAAGCTGAAGAGAGACTGGAGATGGTACTAGCAACGTTTTGTACGTTTGCCACACGTTTACATTTTTTGGAATGAATGCTTTACGTTCACTGGGTCCACTAGCGTTGGCTGTTGGCAATGGCAGCCAGCTCGCTCGCTCGCTTGTTGGATTATCTTAGGTTCGCTATAGAGCACAAACAAAACCAAGCAATGTTACTTAACATAATGTTAGCTAGCAAGCTAACATAAATTTTTTTTTCAATTTAGTTAAAAGAGGCCAAGTGCGGGAAAACTGGAAGAAACTGCTGCTCTGCTCGGGCTCAAAATAAACTCATCCAAAACCAAAGTAATGCGTATCAACAGCAAGAACAACACACCCATAACCATGGAACAAAACCCATTAGAGGATGTAAACAGCTTCACTTACCTTGGAACCATAATTTCTGTGGAAGGTGGTACGGAAGACGATGTCCAAGCCAGGATTGGAAAGGCAAGGACATCATTCAACATGCTAAACATCATCTGGAAGGCAAAAAACCTGTCACTCAAGACCAAGCTACAGATCTTCAACTCAAACGTAAAGACCACTCTACTATATGGCTCAGAATCCTGGAAAACCACCACCACTATAATAAGCTACAGACCTTCACCAACCGGTGCCTCAGACGCCTCCTGTGAATATACTGGCCCAACACCATCTCTAACGCCAACCTGTGGGAACTCACCAAACAGGACACAATAGAAATTCAAATCCGGAGGAGGAAGTGGAAGTGGATATAGGTCACACACTCAAAAGAAAGAAATCAATCACAAAGCGGGCGCTGACATGGAACCCACAGGGCAGGAGGAAGAGAGGCAGACCGAGAACCACCTGGAGAAGAACCACAGAACAGGAGATGAAGAAAGAAGGACTGTCCTGAATTCTAGAAAGCATTTGATTGGATGATGCTAAATTAGTATACACCCCCATATGCTGGATGACTCATCCACATTCTTTTTTCAGTTTTTCAGGAAATGACTAACTCTAAAATACCATTAGGAATATCTACAAAATACCTCTTTTGTCATTGTTGGGACAGATACTGCCTTATAAATAATAATAATTAGGGATGCCCCGATCACGTTTATTGCCACCGATCGTCTTGAGCCATATCGGCCGATACCGATCCGATATCGATCGTTTTTTATTAAAAAAATAATATATATATATTTTATATATATATATATATATTTTTTTTATAAAATATATATATTATATAATTATACTTGTAGTTGTATTGTCTGCGAGACATCGCCACCACGCAACAAGTCAAAATGCTCGCTATCTGCAAACAGCTCCACTGTCTGTGTGTATACTCTGCTTTGGTCAAATCACATTCAGCGTGGGGCCTGAGAGTGCTGGGGCTGACGTTCTGCAGATGGATACTATTGAGTCAGAGCGATAGTTCAACAGGGTCTGAAACGTGTTATGAAGCATGATAGCTAATTAGCCAATGTTCAGCTGCAAAAACAAATAATGTCAATTATGTTATAAGACATTGATATCAGGAGCTATCTGTAGCTACTGCTAGCCGGCTAGATGACGTTAGACAATGCATCATGTATTAAAATAAAGTGAACTATTTAGCTCACTAACGTGAGCTACCTAGCTAACGGAGGTTTCATGCTGGTGCATCCCTATCATTCTGAAATGCGCATTTGTTGATATCAGGAGCTATCAGTAGCTAGCCAGTTAGACAACGCCTCATCATGTATTAAACTAAAGTGAATAGTTGACTGTGTAGTTTTGTTTAAACGGTAACGCTAGCTCACGGGCGATAGCTAGTTAGCCAACGCTAGCCAGCTCTTGCGAAAACGAATGCCAAACTGTCACGTTGATAGCAGGAGCCATCAGTAGCTAGATGACATTAGACAACGCCTCGTGTATTAAACAAAAGTGAATAGATGACTGGGCCATTTTGTTTAATGCTTCAGTTATGTTGAAAGAGGAGCTCTGCGGTGCTCATGCACTCGACTCGTCGAAGGGTTTGTTTGTTGACATGAGATGGGTCTGGGAGGGGGAGGAGGAGGGGCAAGACGCGCAGCAGCAGAGTGTGTGGCTGTGAGCGAGTGAGAACTCCGCAGAGAATTGGATCATGTTTTCCGTGTCATCGATCGGTTTTGACGATCTGCGAAAATCTGTGGCCTTTCTGTTTCTCTAGTAAATAAGCTGTTGTTGTCCTCTCTTGATCTGTGCCGTTTCTGTTTCTCTAGTAAATAAGATGTTGTGCTCCTCTCTTGATCTGTGCCGTTTCTGTTTCTCTAGTAAATAAGATGTTGTGCTCCTCTCTTGATCTGTGGCCTTTCTGTTTCTCTAGTAAATAAGATGTTGTGCTCCTCTCTTGATCTGTGGCCTTTCTGTTTCTCTAGTAAATAAGCTGTTGTGCTCCTCTCTTGATCTGTGGCCTTTCTGTTTCTCTAGTAAATAAGATGTTGTTGTCCTCTCTTGATCTGTGGCCTTTCTGTTTATCTAGTAAATAAGCTGGTGTCCTCTCTTGATCTGTGGCCTTTCTGTTTCTCTAGTA
Organism: Notolepis coatsorum; assembly: GCF_963971535.1. Classification (NCBI taxonomy): domain Eukaryota; kingdom Metazoa; phylum Chordata; class Actinopteri; order Aulopiformes; family Paralepididae; genus Notolepis; species Notolepis coatsorum. The sequence goes on along the minus strand of NC_140165.1, from coordinate 16,760,568 downwards.
AATAAGCTGTTGTGCTCCTCTCTTGATCTGTGCCCTTTCTGTTTCTCTAGTAAATAAGATGTTGTGCTCCTCTCTTGATCTGTGGCCTTTCTGTTTCTCTAGTAAATAAGATGTTGTGCTCCTCTCTTGATCTGTGGCCTTTCTGTTTCTCTAGTAAATAAGATGTTGTGCTCCTCTCTTGATCTGTGGCCTTTCTGTTTCTCTAGTAAATAAGCTGTTGTGCTCCTCTCTTGATCTGTGGCCTTTCTGTTTCTCTAGTAAATAAGATGTTGTTGTCCTCTCTTGATCTGTGGCCTTTCTGTTTCTCTAGTAAATAATATTTACTTTCTGTTTCTCTAGTAAATAATATTTACTTTCTGTTTCTCTAGTAAATAAGCCAAAGGAGCCCAACTTCACCCTCAGAAAGTCCTTCAAGGTCGAGAACACCGGTCAACAGCAGATCGACATCCGGTCCATCGAGATAAATGGCCGTTCCTGCGAGGGATTCGGTTTCAAAGTCCTTAATTGCCAAGAATTTGCACTAAAACCAAACGCTTCAAGGGACATAGTCATTTTGTAAGTAGCTCGGTTTCTGCAAGGAGGCTAAGAAAGAAGGAAGGGTCATCGCGTGAGAATACCAGCGTTCTATGCTCGGAATACCAGTTGTATTTAAGCCTTTGGGAGATGTAAATAATACAAAAAATATACCGGATATCTAAGTAAGGGATAATGTATAGCTACAAGGTCATTGTCGCAAAATAATTGACCGACACAGACTTTAGAACACAGAGGCGCCGCGCCGAGGTGTTCTAAACGCAGTGAAGGTCAATTATTTTGCGACAATGACCGAGTAGCTATACATTATCCCGCTTATTACATGGCTAACTTACTAACAATATACCTAATTCATTTTACACCATTGACAAGACGAGATCAAATGCAGACGCAGTTGTTCTGTGGCTCCGCTGTAATCGCCGGCAGCCGGCAGGTGTGTGGTCTGATTACACTGATGAGTGCAGCTGTGCATAATGGTAATGCTTAGCTTTCGTGACTGCGACCAAAATGCTTGATTGTGATTGGTCAATAGCGCTCTGTTACCCGTATCAGCGGTCATTATTGCGCGTTGCCCATGGCAGCGGTCAGTTATCGAGAAATAATTCACCGCTGTCAGGGGCAACCGAGCGTGTTAAAACGCCATGTAATAAGGGAATATACATCAACCGATATATCAAACGTTAGCTAGTTAACAATGCAACGATTGCAGATGATTCTGACATCCGAGGTAATAACCTGTTTTAAAAGACGGGTCATAAACGAGCAGATTGTTGATCCCATTCAACTTGGCACCAATGTACGTTCACGTGCTACACAGTGACTCAATGACCCTTCCTTCTTTTATAGTTTCTGTTATTATTTTCACTTTTACTTTCAAACTGTGTGTAAATGCTAACTCACTTGACTTTGTTTATATACAGTATATATATATCTATTGATCTATCTGTATGGATCTCATTATATTTCCCCTCCCCTGTGTGTCTCTCTCCGTCGGTCCGTCCTCCAGGTTCACGCCTGACTTCACGGCGTCCCGCGTGATCCGGGAGCTGAAGCTGACCTCCGCGGGCGGCTCCCGCTTCCTCTTCTCCCTCAACGCCTCCCTGCCGTACCACATGCTGGCCTCCTGCGCCACCGCCCTGCCGCGGCCCAACTGGGAGCTGGAGCTCTACGTCATCATCTCTCTCATCATGAGGTCAGCTATAAACCCCCCTGCCGCTAGGACTGAATGTCGTAGGGCTGCCATCGACTGAAGGAACACGCCGACATTTGGGGAAATTAGCTTACAGTCTTCTCCAGAGAGAGACGAGAAGATAAGATACCAGTTTCCTCTCTGTGCGTTCAGTAGAAAGCTATCTGGCTGCACGTTACCTAGCTTAGCACAATGCATGGAAGCGGACAGTGCCGGTTAGCCTTCGGGAGAGGTGTTAGTTGGACAATGCCTAGGCTAACCGGCACTGTCCGCTTCCGTTCAGCACTGTCCGCTTCCGTTCAGCACTGTCCGCTTCCGGGGGGGGCAGGCAGGCAGGGTCCAGGGTCCACCTGTCCTGGAAGACTTCAATGTGGAGAAATTCCAGTCAAATATTATCTGTGTTTATTTTATATTTTTTTAATCCTCTCTTTCTCAGATTTTTCTCTGTTTTTCTTCCCGTCCCAATTTAGTCGTTGTGCCAATTCCCCCCCATCCCCTGCCTGGTTGTGGTGTGCATGTTCTCCTACTGGTCGGTACAAGGGAACCCTGAAGTCCACCACATGCTTCCTCCGACACATGTGGAGACAGCCAGTGACTCTTTTTTCACCTGGCAGCGAGGACTCTCATTGGTGAAGCGTAACGCGTGGGAGGTCACGCTGCCTTCACCATTTCCTGCCTCCGCTGAGCAAGCGCCCAGACCTAACCTGTAGGCGTCGCTGTCCACAACGCCAGATTCCCACCCATGACTTCCCTCCCCCTAACTAGGGCTGCACGATTAATAGTTTTTTAATCGAAATCGCGATTTGGAATGATGCAATTATCAAATCGAAAAAAGGGAAAAAAATCGCTATTTTACATATAGCGATACTTTACATATCTGTAAAGAATTAACCTCAGACAGACAGAATGTTTAGTTTCTTGAAAAGAGGAGCACATGGTTCAAATCGATCCGAGAGGGTTGCACACAACGGAGAATGTGAAAGGCTACATCTAACGTGTCGGTTTTGTGTCGGTTACCGTCGGTAGTGTGATAGTAAAGGGTTAACCTTCTGTAGTGTGGCAGTGAAAGGATTAACTGGCTGTTGTGTGGCAGTGAAATGGTTAACCTTCTGTGTATTGTCGCAGTGAAATGGTTAATGCAGTCTCGCTCTTCCTCCAATTGCCATTTGTTAGTTTTGCATAACTGATGGTTACGTGATGTGATGGTTGGAACGACTTGAGAGGATGACTGCCAGCTTGAACTTGGACCCAAACCCACATCCGTTTTAAAAGAGGAGGTTCTAGGTTGCGTTCCCATCGAACTCATCAATAGTGTATGCTTTGTTGATTGCCTTACAAGTACCCTTTTGTATCCACATTTAAACACCAGCAAAACGCCTTTAGACCACTCTCAATTAAAGGTGCTGTAACTGGTATTTTATTGTTTGGTAAAATACATGTAAGTTGTTAAGTTATTAACTTTTTGCAAATGTTTTCACAATTTTATTTACACTTTCTTTCATATAGCTTATCTCTCCTTGTACAATATCCTTGAGTCTGAGAAAGGCGCTTCTCTCTTCGAATCCTATTTATTATTACATATTATTACATGAGTTAAAATAATAACTCTACACTCTGACAGCCATCACTGATTAGTGTTGACAAAACTTTGGCAAGATAGGGATTTTCTTTTATTTACTACTCAACTTTTCTTAGTATTTACAAAGTATAGTTAAGTACATGCCAGGAGTATTGTATACGTTGCCTGTACCTTGATGTTTTGTCCTGCATTTATCCTCAGCACCCAAGACTAATTCAAAACTATTTTGATTGTTATGGCAATAAATTACAAATTCCTCAATCGCTCTTAAAGGTGCTGTGTATTTTTGTGTTAAGATAAGGTGCTGTGTATGTTTGTGTTAAGATAAGTGTTAAAGAGCTCTACATTCCGAGAGCCATCTCTGACGTAAACAGAAAATAAATGTCTTGGTATCCCGTTCCCACTTTATCCAATCAGGAGAGAGAACTCCACACTGTTCTTGGAACAAGTAAAATAATCGACCAGTGCAGTAAGCAAACTTGGCTTGGCAAGATTTCTTGAAATAAATACAAATATCTATGGTTATCTCTCCTGATTGGATAAAGTGGGAAGGGATACAAGAAAATGTATTTTCTGGTTAAATCATAGATGGCTCTGGGAATGTAGAGCTCTTTAACACTTATCTTCACAACACAAACATACACAGCAGCACCTTTAAGAGCGATTGAGGAATTTGTAAGTTATTGCCCTAACAATCAAAATAGTTTTTAATTGGTCTTGGGTGCTCAGGATAAATGCAGGACAAGACATTCATGTACTCCTGGCATGTACTTAACTATACTTTGTAAATACTAAGACAAGTTGAAAAGTTGAGTAGTAAATAAAAGAAAATCCCTATCTTGCCAAAGTTTTGTCAAAAGCAGGCCTATTTAACAAACTATGGCCACTTAATAATCGTTTCCTACAGGCTAATCCACTGAGAAGCAGACGTTTTAATATAAATGTATGACCTTGCTGCAGTGTTGCTCTCCCCACTCCAGATCCTCAAACCCGGACGAGACAAACGCCTTGTGTGTGTTTTGTCCCAGGAATGAGAGGGGAGGGAACGAGGATAACGCTTGGATAAATTCGATCCGCAGCCCACATGTTTTCATTTAACTATCAGACGGGAGAGAAGGCCGACTTCACAGAACATCTTTGTGTCTGGAACATAGTTGGGCTACATTCCATATCAGCCCTGTAGACCTGGGGGAGTGAGGTTCCACTGTGACCATCAGGGTTGGGTACCGTTCACATTTGAACAGTTACCAGTACCCAACGATACTTTAGTCTCTAAAAATGTAATCTACCTACCTCAGTTGTAAAAAAAAATGTCCAAACTTCAAATAATTTATTATCATTATTATTTATTTAGAACAATTTGTTAATATATATATATATATATATAATATTGCAGCGAGCGTTTTCTGCATCTAGCTTTGTAAAGTGTAACCACACTTGCGACCGTTTTTGGCTTGCCATTTCCCCGACTGCTTTGTTGTTGAATCAAGTCAAATCCTAGGTAAGCGTGTATTGGGTGTGTGAACGTGCGGCACACTTCATAGGTTTTGTTTCGCGGTAAACGAAACGTTGACATCATCGGACTTTATGAAGAAAAAAAAAATATATATATATACCGGTATATATTTAAATTATTACAGAAATGTGGCACCGGTGGATCTCACGTGAATCGGTACTCGGTAGCACCGACGTGATTCGATCGATACCCTTAAAAGTACCTGATTCGGTACCCATCCCTAACTGTGACCATTCCCCCATTGCAGCTGCCCAGTCCAGATCAAAGGCTACGTTCACACTGCAGGCAAAAGTTGCCCAAATCTTCATTTTTATTTAAAAATAATTTACTCATATCTCCGATCTGATTCTTTCATGACAGTGTGAACAGCATAAATCACATGGAATCTGATCTTTTCTATTCTGATTTAAATTGGGCCACTTTCATATGTGGTCCTAAATCAGATACAGGTCAGATTTCTTGTGCATGTTTTTCCATTGGGTTTATCTTATCATCCAACATCCAAACTCCACACAGAAAGGCCCGGCAGATACCCCACCTGGGTAACTGGCAACACGGCGACCTGGTCCCCAAGCGGGAATCAAACCCAGGTTTTGTTAACCACTACACCACCGTGCCGCCACATATACGTCATACATATATACGGTGTTAAGGTGGTTAAGAGTCAGACATTCCTAGTAGTTCTCGAGTTCTGCAGCCGTTAGTTAGTTCTCCAGCTGCTGGCAGCAGGTTGTAATGATAATATAATGATCTTCTCATGTAATGAATAATATAATAATCTTCTCACGTCGTGTTCCCTGCAGTTCCATGTTCCTCCTGGTGGTGGTGACGGCGTACCTGGAGGCCCTGGGCATCTGGGAGATGTTCAAGAAGCGCGTGTGCTTCGAGTCGTCAAACACCTCCATGGAGACGGGCAAGCCCTTCGACCTCAGGGAGATAGTGCGCCTCCATAACAGCACGGCACAGTGGGTTTTCTCCTCCATTGGATTTGATTTGACATTTAAATTCAACAAAACATCAAGGATGAAACGCTATATATATATATATATAATTTTTGCATGTTCTTGGTATCTGATTCTAGGGACATCTATGGATCTCAGGGAATGTATTCCCAGTGTCAGAAATACTGTCTGTTACTAGGCTTGAGTAAATTGTAATGAACCAAATGAGAATATCAATGAAAAAAATTTACTGTGAATAACACCATGCTAAAATTGACCAGACCTGAAAAATCTAAGCAAATGAATAAATGGAAGATGATTAAACGGAAGGTTTTGTTAAAAAATTTGATAAATCTTTTTAATCGCCTGAAAGCACTACTTATTTCCCTTGTGCTCCTTGGTCTCAGACAGATAAGCAATACAAAACATGACCACAAATAACAATATGACAAACTACATATACATTTTAAGTGCAGTACAAACCTAGCCACAGACAACGATGTAACATACACAACATTTTCATACATTTTAAAATCTAGTTTTTTAACATTGTCGAGGCACCCATGATTTAACTTTTTTATTGTGTCTGCTACTAATACAAGGTAGCAAATTCCAATTGGTGCCTCCCCAGAATTTAAAAGAACATTTGCCCATATTTGTTTTGAACCTTGGAATGCACAGGTATTCCCTATTCCACTGAAAATAATGTGGATGTTGTGGATAATTAACTGAAATTGCTGCCTCTCTGTCCTTCATCCCTTGTACTACATGAGGTAATAATGGGGGTGCGACTGGCTCAGGAGGTAGAGCGGTCGTCTGGTAATCGGAAGGTTCCTGGTTAAATTCCAGCTCCTCCTGGCAGCGCGTCAAAGTGTCCTTGAGCGAGACACTTAACCCCCTTAACGGCTCCCGATGAGCGGGTTGGCACCCTGCGTGGTCGCCTCCGCCGTGGGAGTGTGAGTGAATGTGAGGCATAAGTTGTAAAGCGCTTTTGGATAAAAGCCGTTATATTAATGCAGTCCATTTAACACCGAGTATCTGCAGGGTATTAAAATGTTTGTATGGAACGCACACGTTTTTTTTTATAAAATGTTCTCCAAATCTTTATTAGTTATTATTATTATTATTTTTTGTTGTTGCTAGTATTGGTATAAAATGTGCTCTAAGTGGTATTAAAAAGTCTTCAATTTCACTTGTTGAAACCTGCAGATAATAATAATACTGTAGATACAATGGTACTCCACCCTGATTGACGGCACATACAGCGATTACAGACCTCCCCCTATGCTTGTAATCTATTAGGTCATTTTTCAAACCCCTGGTCATCCAACCTCCAACCAGGCCTGTCCCGTCCTCCTCTCCCCTCTCCAGGCCTGGCGGCAGGAACGCTAGAGTAGGCCAGAGCCGCTCCTCTCCGCAGCCCCCCCCGCCTGCCCCCCAGCCCGGCCCCAAGGCCTCCGACGCCTCGTCATCCAGCCAGCCAGCCGGCCGCAGGGCGCGCACCGCCGGCTCCAAACAGCAGGGCTCTGGCTCCGGTCAGCAGGGCCCCTCCGGCCCGGGGAGAGGGGCCAACTCTGGGCAGGAGGAGCAGGACTACGCCAGCCTGGTGGAGGCCATGGACAAGGATCTGGACAGACCAGAGTTTACCCCTGAAGAGCTGGAGTCTGCTCCCAGCGCTCAGGGCAAAGGTACCAGGATGCTGTGGTTTTATCTAGGAGGGAAATGTGATCGTGTGTGTGGACCACACTCTTAATAATCTGAATTAAACTATTCAGAACTAGGCCTTCACATCAAGCCTCATGAACGTGGGTGTGGTGTTAGTTTGGTGTATGTTTTTCCTGCAACTACTTAGACTGTTCAAATGAACCAAATATGAGAGACAGTGTGTGTGTGTGTGTGTGTGTGTGTGTGTGTGTGTACGTACGTGGACGGACGGACGGACGAGGTTCACAGGTTTCAGCCAAGTTCAAGTTTTTCTTCTTCTCTGTCCAGGAGCTAAAGGGAAGGTACCGCGCAAACCAAAGGCCCAGAAGAAGAAGGAAGAGGCGGCAGAGAGCAGGACAAAGGGAAAAGCTCAGGGAGAGGATGACAACGACGACAGCTCCTCCACCACCACAGAGACCTCCAACACAGACACAGAGGCCAGCCTCAAAGAGGTACCACAGACACACACATGTCCCTAACCTCCAACACAGACACACACAGAGGTCCCTAACCTCCAACACAGACACACGGAGGCCAGCCTCAGAGAGATACCACACACACCCGATATTGGACCATGGGTAATGATGAAAATGGTGTCTGCGATGGCACAAAACAGATTTAGGGAAGGTAGATGAAAATAGGGTGAATTTGAACAACTTGTGAACAGCAGGTTTTTGGAGATCTCTTTGGGACGGTCCTGAGATTGTTGAGAGAAACACGTAACCCCTGGATTCCTGGCTGGACCAAAGGTACACTTTTCTTCTGCCTGTTTGTAGAACAGAATTTATTGAAAGTTATTGGGAATGTGCAGGCGGGGGGGGGCTTCGATTGATCTATCTAATGTATTTTCTCCCTCAGAACACGGTGCTGCAGTACGATATACTCTCTTAAAACATATCCTCTCTGACTTCTCTCTGGCACGGGGCTAGAAAACGTTACGCTTCACGCTTCCTCTGGTTCGCAGGAACTGGCCAACAAGAAAGGCAGGCCGCCAGCGCCGGAGAAGGAGGAGATCATCGCAGAGCAGAGTTTAAAACCCAAGAACAAGAAGCCAGCGAATACAAAGGAGAAGAGCCAAATGTCGAGGTTAGCAACCACACCCACACTCACCCACACCCCTCCCCCTCTGCATCACACTCACCACACTCACCCACACCCCTCCCCTCTGGATTACACTCACCCACACCCCTCCCATCTGGACCACACCCATCCACACCCCTCCCCCTCTGCATCACACTCACCACACCCCTCCCCTCTGGATTACACTCACCCACACCCCTCCCATCTGGACCACACCCATCCACACCCCTCCCCCTCTGCATCACACTCACCACACCCCTCCCCTCTGCATCACACTCACCCACACCCCTCCCCTCTGGATCACACTCACCCACACCCCTCCCCCTCTGCATCACACTCACCACACCCCTCCCATCTGGACCACACTCATCCACACTCACCACACTCACCCACACCCCTCCCCTCTGGATTACACTCACCCACACCCCTCCCCTCTGGATCACACTCACCCACACCCCTCCCCTCTGCATCACACTCACCCACACCCCTCCCCTCTGCATCACACTCACCCACACCTCTCCCCTCTGCATCACACTCACCACACTCACCACACTCACCCACACCCCTCCCCTCTGGATCACACTCACCCACACCCCTCCCCTCTGGATTACACTCACCCACACCCCTCCCCCTCTGCATTACACTCACCCACACCCCTCCCCTCTGCATCACACTCACCACACTCACCACACTCACCCACACCCCTCCCCTCTGGATCACACTCACCCACACCCCTCCCCCTCTGCATCACACTCACCCACACCCCTCCCTCTCTGCATCACACTCACCACACTCACCCACACCCCTCCCTCTCTGCATTACACTCACCACACTCACCCACACCCCTCCCCTCTGGATTACACTCACCCACACCCCTCCCCTCTGGATCACACTCACCCACACCCCTCCCCTCTGGATTACACTCAACCACACCCCTCCCCTCTGGATCACACTCACCCACACCCCTCCCCTCTGGATCACACTCAACCACACCCCTCCCCTCTGGATCACACTCACCCACACCCCTCCCCTCTGGATCACACTCACCCACACCCCTCCCCTCTGGATCACACTCACCCACACCCCTCCCCCTCTGGATCACACTCACCCACACCCCTCCCTCTCTGCATTACACTCACCACACTCACCCACACCCCTCCCCTCTGGATTACACTCACCCACACCCCTCCCCTCTGGATCACACTCACCCACACCCCTCCCCTCTGGATCACACTCACCCACACCCCTCCCCTCTGGATTACACTCACCCACACCCCTCCCCCTCTGCATCACACTCACCCACACCCCTCCCCTCTGGATCACACTCACCCACACCCCTCCCCTCTGGATTACACTCACCCACACCCCTCCCCCTCTGGATCACACTCACCCACACCCCTCCCCCTCTGCATCACACTCACCCACACCCCTCCCCCTCTGCATCACACTCACCCACACCCCTCCCCCTCTGCATCACACTCACCACACCCCTCCCCTCTGGATCACACTCACCCACACCCCTCCCCTCTGCATCACACTCACCACACCCCTCCCCTCTGCATCACACTCACCCACACCCCTCCCCTCTGCATCACACTCACCACACCCCTCCCCTCTGGATCACACTCACCCACACCCCTCCCCTCTGCATCACACTCACCCACACCCCTCCCCCTCTGCATCACACTCACCCACACCCCTCCCCCTCTGCATCACACTCACCACACCCCTCCCCTCTGGATCACACTCACCCACACCCCTCCCCCTCTGCATCACACTCACCACACCCCTCCCCTCTGGATCACACTCACCACACCCCTCCCCTCTGGATCACACTCACCACACCCCTCCCCTCTGGATCACACTCACCCACACCCCTCCCCTCTGCATCACACTCACCACTCATGACTTGTCTCCCTCGCTCCTCCCTCAGTTCCCTGGAGCTCCCATACGTCACCCCGCTGGAGAACAAGCGGAAAGCCTTCAACTCAAAGAGCGCTCTAAGCCAAGCACTAGCCAGCACTTCACCAGCAGCAACCAAAGTGTTACCTCCCAAACCAAGAGGTCAGTCCTGCTTAGTTATCATCTCTGTCTAGTTATCATCTCTGTCTAGTTATCATCTCTGTCTAGTTATCATCTCTGTCTAGTTATCATCTCTGTCTAGTTATCATCTCTGTCTAGTTATCATCTCTGTCTAGTTATTATCTGTCTAGCTGAGTTATCATCTCTGTCTAGCCGTCTATCTCCTCCACTCACTCACCGTCTCCCCGCCCCAGTGCCTCGTGGGATGCTGGAGGACCTGCGCCCCTCCCCCCTGGCCAAGTTCCTGCCCAGCGGGAGCAGCAGTGGCTCGGAGGGGGAGAGCAATATCTCTCCACCCCCGGAGTGGGACTGTATGCCGTTCTACAAGACCCACAGCGGTGAGAGACCAGCTCTGCTGTGCCTGTGTCTGTGCCTTTACTGGCTTGCATTTCCAATAAGATGAGATATTCCTTTATTGATCCCCTTGGGGACATGTGGGTGTCATAGCAGCAGGGGGGAGGGGAGGTACAGGTATGGGCAGGGTAATAGTAGAAAGACATAAATATAGGCAATGACATTAGATCTGAATATAAGGAAAAAAATAGCAGTGTAAACGATATAATTCCTGAATAAAAGTGTATGAGACAAATAAATGGTGTAAACAAAGGTGCAGATGAAGGTCTGTATGCCCTAATAAGAATAATACACTATTTGTATAGCACCTTTCATACAAAAAATTGCAGCTCAAAGTGCTTCACAACTGGGGAAAAAAAGACAAAATAAGCACATAAAGTGCAGACATATAGAATCAGTTTTTCACATTAGGATCTAACATCCCAATAGGTCACATTGTTTATGGTTTGATTCAGTTTTAAAAATAAATATATTGGTTACATTATACTTAACAATAAATATAAGCAATAAAGAATTTGAATCTTGACTGTTCAAGTTCATTCCATGAGCTAGGGCATCATAACAGGGTTTGCACAAGGTCCTTGAAGTGCTTAGCTTGATTTTTTTTACCAAAAAAAGGTAAGGCCTGGAATTCCTTAAACAGCCCATTTTTTAACAAGGTGCTTAAAAAGTCCTTGAAATTCAAATCAATCATTCACATTGAACGTTTTGTTCATCCATGATAAAATTGTTCTGAATCAAGAAATTGCATCTTTTTTATTTAAAGTGTAACTAATGGTTTTAAGCCATAAATATTGGATCAGATTCCTTTTCTATAAAAACTGCATTTAAAAGTGAAGTGTATCCTTTTAAATGCCCTTTTAAAATGAAAAATGTTGCTTAGGAAAGTACTTGAAAGTCCTTTGCAATGGGAACCCTGTAACAAAATGCTGATTTGTTTCAAAACAATGCAGAGAATCAACTTTGCTTTAAAATGTGACTCTTGGTATCTTTGTGTCCACAAGATTCTCAGATATAATGCCCTGTTTTAGCCTGGTATCTCCCCTGCATCTTGGTATCGCCCCAACAACCTGGTATCTGTGTGTCGTGGATATCAAATCCCTCCCCCTCCTCCCCCCATGTGTCCCCTATCCTGTGTCTCCCCCCTACCCCCCCCCCTTTTGACCGCTCCCCGTTCTCACTATAAAGGGCTCCTCCCGACACCATTCAGTTTTCTCTTCCTAGGTAATTTCAGCTGATAACCTGGGCGAAAGCCACTCAACCATGTATCTAACTATCTTGTATATAATTGATTTATCTGGCTAATAATATATCATGATATTCACTATATCCTACAGGTGCGTCCCAACTGAAGAGCCCACATGTGTCTGCCTGACAGCAGGGATATATAGGCTTCCATGGTGATTAAGTGTCAATGTTCCTATCTCCTCAGCGGTGGACAGTCTTCAGCAGATCTCCATACAGACCATGAACGCAGATCCATTCCTGAAGAGACCCATCGGTACCCCTCCGCCAGCCTCCGCCTGCTTCTCTACCTGTAGCCCCTACAGCGCTGTGGGCTACACAGGCAGGTAAAAAAAAAACAGGGTTAAAAAGTCTTACGTTTAATGATCACAATTTTAGGTCTTTTAAAAAAGGTCTTGAATATGATTTTGATGTGTTGGATATTGGATCAGGAAGTGTCGTGGAACCGGACTCGTCAATTATGTCATAGACTGTTCTTCATGTTCAATATAGGTTTAATATTGAAACACATAAAGTACATGTAGGTTAAATGCGCTTCCTGAGAGGAGTGATCTCCCAGGTGGCGAGTGGGCACAGTCCTCTCGGCAAGCTCAGTTAACCTACATGTAGTTTGTCACCATGTGCAGAATCTGCCCTCGAACCTTTCTTTTTCTTTAAAAAAAGAAAAAAGTCTTACCCTTGATGTAAAGAAAATACCTATAGAGGATGTCTCTGATGCAGTCACTCTCCATAGACATTAGATTAGATTCAAATGTATTGTCATTATACAGCACAAGTACAGTACAACGAAAAGAAGTTTGGCATCCAACCAGAGTGCAAATGTATCAGTAAAGTGCAACAGTAATATACAATGTACAGGTGATTAAACTGGGTATACGATATATTGGTACTACTAATTAGTACTACAGAGTATAGTGCTAATCCGATGTATGTACAGAGCTCTAGTATTAATATGTACAGTAATACAGGTATAAAGACATTATGGTAGTAGTCATACTGGCCAGCAGCGTAACTAGTAAGAGTAGGTAAGGGATATGTACATAAACTACAGATATATAGTATCTACAGATATGTAAAAAGGAGTATATGCATCATGCATGCAAAATGTTTTTGTTCTTTATAGTACCACTGTTTTTGTTTTTAATTCATTGTATGGCTACAAATGGGTAACATATTTAACATTTTATTTGTATGTCTTATTTGTTTCTTTCCAGTGAAACGGGGTCAAAGGCTCCTGGCTGTAAAAGCAAACTCATCAAGTCACTTTCACTTCCTGGTCAGAACGGGAACCCTACCTTCGCCGCCGTGGCTGCAGGATATGACAAAAGCCCGGGTAAGAGACCACGGTCTAATTATTATAATACTAATAAGCATAAAATAGACTGAATAAAAGCGATGCAGAAAATAAGAAAAAGGTCAAAGCAACACAGACGATAACAATACAAATATTGATTGATTTGATTTGATTTTTATTTAGTACATAACATTTATACAATAGTATAAAAACAAGGGGTACAAGGATAACATGTGAAAGTCTGTCGACTTGTTTCCAACATGGTCCCAAGAAGAATACAATAAATCACAAAGAAAGGGTTAAGAAGATAAGATAGATACTAGATAAAATAGACAATTTTCTGAAAGAGCCTCATTACAGCATGTCATGTTCCTGTTCTTCAAGAGTGGTGGCCAAGCACCCACTGCAACCTATTGTTGCAGATGTCGCTTCACACCCCTCTTGAAGACAGCAATAGTGGGGGAGTTTTGGATGGCCCTGGGCAGAGAGTTCCACAGCCAGCAGGCTGTAGACAGAAAGGCATTCTGTGAATAGGAACCCTTTCTAGGCTCATAAACTGAGAGCTGTCCAAACCGTAACTGTCGTCCGTGGACCTGGCCACGCAGGACAATGCGAGAGCATAAATATCTGGGGGCAGATCCATTTAACATTTTATACATATGTCCCAGTTTCAGAAAGGAGACCCTCTGCTCCACAGGGAGCCATCCCACCTCATTGAAGTGACATGGCTCAATATGGGTTCGAGGTGGCAGATTTAGATTGATAAACCAAACCAACAATTAAGTTGAAACAAATATAACCATGCCAGCATGTGTCCTGCAGACCCACACAGTTTAGAACCGGACGGTCTTTCTTCCTGTTTGATACCCTGTTTTATGCTTCCTAATTCACCACTTAAATCCCATCAGAAACCTCTGATTTCCTGAATCATACTTGGTCTCCTTCTCAGCATTGCTACTGTGCCACTAGGGGAAACATACTGAAGCCCTATTCGCACCGGACTAGCACTAAATCATAGAAAATGACCCCATGATGAGGGAGAAAATAGCTTGAGTCAGTAATTTTGTATTCGATCATGAGTGGAAACTATAACGGGCAAGTAAACTTGGACGAACTAGAGAGGGTGTCACCGCTCCACCACAGGGAGTCTCAGGACACGCCCACATGATGGACCGAAGACGTCTGGACACATTTGACCTTCTTTTCTTTAGCATATCGTACATAAATAAAGATAATTGTTGCATCTTCAAAGGAACATGGGTGTATCTTCAAATGTTCCCGATTATCGAGGATGGATGTATAAAGGCGAACTGAAGGGATGCGGGGGTATTCATGTTGTTGGAGTCGTACTCGTGAGCGTGTTAAAGGAACACGCCAACATTTTGGGAAAGTAGCTTACCGTCTTCTCCAGAGAGAGACAAGAAGATAGAGACCAGTTTCCTCTCTGTGCGTTCAGTAGAAAGCTATCTGGCTGCACGTTAGCCTAGCTTAGCACAATGAATGGAAGCGGCCAGTGCCGGTTAGCCTAAGCATTGTCCAACTAACACCTCTCCCGAAGGCTAACTGGCACTGTCCGCTTCCATTCATTGTGCTAAGCTAGGCTAACGTGCAGCCAGATAGCTTTCTACTGAACGCACAGAGAGGAAACTGGTATCCATCTTCTTGTCTCTCTCTGGAGTGCAGCGCCCCTGGAGCGGTTTTGGGATTCAGTGCCTTGCTCAAGGGCACTTAGGCAGGATGGTTGGCACCGTAGATGTAATACCAGCCAACAGGTCACACTAGTCCACTGCGAATAGGGCTGAAGACTTTAAGGGTGATTAGGTCGTGTCCACCTCCAGTGCTGACCAGTTGGTTTGTTGTTGTCCTCCAGGGGGCAGCAGTTCAGGCCGAGGAGCAGTGAGCCGGGCGGGCCTGACCCACATGACCTCTGTGGACAGTGACCGTTCAGACAGGTGAGACCAGCACTCTGCATACACCACCATGAACCACCACCATGAACCATCACTATGAACCACCATGAACCATCACTATGAACCATCACTATGAACCATCACTATGAACCATCACCATGAACCATCACTATGAACAACCACCATGAACCATCACTATGAACCACCACCATGAACCATCACTATGAACCACCATGAACCATCACTATGAACCATCACTATGAACCATCACTATGAACCATCACCATGAACCATCACTATGAACAACCACCATGAACCATCACTATGAACCACCACCATGAACCATCACTATGAACCACCACCATGAACCATCACTATGAACCACCACCATGAACCATCACTACATTTACATTTAGTCACATAATGGTAATACATTTAGTCACATAATGGTAATAGAATGGCATTACATTTTGTCATTTAGCTGACTCTTTTATCCAAAGCGACTTACAAGTTGTGTACAACAAGTCAGCAGGAGGGGTACAACTCTTGGCAGCTAAGGGTCAGTGGCGTTGTTTGTCAAATAGTGTTGAACTCTTGAGTGCATAGTAGTATATAGACATATTAGCATGATAGGTAGTAGATTAAGTATAGTAGCATAGTAGTAAGGTACATAATGGTAAAAGACTGTAAGAAGGTGAGTTGGCTTTTAGTTTAAAGTGGAAAATTGGCCGGCTCTCAGCTGTCCTGACTGTGGTGGGAAGTTCGTTCCTCCCATTGTGGAGCGAGGATCGAAACTAGGCCGTTGTCTGATGTGTATTCTCTGTGCTTCATTAGCCCTGGGCTGCTGAGTCCCATTGGAAACGGCAGAACCCCGGCTCTGAGCAACGCCTTCTCAGCATTTGGAAGCAGGAACATTTTCAACCTGACCGGAGGTAAGAATCCTTCAGTCAAAGTCTTTTGAGATGTACTTTACAGATGTACTTTACAGCCACAGCGTGACACCTCGACGACACGGCCACATTCACAAATTATGTGTTTGTCTTCATACATTAATCAGGGAAATGATCAATCGTCCTAGGCCGTCATCCATGTCAAACGCCTTGCCTAAAGGTACTACTCTTAACCCATTCAGTGCCAATCACGAGTATAGTCAGGTTTTAATCGTTATTTCTTTTATTAGCGATATCCATTCATTTTTCATCCATCCAGCCTGACGTTATCATTGGGAATGGGTCTGGCAAATACCGCCGCCTATCGTCTCCCGGATGGTATTGCACATCATTGGATTGGATTGGCTGGGACTGCATCAAAAAATAAGTCCGGTCCAGGTTTTACTTCTCTGGCATGCAGCTGGATACTATTGCATTGACTGGCGGGACTGGGAGCATCGTGGATTATGTGTTTTCGACTATATTTGGAATGGCAATCAGGAATTGGATTAATCTTTTTGCATGACATCAGATGTGAGGTAAGGCCTTTATGTTACGAATCTTGTTTGCGTCGACCAAAGTACGGAGAAGCGATTTTTCAGACCCCGCTTCTGTATCGTGCATGAGGACACATATACTATCGATAATCTAGCGTTTATTTGAAAACGATTCATAAATCAGCCGATAAATTACGTGTTTTGTGTATTCCACTAAAGGGCTATCATCGTGTCTTTCTCTGGAATTACTAGAAATCTCAAACTATACTCTTATTCAAAACGGTATAAAACGGAAATGTACCGATGAAAAAACAATCCGTTTTGTACATGTTGACTGCAAGCAAGTCATTGATGAGCGACGGGTGTATTAGACCCATAGCCATAATTTAAGATATAGTTTAAGCGTTCGCAAATATCCCCGTCCTCCCATTGATTAAAGCGGTGGCAATCTAGACCTAATTTCCTGGAAGGGGCGTGGCACTCAATGTGTTAATATGGTATGTGTCCTGAAGACTGCCTTCAGGAAAATTATTTGAAACTGACCATGGCCTAGAGCTGAAACTGAATGATTAAAGTATGAAGACCAATGTTTTGTTAGTCAATTGTTGTTTTCCGAACCAAGATGTCTGTGATGATTATGAGATAAGATTAAGATGAGTTATTCCTTTTATTGATCCCCTTGGGGAAATTCTGCATCATAGCAGCATGGGGGATGGGAGGTACCGGTATGGGCAGGGCTCTACAGTGCGACCATTTCACTCACATTTGCCCCTAAAAATGTATTTGTGCAAACTGGAAAAATCATTTACTGTAGGAGCAGTGTGCGAGTAATAGCTTTGCATAGTGGGCATGTCAACGCGCAATTGTCATTTCATAATAGACACAGAGCAGCGCCCGACCTTACATTTTAGAAGCTATGACAGCTCTGACAACTTCTCGCAACTGTTTCTATGTGCAATGAAAACTGCGAGCAACGGGGTCCAATGGTCTAACATGCTTTGCATCCTCGCCATTCCTGTATGCCCACATCACGGTAAAAACCTTAACTAATGTTAGCTGCTAACTAAGCTAAGCTAACCTGCTAACGCTAACTAAGCTATCCCTGGAAATGCTCACAGGCACAGCTGAGACATATGTTTAGAGTTAGCATGACTTGACGTTACTCTGATGTAGGGTTGGATGGTCGACTAGGATTGGCCAAAATTTGCCGTTAGTCGACTATTGGTCGACTTAAAAAAAAATAAGTATACCGGTAATATATATATTTTTTGTATCATTCCATTTGTGCTGTGGGGGGTGCTTAATGTCTGAAGGAGTCGACTGAAGGCTTCTTGTGCTCTGCAAAAGCATGCAATTGGTCCACTGATGGATACACCTTGATATTTGTCTAGTCTAGTGTGTTCATTAGACGGGTGAAATCCTCTTTCAGTGCCTGTTTTCGTAGGCAGTTAGCCTCTGGTATGTGTGCCATTAGCGTTAGCCACGCTTCTAGGCCTCTTTTTTTTTGAAAGAATGATCAAATATATATATTTTTTTATTATTATTATATTCGACTAAGAGGTTGGCCAGTCGACTACGGCTCCTTTCGACCGATTAGTCGACTAATCGATTAATAGGGGTCAGCCCTACTCTGATGTAACTGATGCAGTGTGTGTGACTGGTTGTTCCATGCGTGTGTTTGACAGTATTCACTGGCCTGTCGTCCGGGAGGAGCGCCGAGCCCCAGCGGAGCTGGCCCGACTTCGGCCACATCGCCCCCCCCGCATCCTCCAGCCCCACCACCTCCGTCTGGCCCAGCGAGACCCTGGAGCCCTGGCCGTGCACCTCCAGCTCCACCGCCAAACCCTCCACTGTAAGAAACACACACGCACCCCGCTGATACAATAGAATGGAATAGAAAAGAAACACTTTATTCATCCTGACGGAGATTTGGCACTACAGATCGCTCACAGTAAACATTTAGGTGGACAGAACCAACAGTCACGAATAAGAATAAAAATAAGCCTAAGAATAAAATACGATCCGGGGATATACATTTCCTATGTTACATTCTAATATAAAATATACAGAAATATACAGTAGGTATAAAAGTCCAGGAAGATAGTACTGTATACCCTGTGCTCAGTGATGCATAATTGTTTAATATTTTTTAGCATTGGGTTAGGGTTGGGTCGACAGCGGCTCAGGAGGTAGCGCGGTCGTCTGGTAATCGGGAAGGTTCCCGGGTTAGATTCCGGCTCCTCCCGACAGTGTGTCGAAGTGTCCTTGAGCAAGGCACTTAACCCCCCCAATGAGCAAGTTGGCGCCCTGCATGGTGGTCTCTTCCGCTGTCTGTGTGCGAGTGAATGGGTGACTGTGAGGCATAAGTTGTAAAGCGCTTTGGATAAAAGCTGCTAAATAAATGCAGACCATTTGGGTATTGAGTACTTTGCACCAAGTGGCACCTGTCCTGTTCCAATACAGTCAATACTAACACAAGATAAGATATTCCTTTATTGATCCCCTTAGGGAAATGCAGGTGTCATAGCAGCATAGGGGAGGGGGGGCTGCTTGTATGTACAGGGTAATGGAAAGACAAAGACTGAACCAGAGGGGGTATATAGTAGAGACATGCTAGAATGCATAATCGGAGTGGTATTTTCAGGCATCATAGCAGCATGGGGTACGAGCAGAGTAATAGTAGAAAGACATAAATATAGGCAATAAAACTAGATCTAAATATAAAAATACGAGAAAAATATACGGTGTAAACAAAGGTGCCAGATGAGGGTCTGTTATAATATACGTTACAATAAATATAGACAATAAAGAATTTAAATCTGAATGTATACTAAGAGTAAACGGTATACACTATATATATTAAGTATTATGTATATTAAACTGTGGATACCAAACGGAGAAGGTAAAGACGACTTTAAACGGTAATCCAGAACTATTTTATTGCAAAAAGAATTATTTTATATGTCTGCACTTTATGTGCTCATTTTATGTTTATGTCTATTCTACTATTCTATTGCACTGCACTATTTTACTCTGTCTATTCTATCTTACTCTTTTTATTATTGTCTATTTTTAAAACAATCAAACCATAAACAAGGTGGCCTGTTGGGATGTTGGATCCTAATGTGAAAAACTGTGATTTTTATGTCTGCACTTTATGTGCTCATTTTATGCCTGTCTTTTTTCTGTTGTGAAGCACTTTGAGCTGCAGTTTCTGTATGAAAGGTGCTATACAAATAAAGTGTTATTATTATTATTATTACACAAGGTGCCGTATATATAGAATAGAAATACTTTATTCATCCCGAGGGAAATTTGGCTTATATAAATATATAATATACAAGGTACCCTAACTGGCATGATATACATTATGTAGTCTGTGCAGGTTTTGGTGGTTAAGAGTCAGACACACTTGTTTTTGGTGACCTCCAGTATATTAACTTGTTGAAAAGGAGTATAACCCTTTCACTACCACACTACAGAAGGTTAACCCACTACAGGTTAACCGTCTGTAGTGTGGTAGTAGTGTGGTTGTGAAAGGGTTAACCCATTTGTCGTGTGGCAGTGAAAGGGTTAGCCAAGTTCTGTATTGTCGCAGTGAAAGGGTTAACCCATTTGTCGTGTGGCAGTGAAAGGGTTAACCTTCTGTATCGTCGCAGTGAAAGGGTTAACCCTTTGTAGTGTGGCAGTGGAAGGGTTAATACAGTATGTGACCTTTTATTATTGGCTGGTTAACACGCCTGTCTCCCGCTCCCTGCAGCCCATCCTCAGCAGCAGCGTGTGGTCGCCGAGCCCGCCCTTCAGCCCCTCCATCTGGTCCACCGGCGCCGACTCCACCCCCCTGCACTCCTCCTTCTCCTCCGCGCCCGGCACCTCCCCCCTGCACTCCTCCTTCTCCCCGCCCCCCACCTCCCCGCTGCACTCCTCCTTCTCCTCCGCGCCCGGCACCTCCCCCCTGCACTCCTCCTTCTCCCCGCCCCCCTCCTCCCCGCTGGCCGATCTGATGGGCGGCGGCTCGGACATCGGGGGCTCCGCCCCGGCCCGGGGGGCGGGCCCCTCCCCCACCTTCAACCCCTGGAGCTTGTGGAGCCCCACATTCAGCCGACGCAGCTCGGAGCCCTGGCCCAACCCCTCCGACAACGCAGCCAACTAGTTCCTCTCCCGCTTCCCGTGTGTGTGAGAGAGAAGGTGTGTGTCTGCATCACATCCTGTATTCTTGTATACTCTTGTCTGCTCCTATAGACCACCGCAACACTCCCGGCATTCTGATATCATGGGAGAGAGAGCGGGGGGAGAAAAATGTATGAATGTGGATGAGAGCCTTGACATTAAGTGGTTGTAGCTACGGCTGTGGGGGTGCTGGAGACATGATCCAATAGACTTGTATACGCCTGAGTCTCCTGAACACGGAGAGACCAGTGCCAAGTCGATCTGCACTTTCTCGGCCAAGCTATAGTCACTTTCCCGCACCTACTCCCGAACTACGCATGCGCAGATTGCCCACGGAGTCTCTGGATTTCTAGGTTTATCAATCTGCGCAGAGTTCAGGAGTAGATGTGGAAAAGTGACTATAGCTCGGCAGAGAAAGTGCAGTTCGACTTGGGACTGGTCTCTCCATGTTCAGGAGACTCGGGTGTATAAAAGTCTATTGGATAATGTCTCCAGCACCCCCACAGCCGTAGCTACAACCACTTAATGTCAAGGCTCTCATCCACATTAATTAATCCACCCCCCCCTCTCTCCCATGATATCAGAATACCGGAAGTGTTGCGGTGGTCTATGCATCAGTTTTAATATATACAGTCTAGATGCGTTGGAACGTGAGCCAGGCCTGTTATAGGCCGGCGTTGCAGCGGAGACGGGTTTATACTCGATGAGATGGGAGCATGTGAACACACGCCTCTCCCCACACTGATCCAGGTTCAGATATTTTTCTACCTCCTTCATGGTTATAGGTACAGTACGCTGGTCCTAGATCTGTAACCAAAGTGAAAGTTGTGCTACAGAAGCAGGATGCTCTTTTTCATAATCTCCCAGAAATCATATCATTTTAGTAATTGGACGCCACGGTCGTTTCATAGCATGACCCTTGTTCTTATTTCGACTGCAATAAATATCCGGTTGGGGCCAGTTCATTTAAGGGATTTTAATTTTAATTAAAAAAAATTAGCGAATGGGAAAAAAAAGCTTCTACTTTTGCAGCCCCCCCCCCCCCCCCCCGTTATGATACAATTGCAATTTTAAAGGGTTAAATCGTTCAAAATGTCAAGTTTTGCACTGCGTTTTTTTTCTTCTTTTCGACAAAGACATTCCTCTTTTTGTGAATGTTCTTGTCGCTAAAAAAACCTAACGTGCAATCATGAAATATAAGACTGCATTGGGATCTTGAAAAAAGAAAAAGAAAAGTTCAGTTTTGAGATCTTTCGCAGTCGAGCACCTTGTTTAAGCCTTAAGTTAAGGGAGTTAAGTTGTTGGAGAGTGACTATCAGTCAGGAACGCGCACTTCAGATTGAAGGCCTTTGCTGAAACGAGGAAAACTTGAATTTTGAATACAAAGATTTTTTATGTCTGCTTTATCTTCGCTAGCTTTTGGTCTCTCCGCGGTTCAGAAACCATCAAAGCCAAAAATGCTTTTTTATGTTTCCAACTCCACTTTTCCAGGCCCCAGAATGGGTGAGAATTTTAAGTTATTTTAAAGATGGTTAAAGACTTGGTTTTAATTTTTCAAAAAGAAAAAAAAACAGTTTTCAAGAAATTGTTTTACATTCGGATAGGATTTTGTCAAATCCGTCAATGTTTTTGTTTTTAATTCCGGTGCAGAGGATGTGTTGGCTCCCTGGCAGGATGGAACATTTGGAAAAGCCTCAAAAGGTTCAAATAAAACACGTCGAACAGCAACTGAAGTGTAATGTCGTTCATTACTCAGGTTGGGATCACTTTCAGGGTGGAAAGTGATCCCAACCCGAGCATGGCGTGAGAGCAAAATGGCCGCCGTGTGAATATTGTCGATTGGTAGCCTGTATACTTTCCGTAGCCGCATTTCTGGCAGACGCTCTCTGATTGGCCGACGCCAGTTTCTACACTGGTTAAGCTTAGGCAATCTTCAAAGTTGGTTAAGGTTAGGCAAGTTCTTTCGACGGTTAAGCTTAGGCACTCTTTCGAAGTTGGTTAAGGTTAGAGTTTGTCTTAGAGCATGGCGATAGAACGCCAGGTAGTTTGCAGGCTGTTTGACGTGGAAATGGGCAAAGACACGGCTCGTCACACTATTGGGCGCACATGTCACATGACCAGAAACGTCTGCCAGAAATGCGGCTATGGTGAAATAAGATGCTCTTAACTGCCATTTTCTGTTTCCTTTGATGCCTGTGCTACTAGGGTTGTCGTTTGCCACACGGGAGTGTCATTCAGGGTGTTCTCCAGCCGATGGCAGCATTTAGCCAGCGTCACGTTACACTGGAGCACCTGAGAAGCTGCACTGTAAGCTACACTGTTGCAGCCTAATGAGAAGGATTCCTTAGCAATGGGTGAATTAAATCTCTGTTCTCACATTTTATTCCTTAATAAAGGTGCCGTAACATGTATGTCTTTGTTCAAATTATGTGTTGATTAACTCTACATTCCTACAGCCATCACTGATGGGAGTGTTTGGTCAGTAACATGGGTCTCCCAGTCCCTCCGCTCTGCAGTAAACAGAAAATAAATGTCTGGTATCCCATTCCCACATTATCCAATCAGGAGAACCCTAGATATTTGTACTTATTTCAAGAAATCAGCCAAATTTGTTGACAGATTATTTTACTTGTTTAACGCACATTTGTTTTTGTCTGACTATTTTGGCAGTGTGGTGTTCTCTCTCCTGATAGTGAAGTGGCAACAGGATACCAGAACATTTATTTTGTGTTTACTGCGGAGTGGAGGGACTGGGAGACCCCTGTTACTGACCAGACACTCTATATCAGTGATAGCTGTCAGAATGTAGAGCTATTACTGTATGTTAACATGTAGACAAGACAATACCACTTACAGCACCTTTTAATATATTGTAGCGTGCACTACAGTTCCTCCACAAGTTAAAGGAATCACTATTTGACCGTTGATGTGTCTAATAATACACAGGGCAACTTGTTAGGCCGCATTGTTTCTTTAATGACCTAGTAAACTAAAAGAATGCACTCTCGGGAGCGCAGACCTCTGCCGGAGCCTAACAATCTTCCCGCGGTGCCGTTACTTTCGCATGCGACATTTCACTGGGTAATTGACAGAAACAACAAGTTGCTAATAACTCCAGTCTCTACAGACCCAGGCTATAAATCCACATGCTGGCGCTAGAGGCAAGGTCATGGTCAACAGGTTTCTTCATCTAGGAGGTGGAGTGGTATTGACGCCATTATAAAGGAACACGCCAATATTTTTGGGAAATTAGCTTACCGTCCTGTAAGCTAATCTTGTAAGCAGAGAGAGAGACAAGAAGATAGATACCAGTTTCCTCTCTGTGCGTTCAGTAGAAAGCTATCTGGCTGCATGTTAGCCTAGCTTAGCACAATGAATGGAAGCGGACAGTGCCGGTTAGCCTTTGGGAGAGGTGTTAGTTGGACAATGCCTAGGCTAACCGGCACTGCTAGATGGCTTTCTACTGAACGCACAGAGGAAACTGGTATCTATCTTCTTGTCTCTCTCTGCTTACAAGATTAGCGTACAAGACGGTAAGCTAATTTCCCAAAATGTTGGCGTGTTCCTTTAAACCTTCCCCCGAAGAGGTAATTATAACAAATGTTTGAATACGTTCTGGACCCTGTTTGTTGCCCGTTCCTCCAATATTTGCCCAGTGTAACACCACCGCAAAGACCGTGGTACATTCCTGAGCCCTTGGTGGAGATTGGCAATATTGCCTTCAGCACAGAAGGAGCTGGTAAATAGAACAAACGGTGGTCTATAAGCAATATACTGCAAAAAAACTGCAGGTTAGCGGTGTTTGTGGGGAGAGGGCAGCAGGTTAGGGGTGTTTGTGGGGAGGGCGAGGGGGGAGCAGGTTAGGGGAGGGTCATCAAAGAGAAGTCGCCTATTCTCAATCCTTGCCCCACAATGGTGGAATGAACTACCCACCCCAGTTAGGACAGCCGAAACACGTCCAATCTTTCGCCTACGACTAAAGACGCACTTCTTCAACCATTATCTGAATTAAAAAAAGAAAAGAAAAAAAAATTATCTAACCCTAACTAACCATACTGTCATGCACTTGTCCTAATAAACTAACCTACACTGTAGCACTCAACACTTTGATGAACATTGTTACTCAGCTGATAGGGTTGTGCCCTTCCTGATGGCTTGTCGTACAGAACTTGTAAGTCGCTTTGGATAAAAGCGTCAGCTAAATGTACATGTAAATGTAGGGGTGTTTGTGGGGAGAGGGCAGCAGGGTAGGGGTGTTTGTGGGGAGAGGGCAGCAGGTTAGTGGTGTTTGTGGGGAGAGGGCAGCAGGTTAGTGGTGTTTGTGGGGAGAGGGCAGCAGGTTAGTGGTGTTTGTGGGGAGAGGGCAGCAGGTTACTGGTGTTTGTGGGGAGAGGGCAGCAGGTTAGGGGTGTTTGTTTCAAGTTCAAGTTTCAAGTTTCTTTAATAGTTGTCATACAGAAGTACAGAATACTTTTATACAAAATGCTTCTTACTGTTACGCTCCAGAGACTGTGCAAGACAAGATAAGTATGAAATAAAATAACATAGCATAAGTATAGCATGTAAATTAAAAGTAAAAAAGAAAAAAAAAAAAAAAAAAAAAAAAGGTCAGTGTTCAGTATAGACATATGTACAATGTTAGATGCAGAATAGACGTAACTGAGTTACCATATAATATACAATATACTATGCAGTGTACTAATATACAATACTATATAGTGCAAGGCAGAAATGGGATGAGGTGCAATTTAGGTACAATTTACAGTAGGTGTACGAGTTGTAGTGCAAATCCTTTATCAATAAATATAAAGTGTGTTTGTGTGATCTAAAGTATGGAGAGTGGGTGCTGCAGTGTGTTGTTTGTTTAAGTGAGTGTGTGGGTGTGTGTGCTGTGTGCATTTGATGGTTGTTGCATAGTGTTTATTGTTCGTTTAGCAGCCTGATGGCCTGGGGATAGAAGAGAAGAGAGGGCAGCAGGTTAGTGGTGTTTGTGGGGAGAGGGCAGCTGGTTAGGGGTGTTTGTGGGGAGAGGGCAGCTGGTTAGGGGTGTTTGTGGGGAGAGGGCGAGAGGAGCAGGTTTGGGGAGAGGACTAGACTAGACTAGAAGTTAGACTAGAAGTCTTTATTTGTCATGCAGTTTAACACACACGCGAGATGGGCGACCCACAGGAACACACACACATGCACTGAGTCGCCGATGAAATGTCTCTCTGCACTTTTCCCATCCCGTTGTCCTTCCCCCCATGGGCAGCCGGGAGCAGATAGGGCGTCAACGTGAGCCGCGCCCCGGGGACCAATCCAAGTGCTCCTGTCCGTCTTCGTCAAGGACGCCACAGCGTTAGCGATCTGTTGTGCATGTTTTTCCATTGGGTTTATCTTATCGGGGGGGGGGGGGGGGGGGGGGGGGGGACCCTTGCGAGCACGGGGAGAACATGCAAATTCCACACAGAAAGGCCTGGGAGATGCCCCACCTGGGTACCTGGCATCATGGAAACCTGGTCCCCAAGCGGGAATCGAACCCTGGACCTTCTTGCTGTGAGGCGACAGTGTTAACCACTACACCACCGTGCCGGGAGCAGGTTAGGGGAGTTTGTGGGGAGAGGAGAGCAGGTTAGGGGAGTTTGTGGGGAGAGGAGAGCAGGTTAGGGGAGTTTGTGGGGAGAGGGGAGCAGGTTAGGGGAGTTTGTGGGGAGAGGGGAGCAGGTTAGGGGAGTTTGTGGCAGAATCTCCCATCTACTTCACCTGGAGATGATTCCTGTGCATCACCAGAAAACAAGTACGTATTATCGATTGTCTCCAGAGTCCAGACTTTTTCGCTGACGTCGTGCTCGATCACGTCACCTGAAAGGGGTTTGTAATCAACCGGGTAGCTCATCCTCGCACATCGTAAATGATGTTCTGTCTGATCGACGGTTATAATAGGATCTTACCCTCCTCGTCTCACTAAAGTAACATCAGGCCCACTCTGCTTCACATGTGATGGATGCTGGTAATTGTTCACTCTCTCTCTCTCTGTCTCATTTAATGAATGAATGAAAACTTTATTTAACAGATTGCAGAATGGGTACAATACAGTACGGCTCAATACACACAAGGGGATGCAGACCAGAGAAAGACGTTTGTCTTGTTTACATCAGGGTCCCTCATTTTCAATTCATATTGACATTTATGACATTCACAACATACATGACATTTATGGCATAGGGACATACAGGTATTTAGTACTGATACATTTGTGACATAAACGGTATTCAAATATACAGCACTGTTACCCATAGATCCTGACAGAGTATATACATATGATGGGGAGGGGACTGTACATTAGGAGGGGGTGGGTGGGTGGGAGAGAAATATACATACGGTGGGGAGCATATATATACATGCGGTGGGGAGGAGACTGTCTATTAGGAGGTGGTGGGGGGTTTGGACATTTACGGTGGCCAGTTTCGAATTGCAGCCTCCCGTATAGGTGCTCTTTAAGAGCGGTTTTGAATGTGGGTAGGGATTCACATTCCTTTACATGATTCCTAATCATGTTCAACTTGCCTTCAGATTGCTTGTTAGAATCAAAAGGGATTGCTTATTCCAATTTATTCTTCCTCGTTGCAATTATTGGAGGTGGATAGATGGGACAAGTCCAGGACAAGTCACAAGTCACCCACCTCTGTTCTAATTTAACCCCTTCAATCAGGTGTACATTTTTGGAACGTTCTAATATCCGTTTGTTGTTACTAGTTACGTCATCGTTGGAACGTTCGGTTCTCAAGATTCCCTCTCGCGTGTGAGAAAGGAAGCTCGACAGAATGTGTCTTGATGCGAGTGGAGAGCCAGGGAGCCTCGCGACACCCTCCTCAAAGCTGTCGCCCGTTATCCAGGCCTCGCGGGGGGGGGGGGGGGGGGGGCGGCCTTCATTACGCTCCCTTGTCTCGTCCTTCCCATAAGCTTCTGAAATGATGGCTTTCTATTGAGCCAATTAAGCAGGCGATGAGGGAGCGTGGTGGTAGTTGATGTGTGTGTGTTTGTGATAACGGAACCCCCAAGCGGAACGTGATTTCGGTGTGAAATCACCCTGACGAGCTCATTTCGTCCGCATGGCTGGTGGGCGGTGACATTCACAGGCCCCAACCTTCCTTTTTCTTTTTTACTGCGAAGGGCATCTGTCAGAAGGGAGAATTCCCCACCTCCCTTCTGCGATTGTCTCGACTGCCACATAGCAATTATATGGGTCTTTGGCTTCTGTGGAGCGTCTCGGAGGAAACTGTTCCTGAATCACTTCTCCCTTTGCAGACCACTTGCATCACGCAACAGCGGCCAAGGGTCCTCAAATCGATGGTTCTAAGATCAGCTCTCGACCTTGGGAGAGAAGCTCTTGAGAACACGGGTGGTGTTCCTTTGTGCTCCTGTTTGCCTCCGCGAAGCCCAGCCGGTGGTGGAGGCGGTGGTCGTGACGGGCGTGTGCCGCGAGCCGCCCGGGAAGCGCTGGTGTGAGGGAGATGAGTCACCGTGAGGCTTCCACGCCGCCGCTGTGAATACTAAACAGCCGCGCTCCCCCCCCCCCCCCTGTCTTTCTCATCACTGTAAATACGACGAGGCATAGTTAATGACTATCTGCTCCCCCCTGATCCGCGCGGTTAACCCTTTCCGCTGTCCGCACTCGTCGATTAGAATTCTGAGGACTGAACATTCTAATGATGACATCACAATTACAAATGTTCCCCACCAAAAAGACAACCTACACCTGAAAGAGTTTAGAGAAATGTAATGCAATACAGGTATAAATGACATGTACTGTCCCCTTTAACCTTTTCCCTCTCCCTTCCTTAATCTTTCCCTCCTTCTCTCCTTCCTTCCTTTTCCTCAATACACTCCCTTATGTTGGCCTAATAGTCTGTTCAGACTGATTTTGTTCCATGTCTGGACCAAATCTCTATAATTATAATAGCAATTTACAAGGGTTAATTCAAACCCTGAAATAAAACACTAAAACCTGCTCCGGGTGCACTGCGGCTATCGGCGTTAATTAAACCACAATCTTCACCTCTGTAAATGTTTTGAATATATATTTTTTTTACCGATAACGCAATCTACTGATTACCGTATCTTGCAGCCACATGTTAACTTTCATGATGCCAAAGTAACGGAGCAAACATGATAAAGGAAAACGA
This sequence comes from Notolepis coatsorum, assembly GCF_963971535.1. NCBI lineage: Eukaryota > Metazoa > Chordata > Actinopteri > Aulopiformes > Paralepididae > Notolepis > Notolepis coatsorum. Next base: position 16,731,379 of record NC_140165.1, on the reverse strand, counting down.
TTAGGAGTGTGGGAATAAAAATGTACAATGTAGGGGGCGGTGCAGATGGTTACTGCTGGACATTCTAACCCACAGTGCTCACCCATGGCATGATTCTGAATGAACCCTTTCACTACCACACTACAGAAGGTTAACCTTTCACTACCACACTACAGAAGGTTAACCTTTCACTACCACACTACAGAAGGTTAACCTTTCACTACCACACTACAGAAGGTTAACCTTTCACTACCACACTACAGACGGTTAACCGTCTGTAGTGTGGTAGTGAAAGGGATAACCTTCTGTAGTGTGGTTGTGAAAGGGCTAACCGTCTGTAGTGTGGTAGTGAAAGGGTTAACCTTCTGTAGTGTGGTTGTGAAAGGGTTAACCTTCTGTAGGGTGGTAGTGAAAGGGTTAAGCATTATTACACGCTCCGTTAAACCCCTGCTTTGTCTGAGGCACGGCCCTGCTCACCGGACGCCCCCTTTTCAGCTGATCCCGGCTCCCTGCCGCAGAGAGGGGGGGAGGGAGGAGAATTAAAGGAACACGACGCCGACATCATGTGGAAACGTGCTTTACGCTCCTCTCAGGAGTCGGACAAGAAGATGGACGCCGGTTTCCTCTCTGTGCGCTCAGTAGAAAGCTATCCGGCTGCACATTAGCCTTAGGCATTGTCCAACTAACACCTCTCCCGAAGGCTAACCGGCACTGTCCGCTTCCATTCATTGTGCTAAGCTAGGCTAACGTGCAGCCAGATAGCTTGATCCCCGGCTCCCTGCTGTGGAGTCGAGCAAGAAGATGGACGCCAATTTCCTCTCTGTGCGTTCAGTAGAACCCTATCCGGCTGCAAGCTAGCCCAGCTCGGCACAAATGAATGGCAGTCGCTATGGACCGGCTAGCCCTAGCTGTTAGCCAAACGCGCCTCTCCTGGAGTTTTAAGCTAGGCTAGCTGATCCGTATCCGCTTCCGTTCATTTGTGCTAAGCTAGGCTAGCTTATAGCCGGATAACTGAACACACAGGGATACATATATATATTTTTGTATTCTCTTTTCCCCCCCTCCTTTTTCCGTTTTTCTCCCATCCCAATGTTAGTCGTTATGCTAATTCCCAATCCCCTTCCTGGTCGTTGCGCACTCTACCCCCTACCGTCGGTCTGGAAGGGCGGAGAGCGGAGACTATCGCATGCTTCCTCTGACACATGTGTAGCGCGGACTCTCACTGGGAGAGTAACGTGTGGAAGGGTCACACTACCTCCCCCAGATCCTTCCCTCGCTGTGCAGGCGCCCCGACCGAACTGTAGGAGTCGCTGTTTACAACGACCAGGACCCACCCCACCGGCTTTCCCACCCGCTGACACTGCCAATTGTGTCAGTATGGACGGCCGACCAAGCCGGAGGTACCGCAGCTGGATTCGATCCCACTGTCTCTGCGGTGGTAGACAGACGCTTAGTCCACTGCGCTACCCCTGGCCGCCCTAGGGATACATTTGTTTTATCTATCATTGTCTTGCTCTGGAGAAGACGGTGAGCGCATTTCCTTTGTGTCCCTTTAACTATAATCAGCCACAGATCCTCATGTAACCACAGCAACCAGATTACAAATATTTATGAAATAAATTGTGCTTGCTTACTGGATCGTTCAGCTTGAAAGGAGAGAAGGTGCTGAGATGCTGCAAACATCATATATAGAACTTGTCTGTTTCTGTAAGAGATGCAAACATCATATATATAGAACTTGTCTGTTTCTGTAAGAGATGCAAACATCATGTAGAACTTGTCTGTTTCTGTAAGAGATGCAAACATCATGTAGAACTTGTCTGTTTCTGTAAGAGATGCAAACATCATATATAGAACTTGTCTGTTTCTGTAAGAGATGCAAACATCATATAGAACTTGTCTGTTTCTGTAAGAGATGCAAACATCATATATATAGAACTTGTCTGTTTCTGTAAGAGATGCAAACATCATATATATAGAACTTGTCTGTTTCTGTAAGAGATGCAAACATCATATATATAGAACTTGTCTGTTTCTGTAAGAGATGCAAACATCATATAGAACTTGTCTGTTTCTGTAAGAGATGCAAACATCATATATATAGAACTTGTCTGTTTCTGTAAGAGATGCAAACATCATATAGAACTTGTCTGTTTCTGTAAGAGATGCAAACATCATATATATAGAACCTGTCTGTTTCTGTAAGAGATGCAAACATATGTATAGAACTTGTCTGTTTCTGTAAGAGGTTCTGCAAACATCATATATATAGAACTTGTCTGTTTCTGTAAGAGATGCAAACATCATATATATGGAACTTGTCTGTTTCTGTAAGAGGTTCTGCAAACATCATATATATAGAACTTGTGTACGTGGTCAAATCTGCTATAGTTATGAATAATCTTGGGCTAATGCTTGACCTACCTTTTACAGAGGACACCCAACTCTCTCTCTCTGGACATAACGGTAGCCTACAGCCACCTGCTGTCGTACAACACACACGGTAAGGTGTGGCTCGCAGTCTCCGCACATCCTGCAGCGTTGTGTCACGAACGTGTCGTGTGGATATTATCATGGATATTATCCGCCACTCCGACTAGTTAGCCACAAAACCCAAGCAAAGACGATGGGGCCGTGATGCTCCAGTCTACACACCCTGATGTATGGATCCAAGGAGGGAGGACCTTGTGGTGAAGACTGTAACCGAGGCTGACTAGTAACCGAAAGGTCACGTGTTCGATCCCCGGCACAGACGGGAGAGGAGGGTGTATTCCCTGACGTGAGCTGGTATTACATCCCGGTGCCCACCACTTCCGCCTGTGTGACCTTGAGCTAGGTGCCGAGTGTTCGAACCACTCCAGGGGGGTGCTGCACTCTGACCTCTGACCCCTCTGATGACATGCATGTACTGTATGTGGGACACGGTGTGCATGTGTCACTAGGAGGGATCATAGTGAAAATACACATTTCACTTGTCTTGTCTTAAGCTCACAATAAAAGTGATCTCTTAACCCTTTCACTACCACACCACCAAAGGGTTAACCCTTTCACTGCGACAATACGTAAGGGATAATGTATAGCTACGAGGTCATTGTCGCAAAATAATTGACCGACGCAGAGTTTAAAATACCGAGCCGCCTCGGCGAGGTGTTTTAAACGTCAGTGAAGGTCAATTATTTTGCGACAATGATCGAGTATAGCTATACATTATCCCGCTTATTACATGGCTAACTTACTAACAATATACCTAATTCATTTTACATCGACTCGCAACACTGGTTCTGGCTCCGCTGAGTGCTCGTCGCTCCGCCCCCCAGCAGCTTCCCCGGCAGCCGGCAGTGTCTGATTGCACTGATGTCAGTGGGCTTGATTGTGAACAGCTGCGCACAGCGGTCATTATTGTCCCACAGCGGTCATTATTGTGTAATATCGGACCTCTGACGCGCGCTATTGACCAATCACAAGCAAGCATTTTGGCGAATGTGAAAACGCCATGTAATAAAGAAGGTTAACCCTTATGGGTGACTAAGGTTAATGGGTGACTGACTATAGGTAGTTGATGCTCAGCAATGGCACTAAAATAGCGCCTGCCCCACTGTTTTTCCCACAAAGGAACGCTTCATTCAAAGGAAAACGGGTATCAGTGTTGACCGTGTCGGCGTGCCGATACAGATCGGGCGTAACCACGGCACACCTGCGCCTGTGATCATATTCAACAGTTACCGGAGATAATATACTACTATGTTGAGTCTTATCCCCAACAGTAATGTCTAGATCCTGTAGATGAGAATGACATTTGATAAAAAAAAAAGAAAATGTATTTTAATTTAAAAAAAAATTATTTTTGGAATGGTTTAAGGTAAGGGATAGGTTCGCAACTTAAGAGTTATGGCTTGTCGGCACTGCCATCATCAGCCCCTATATGCTTGATGACCAAACGGGAAGTCTTTCCATGGAATCTGCTGTGTTCTGCATAAGGACGCCAACACCAGGAAACGTCACCCGATAGCCCAGAGAGCCTCAGCCCCCCCCCCCCGTGCCACATACGTCGTTATGGCGACAACGGAGTGATTACTTACCTACACTCTTTTTTGTACTTTTACTGTCAAACATGGTTCATATCTACCTTAGTTAATTGTTAATAGATATAATTACATCTGTTTTCCAGAGAGAATTTGTCTTGTGTAACAACAAGACAAGTAAAAAAAAAATATATATATATATATATATATAATATATAATTTTTTTTAAGGAACTGCGAGTCCTTTCAGTTGATCAAAAACAATTCCTGCCTTGTCTACCTAAACCTTAACCCTCCTGTTATATTCCGGGTCAAATTGACCCTTTTTAAAAGTTTGCAGGTACATACAGAGCTTGACGAAATGAGCAACGCAAGCCAAGGGAGGACAGCCCTGGGGTATTCTGCAACATCATGATCACCTCAGTTGAATTGAGGATATACACATTATGTAAACAGACACGAGCACATTTACTCACACGTTAACTCAATCACATACACACACACACAAACGACAAATAACAGCAGATATGTTAGTAACGTACATGTACACACGCACTCAGAGGCAAACATGCAGACATGAACACTCATACTCGTACACACACATCACACACCTCATTCATATTGAGCTTGTTCATTTTTGTTTATTTCTCGTTCTAAACATTGCATGAATAAAGGTTTACTTCGAGTAAAAATCCTAGTGACTCATTTGGCTTGATTTTAAGTGAACGGGTCTATTGGACCCCTGGACAGAAGAGATTGTAATGTGAAAAACGAATTTATTTTATATCTAGGTTTTTCCAATGTACAGAAAAATTTGTTTGAAGTAACCACCAGTACTACACTACCCAGAATACCCTGCATTGTGACCTTGAGCGAAGGGGCGTGCCCATAAGAGTCAGGAAGCGAACGACCGACTCAGACCGACTGAAAGGTTTGAATGACAGTCCCCTACCCATTGCAGTCTTTAAAACTGGAAGCAACAAAAACATTTCCTGATTTCTCCATGCTCCAAAAGCCCTTTCAGGAAATGGATACGGCCTTGTCTTCGGAGCCTCGTACAATTACATTGTTTTGTGGTTCTCTGCAGACTCTAGTCAAGTCGAGTTTATTTGTGTATCCCTTTAATCACTACACGTTCACAGGCCAATTACACTGACCTTGACCCCCAGCGATGGGGAGGGAAAACTCCCACTGAGCTTGTGGTTGATCAAAGGTGGATGGTTCCTTTTAAAGGTGCTGTAAGGTTTTTTTTTTTTCTTTAAAGGTAGAATCTGTAATATTGTCAAACAGCGACCTCTATGCAAAACTGCGCTTTGTTTACAGTTTCAGTTTTGGTCTGATTTTAAATGGATTTCTGTGGATATAGGAGTTGGGTACTGCTGGTCACACCTCAGGCTCTAAAGAGGTCTGGAGACATTCAGAATCGGCTTCATTGTTACATCCTCTATTCCTGTTACGGCACAGAGGAGTGAGTTTAACCCATAGCACCGCTACTCGCCCCAGTCACACGTCGGTAGTCCATCGTGACCGCGTCCTGGTACCATCCGTTGTACATAATAATAATAAAAACATACCAACTGTTTCACCTGTTTTATTCTCCACCCATTCCATAGCAACACTACCATCACCGACATCCAAGAAGGGGGATCCCTCCCTTGAACGGCCCTTCTAAGGGTTCTCCCCTCCACATGGCACAGTGCTTCTTTCCTATTGCTAATTTGTTTGTGAGTTTTTCCTTACCTTCGTGTGCGGTATGTCTGGAAGTGTTGCATTTATTTATTTTATTTTGGATTTCATGGTGTTTTTTTGTTTTGTTCTTGATTTATTGTGATGTTGAATGAATGAATTACTTTATTTGACAATATAAAAATAACATGTGACAGAAAGCACAGTCAGGAGATACTGCCATGGATGAACACAAAAAAGCTCAGAGCTTTGTTTCTTCTTGACTTGTTTAAAGAAGACGTGTCCAGCCCATGGGGGCGTTAACTTGTGTTGACAGGCTTTACAAATACATACAAATTTACAGTGGGTGCAAAGTGGCAGTAGAATCAGTGATAAAGTCACTTCTACACAGGGTTCGCACAAGGTTCTTGAAGTGCTTAAAAAAAAGTCATCCTGGAATTCCTTGAAAACAGCCTATTTTTTAACAAGGTGTTTAAAAAGTCCTTGAAATTCAAATCAACCATTTTCATTGAAAGCTTTGTTCATCCAAAAATGCTCAATCAAGAAATCGAATTTTTTAGTCTAACTAATTGTCGGAAATAAATATTGGATCCGATTTTTTTCTATAAAAAAACAGCATTTAAAAGTGAATTGTATCCTTTTAAATGCCCTTTTAAAATTTAAAATGGTGCTTGGAAAAGTACTTGAAAGTCATTGAATTTTATTTTGCAATATCTGTGGGAACCCTGCTTCTACATAACAAACACCGTACAGGTGTCCTGTGTGCAAATCAGTGGCAGAGACGGCCATAAAAGAGCACTGGATCGCTCCAGTCACAGGCTGGTACTTGTTAAGCGTTATTTGTTAATGAGTCTGACTGCCTGGGGGGAAAACTGTCTAGGTTCACAGTTACTGAAATCCCACCCACACATCCGACCAAAACCAAAAAAAGTAAATAAGGCGCAATACCAATCTGCAATGTTTCCCTTAGGGGGGCGCTGTTTGACGGCATTACAGATTCTACCTTTAAAGGAACACACCAACATTTTGAGAAATTTTCTTACCGTCTTTTCCAGAGAGAGACAAGTAGATGGATACCAGTTTCCCCTCTGTGCTTTCAGTAGAAAGCTATCTGGCTGCATGTTAGCCTAGCTTAGCACAATGAATGGAAGCAGACATGACCCGTTAGACTTCGGGAGAGGTGTTAGTTGGACAATGCCTAGGCAAACCGGCACTGTCCGCTTCCATTCATTGTGCTAAGCTAGGCTAACGTGCAGCCAGATAGCTTTCTACTGAACGCACAGAGAGGAAAATGGTATCTATCTTCTAAGTTCCCAAAATGTTGGCGTGTTCCTTTAACAGTTCTCTTTACCATTCTACGTGCTACCAAGACGTACAGATCAAACAGTATGGTATTGGCTTGTGCCGTCTAAACGGCCAGACTGGCACCTGGAATGACGTCCTCCAGCCTGGAGGTGTTGCTTCTTGGGACCGCAGCTTGCTAGCATAGCATGCACGCTGGCTAGCTTACCGGCTAACATGTATGACTGGCTAGCTAGCATGCACGCTGGCTAGCTTACCGGCTAACATGTCTGACTGGCTAGCTAGCATGCACGCTGGCTAGCTTACCGGCTAACATGTCTGACCGGCTAGCTAGCATGCACACTGGCTAGCTTACCGGCTAACATGTCTGACCAGCTAGCTAGCATGCACGCTGGCTAACTTACCGGCTAACATGCAGTGGCGGCTGGTCCATAGAGGGCGCTAGGGTGCCGCCCCCCCCTGGCGTAGAGAGAAGAAGAAAGAAGAAATAGTGGTTTTGGATTTTAGATTTCGACCCCTAAAAATATTTAAAAAAAAAATTTAATAAATAATAATTACTCATTTTAAGTATGTTTGTGTTTAAAATGCACAATAACGTGTAATATATCAAATATAAATCATTGTTTGTGCATCCTATTCATCCCCCCTGGCCCCCTCTCTTCTCGGGGCGCTAGAAATCAGCGCCAGCGTCAGTGCGCAACTCAGCCAATTGAAAAATAAATGAACCTAGCAACTAAATTTAATCCAATCAGCATCTTCAAATATGATGCCTGTGGGCGCTTTTCTCTAGCGCCTGAAGTAGAGTCATTGTCGAATTGTCTATTCTATTCACTCTATTGGCTGAGCATGGCACGTCCACCAGGAAAATACCATACCCTCCGCTCGGCTACTAGTTGTTGTCATATGTCAGGGCTGTACGTTAACTTTTTTTGCACATAGCACTGGTGCTACAGAGGTTGATAGTTTTGTAGCACTGGCCAAAATCTTGTAGCACAAGTATAAAACGTGTTATATTTGTAACAGTCACAAATGTGCCTATTGTATTTGTGTTATTTAGTTGCAGTGCCATGTTTGGCTGTCATTTTCATGCTGACAAGTTCACGTCACACAGCCAGACACGTTACGTGTAAGGAATTATGGGATTTGGTGTTGGATGTATGGACTCTACTAGGGGTGGGAATCACCAGTTTCAGCACGATACGATATCGATTCTTTGGACAACGATACGATATTTGCAGATATCTGCCACGATACGATGCAGGTGCCTGCAATCGATATGAGACGATATCATAACTTCATAAGCCCATTTAACACAATCAGTAACAATTAGATCAACTCAAAAAAGGTAACGAAAATATAATTTCCAAAAACTTATTTACCTCTTCCAGACTTTTAAAGGAAAAACAATCTATTGTTTTTAATACAAATAGACCTCCTGTTCACTGTAAAGTGCAACATTTTGATATATTGAGCTTTAAACTGTTATTTGGAACTCACAACACGCAACCTAAAACCCCCTCCTCTCCCAAACCGTTCCTGCAATTGTTTTATGTTGCATGATGATCATGAATACATTTATTATGTATTGTATTTTTTATGTTTAAATATCAACATTATCTGTCCACCCTCAGTACATTTACTATCAATATAATATACTCATCTGACTTCATCTGATCTTTTCAAATGCACACACACACACAGAAGGGAGAATGCCTGCCCCCCCCCCTCCTCTCTCTGCCCGTCTGCTGTTCTCTCTATGGCTCTGAAGAGGGTTAGCTTGTTGTTAGCTTACGCTAACGTAACGTTAATTTCGGCCTTTAACACGACGTGGTCATAAAGGAATGGCAAGGATTGCAAAGCATGTTAGATGCATTTGACCCGTTGCAGAATAAAACAGCAGGGACTTGTTTTGGGTTGCAAAATAGGCACACTAGCCTTGCTATGTTGTAATATCCGCGTTCCAGACGCTACTGCTGTGCTGTGAGCCGAGCGGATACGAGTCGACTCCATGGGATTTTCAAGAGTATCGATATGAACCGAACGTTGTTAGCTGCCGGAGCCATAGATGTTATGGCTGGAGCTGCGCTTCTGCGGAGATGAGACTTGCCACAGGATTTTCAAAATAAGAGTATCGATATGAACCGAATGCCTATCGCACGGGTGCTACTGAAGTAAATCCATTCATCGCACAGACCGATGTTGTTGTAGCACGTGCAACATATATGTCGCACTGTTCAGCCCTGCATATGTCTATGGTTGTTGTAACTTTGTAGTCAGACAGTGTTGGACTTGGATCTAACTAAATGGATTTATATGGACACGTTTATGGAAAGTTCAAGCCTTTTCTTTTTTTTTTAAACTTTGACCAGTCAGCTGGTTCTTTTTAGCGTTTATCGCTTTTTCTGGTCAAGCATGACCGACAGAAACAGGTTGAATAGGATATAGATCGGGGGAAAGACACTCTGAGAAAATACGGCGAGTCCGGGAGTCGAACTCGTGTACCCCAGATCCGTGACGCGCACGGTTGTCCCCGACGCCGAAATAGCGCCGAGATACGCGGTGAGCTACTGGAGCTCCTTTTTTGTATGTATGAGTCGCCGGTAAGCAAGCGAAAAAATATGCTTCAGTATGCTTCAACATTTGAGTTAAACAAGTCATCACTTGTTATCTTATTGATAGATAAATGGCTTAACAACTGAGCTAACGTTAGCTATCTGCTCCGTCCGAAATCCGAATTTCATGGATATATCCTGGGGTAAAATAGTTTGTTTATTCAACATAATAATAATACATTTAATTTGTAGTGCACTTTACATTTGGAACCAAATCTCAAAGTGCTAAGGTTTTACTGTCAATACAACGTCAAAACTGTCTGCTTGCTAATGCTAGCTAACTGGAACTGATTTGCAGACAGGAAAGCAACCAACAATATTGTCCGTGCGGAACCCTTATCCCCAACACATAGTTTCGCCCCACCTAACGCACAATTGTAGGGGGGCTTCCCACTCTCCAGGACATTTACAACAAGCGGTGCATGGGTAAGGCTAAGATAATTATCAAAGACTCCAGCCACCCAAACAACTGCCTCTTTGAACTGCTGCGGTCAGGCAAGCGATACCGGAGTCTCATGGCAAGCACAGAGAGACTCAGGCCATGGTTAGACTAGGTGTTTTTGTTTTCGTTTTGTTGCTGAATGAATATGTTTGCTGTCCCTGTTAAATAGAAATGCCGCTTTGGCAAGAAAACGCGTTGCCCTACTGACAACGCTGAAATTGTGTTTCCGTTTTGGAAAAACACCAAAACTCGCCGACAACGTGTTGTGTAATCTGCGCGGAGCCGTTTTGCCCAATGCCCATGCGCAGTAGAGACCAAGGCCAAATCCTCTGCCTCACAACATGCATGTCAACAAACCAGCAGCCACGCAAGAGTCGATTGCATGAGCAGCTCAAAGCTCCTCTTTCAACATAACAAGCACTTAAACAAAATGGCCCAGTCATCTATTCACTTTTGTTTAATACATGAGGCGTTGTCTCTAATGTTATCTAGCTACTGATAGCTCCTTATATCATCAGTTTTGTGCTGGCTGGCTAACGTGAGCTAACGTTAGCTGCTAGCCACAATGCTATACTGTTATACTGGCATATTCCATTCACGTTAGCATGTAGCTAACAACATCAGCGATCTTTTTGTGAGACTAAACTATCCGCTCTTGGTGGTCAATTGTGTTGATGTTAGTTTTGTTTCATCAACAAATGACAGGCAGAACACACAGTGAATGTATCCGTTTTGTTTATTGCACTTTTATTGCAATAAATTGCAATTTCTTTGCTGAAAAATAAGTGCTACACGGAGGCATTTAAAGATGGCGGCTTGTTGATATTTTTTGCAGGAAGTGTATTGGCACATTCAAGTTCTGATTGGTTGAAAATTGCCTTCATGTTCGCCACCTACTGCCACCTACTGCTTTGGCATTGTACTACATCACTGTGCTCAGGAGGCAAAACGAAAGTGCTCAGGTTGCAAAACGAATGTCTAACTCGGCTGCCACTACGTTGCGACCTGGAAAAGCGAAACTCATCCTGAAAACGAAACGAAAACACCCTAGGTGTAACAGACGCCTCAGAAGAAGCTTCTATCCTCAGGCCATCAGAATGCTAAATGACAATAACACTATGTAACAACCATCAAATGCACTCACAGCACACACATCCACACGCACACACTCACTTTAAACAAACAACTCACTGCAGCACCCACTTTACGCACTTTAGAACACCTAAACACAATTTATATTTATTGGTAAAGAATTTGCACTACAACCCATACCTCATTACACCTTACTGTAAATTGTACCCCATCCCATTTCTGCTTTGTACTGTATAGTATATTGTATTGTAACTCAGTTACTTCTACTCTGCATTGTACATTGTATATATGTATATACTGAACACTTTTGTCTACGTACTTGACTTCTATTTTATACTTACTATACTTATTTTATACTTATCTATTTTTATCAAGCGCAATCTCTGGAGCAAAACAGAAAGAAGCATTTTATATAAAAGTATTCTGTACTTCTGTATGACAACTAATAAAGAAACTTGAAACTAGAATAATTTTCACCAGCCGCCACTGCTAACATGTCTGATCGGCTAGCTAGCATGCATGCTGGCTAGCTTACCGGCTAACATAACAGGGAACAGTTTTGGCGCCCTTCCTCTTTGTGCTCTATACTGCGGACTGCAGACACAGCGAGGCCATGTGCCATATGCAAACATTTTCTGACGACACAGCGCTGATCGGTCTAATCAACAAAGGCGATGGCCAAGCCTATAAAAAGGAGATTTGTCCACTGGTGCGATGCCAACTTCTTGGAATTAAACATCGGAAAAAAACAAGGAATGATTCCTCCCAACTACAAAACCTTGAGGCCTGCTTGCTTACCGTCAAAAAATGGATGTCGCAAAACTTTCTACTCCTTAATGCAGATAAAACTGAGATGTTAATTGTTGGCCCCCCAAACCACAGAGGCCTGTTTCAGGACATCTCCCTCAACTTTGATACCTGTCATGTATCCCAGAGCTCCACCATAAAAAACCTCTGAGTCATTTTTGATTCCTCCCTCTCATTTAATGCACATATAAAAAATGTCACCAAAATTGCATTCTTCCATCTTCGTAATATCTCAAAAATACGCCCCATTTTAACTCTGGCTGATGCTGAAACCCTGATTCATGCTTTTGTCTCATCACGTCTGGACTACTGTAACGCACTTTTTTCAGGCCTACCTAATTCAAGCATCAAAAATCTTCAACTCGTGCAAAATGCGGCTGCACGGATACTAACTAGAACTAGAAAATTTGATCACATCACACCAGTTTTGTCCGCCCTACATTGGCTTCCTATCCAAGCCCGTTCTGACTTTAAAGTGCTACTCCTCACCTACAACATTTTAAATGGGCTTGCACCGCTCTATCTATCCGATCTCATCTCCCGATACTCGCCCGCTCGTGCTCTGCGCTCACAAAATGCGGGGCTTCTATCGACCCCTAGGGTTAAAAAGAAATCCGCCGGCCACAGAGCCTTTGTCTACCGCGCTCCCTACCTGTGGAACAAATTACCTGCCGTCATCAGGGGCGCCTGCTCTGTCGAAGCTTTTAAATCCCTGCTTAAGACTCATCTTTTCTCTCTCTCCTTCAACCTACCTTGATCTCACCTGGTCGGGGACTGACCTTTAGATTAATCTGTGTAGTTTAGTTATGGTACAAGGTACTACATGGTACCACTGGGTAGTTTACTATAGGGTAGTTTAGTTAGGGTACAGGGTACTACATGGTACCACAGAGTACTACATGGTACTGCATGGCACTACAGGGTACTACATGGCTCTACATGGCTCTACATGGTACTACATGGTACCACAGGACACTACAGGGTACTACATGGCACTACAGGGTACTACAGGGTACTACAGGGTACTACATGGCACTACGGGGTACTATAGGGTACTACATGGCACTACAGGGTACTACATGTCTGCTCCTTTGCAGCACCACAAACATGGGAACTCTCTAACTCTTCCCCCCCCCCCCTCTTTCCCCCCCCCCCTCCCCCCCTCCCTCCCCCCCCCCCCTCCCTCCCCCCCCCCTCCCTCCCCCCCCCCCTCCCTCCCCCTTCTCTCTGAGTGCCCGTCTCCTGGCGCTGACTAAGGTGATGGATGCCTCGGGGTCTTGGCCAAGATTGTGGTGACTGCTCTACATGCACCTCCGAGGCCTTGGATCAGTTATTCACCGCCGTCTGTCCGTGGTCCTGTCAACTGATTAACAGTATTAACAGACTGTTAACAGATTAACAGTCAACGCGGTTTCATTGCTGGGTTAAGTACTTCTATTCTATTCACATAATACGCTTACTTCATATATCTACTCCATTCACATATATGCCTACCACTTGTATCTATTGCTATGTCTGCCTACTACAATCTCATGAGCTGTCTAACGCCTGTCCCGTCTCCCTGTCTCCCTATGACTTGCTGTCCTGGAGTGTTGACCGGAGTGTTGGACGTCCCGTGACGAAGGCCGGGAGATTGCGACCCCCTCTGCGTGCCCCCCTGTCTCCGGAGGTCTCGTAGTGGTGACCGGAGTGCCGGATGTCCCGCGATGATGTCGGGGAGTTCGCGACCCTCCCTGCGCCACCCCCTATCTCCCTGTCTCCAGCTGTCCCTGAGCAACGACCGGAGTGTTGAATGTCCCGTGACTAAGACGGGGAGGACGTGACCCTCTTTGCGCCGCCCCTGTGCCTCAAATAGATCCGCTATCAACTCTATCTTTAATCTTTCAAAATGTTCAGTTGCTATCGCTATTAGCTCTATCTTTAATCTTTCAAAATGTACAGTTGCTATTGCATGCACTCATCTGTGTTTCACCACACACATGAGTGCATGCTTACCAACTGTCCGTCTGCAACACTATTATCACCAACATCTAAGAAGGGAGATCCCCCCTTGAATGGCCCTTCTAAGGTTTCTCTCCTCCACACTGCCTGTGGAGCTTTTTTCCCTATTGTTAGGTTTTAGTGAGTTTTTCCTTACCTTCGCGTGGGGTATGTCTGGGAGTGCTTGCATTCTTTCTTTTATTTGCATTCATCTAAAAATGTTTGGACCTTATGGTGTTCTTGTTCTGTTCTTGACTTATTGTTATGTTTTCTTCTTGACTTGTTTAAAGAAGACCTGTACGGCCCATGGGGACATTAACGTGTGTTGTCGGGCCCTATAAATAAATTTGATTTGATTTGATTTAAGGAGTTGGTCATCAACTTCAGTAGGAAGAAGGTGAATGTCTCTCCTGTCATCATTAGGGGGCAGGAGGTTGAAATAGTCCAGTCCTATAGATACCTTGGCGTTCACCTGGACGCTAAGCTGGACTGGAAGCAGAACGCAGATTCTGTGTTTAAAAAAGCCCAGTCTCTGCTCTTTCATCTGAGAAAACTTCGTTCTTTTGACATCAGCAGGTCACTTCTCTATGTATTTTACCAGGGTATCCTGGCTAGTGTCCTGTTCAATGCTGTTCTCTGCTGGGGGGGCAGCATCACTGTTTCGGACAAAAAACGTATAAATAAAATCATCAAAAAGGCTGGCTCAGTGATTGGCCTTCCTCCTGATCACCATAGTCAAACGAACCAGGACTAAACTGAACACCATTTTATCTTTTGTAGGCCACCCATTGTTTAGTATTTTCGATGCTCTGCGAAGCTCATTAAAGTAACAGATTGCTGATGCCTCAATGCTCTACTGAGCGATTGTTGGTCCTTAGTAGTGTATTGCACTACTAAAGCTACCTAGCATGTCCTATATGCTCTGTAAATACTAATGTACAGATACCGAGATGGCACACCATGTACCTGTTTATTGCACTGTTTTATTGGATTCTATTAATATGTTGTACCACTGTATTTTATTGGATTCTATTATATGTTGTACCACTGTATTGCACATCGTCGCGGGCAAGACCAGCCGCATTTCATTGTATACCTGTATGCCGTGACAATTAAAACTCTTGACTTGACTTGACTTGACTTGAGAAGGTCCTTTGTACCTGCTGCGGTAAAAAGTTTTAACGAACACCGATAGCACTGTGTTAAGAGGCTCTCCTATTGTGTTGTGTATCCTGTAGTGTATTGTATCATGTAACTGTGTCTTTCATGTTTGTATATGTGTATTCGCTCTGGTGGCAAATCATGTTTCCCCTCAGGGATTAAGAAATAAATAAACCATACCAACCAACCAAACCAACCAACATGTCTGACCGGCTAGCATAGCATGCACGCTGGCTAGCTTACGGCTAACATGTCTGACCGGCTAGCATAGCATGCACGCTGGCTAGCTTACCGGCTAACATGTCTGACCGGCTAGCATAGCATGCACGCTGGCTAGCGTACCAGCTAACATGTCTGACCGGCTAGCTAGCATGCACGCTGGTTATAGCGTACCAGCTAACATGTCTGACCGGCTAGCTAGCATGCACGCTGGTTATAGCTTACCGGCTAACATGTCTGACCGGCCGTCTCTCCCACACAGCATCACCAGCGTTTCCTATGACATTGCAGTGACTTTGCAGTGTAGCCTAGCGGTCACACTCTCTCCCTCTAAGAATGGCAGAGCCCTGGGGGAGATGATGGAGAGAGAGAGAGAGAGAGAGAGAGAGAGAGAGAGAGAGAAACAGGCAGATTGGGAGGGGGAAGTATTAGGTTGGTGGAAGGGCTGCTGAGTCAGGACTATTTGAAATGGCCTTCCTGTCTTTTTATGTGTCTGTGTGTTTGTGCGTGTGCCTGTCTGCAGAATGATAGCTCAAGTTGTGAGTGTGCCCTGTTTGTGTACTTGTTAGTGTACAGATATAGTGCACAGATATAGTGCACATGCTTCTTTGTTCCTCGTCATGCAGTGCTTCTGACGGCCGTAAAGACCGTGAGGGGGGGGGGGGGAGACAAGAAATAGCAAGACAGCTTGAAAGCCTATGTGTGTCTCTGTGTCCACGGCTGTGTGTGTGTGTCTGTCTGTCAGTCTGTGTGCATCGTATGCAGACTAGGCGGCTACCTCTGTGTGTGTGTTTTATCTGCTTGCATTTGTAACGTAATCGATTGGATTACTCCAACAACATGATAACAATATCTGATTATACTGTGTTTTTATTCTTTCTCCCCTACCTACTGTGATTTTCTTTTGTTTATCCCATTTTTTCACAATACACTGATTCTCGAGAGTCGGGACAAAACACTTTTTAAATATTATATTTTGAGAATGCACACTATATTAATTAGAGTTATATATTCATGTAGAGAAAGGTCTGAGCTATTTAACCATGTAAATTTTTCAACAAATTCACATGTTTCCCCTTTGAAACTTGATTTGTGTTAACTCCGTCAGACACACAAAAAAGTATATAATTCTAATTATTCCAGTCCAACAAGAATCTAAAGTTCTGAAGTATGTTGTAATAGTGTTTATAGTTTATAGTTACTCAATTGTAATAAACAACAAACTTTACATACACCGTTTCCAACTATTACAAAATGCACCGTTTCCAACAACAAAAACAGTAATGGAGAACAGGACCCCTTCTTCTCGTCCCTGTTTTCATCTACCTCTTCTACACCACTTCCTGATATTCACTTTCTCACCCACTTCTCCTCTTCCTTTCCTTCTGCATTTCTGATTAGTTTCACTATGATGTCTTGAACTGGGCAGAAACAGACATCCTTCTTGCCACATTTGTGCTGAACCTTTTTTGTTGGACCATGGGGATGCAGAAAATCCACTTTCACATCTTGTTGCTCATTATCCACATCGATGGTCTTGGCTAGTGGTCATCATATACTAGTTCAAGTTCAAGTTTCTTTATTAGTTGTCATACAGAAGTACAGAATACTTTTATACAAAATGCATCTTTCTGTTACGCTCCAGAGACTGTGCTAGACAAAAAAGATAAGTATAAAATAAGTATAGCAAGTAAAAAATAGAAGTCACGTACGTAGACACAAGTGTTCAGTATGTACATATGTACAATGTTCAATGCAGAGTAGAAGTAACTGAGTTACCATACAATATACTATACAATATACTATATAGTGCAAAGCAGAAATGGGATGAGGTACAATTTACAGTAAGGTGTACTGACGTATGGGTTGTAGTGTAAATTCTTTGCCAATAAATATAAAGTGTTTAGGTGTTCTAAAGTATGTGTAGAGTGGGTGCTGCAGTGAGTTGTTTGTTTAAAGTGAGTGTGTGCGTGTGGATGTGTGTGCTGTGAGTGCATTTGATGGTTGTTGCATAGTGTTATTGCTACTGCTAACCAGTCTCCATTACTAATTGAAAATTGTCATCCAGTTTGTTTGACTTCACAACACCAGACATTTTAAGGACCTTGAGCATTAAGCATGCATTTTCATGTATTTGACACAGACATGTCTTCCGATCAGATGCTTTTGTTGCTGTGACATAGAAGGGCCTCAGAGCACAGAATGAAGAATAGCTCAGCTTTACAGTGGGGTTCATAATCTGGAATTCAGTGTGGAGGTTGAGCATGGAGTCTAGCAGGATCATTATCTGCCGCTTGATCTTGTTCCTGGTGATTGTGTCAGTCGTATCCGTTGTGAAGATCTAATGCTGCTTTATTACTTAAACAACATAAACTGAAGAAGGAATTTGTATTTTCCCCAAAATTTACAAAAATAAACATCAGCCTTATCCGTCGTCACACGTGCAGTGCAGGAAGAAATCCTGAACAGTCTGTGTTATACCATGAATGTTGACTTTTTCTGAGGCTGCTCCTTTTCTCTCATTAACTTGTAGGTTAACCCAAACTCTTTCATTTGTTGAAGAAGACAATACTTTTTAAGAATCATGCCTGATGACACACTCAGTGCTGGTTTTTGGCACCGTGCGCCAGGAGTTTGTTTGTTTGTCGTCAGCTCTCATCTGAGGATGTGGTGGAATAGCAGGGCCTTTTGGATTTTCGGATTCCTTACTTTGCTTCCTGATGGCATATTCTTTGTTTCCGTGCCTGGAGAGTCCAGTGGTGATGTATTTGTAGCCTTTTTCCAGCACACTGTTGTTTTTCTCAGGTTGTTTTGTTGCTTTGTTACATTTGTAATCTTCTCTTTCATAGTTTTTCTCTTCTCTTTCATTGATACTCTCCATTTCTTCTCCTTCGCTCCTCAACTGACAATCTTTGTCTAGCCATGCTTTCCTATAATACAAAAGCCATGAAAATGTATTAGAATAAGACTATAAAACCAGGTGTCTATTTACTAAACATTATTGATTGATTGACGTTAAATCATAAAGCTGCAGTGTGTAGTTTCTACAACTAGATGTTGCAAACATCTTCACACTGGCTTGTGCAGACAACATCCATGTTCAGTGGAAGCAGTGGGAGCAAATTCAAGAAGACAGTCATTCCAATAATCTTAGGGTATATTACAACTGATAAGATTGTGACAACTGACTAGCCAAAAATTATCCTGTTGATCACTCCATACCATAATGTATTACACTATGGATGGAAAGAGTCAGAGAAAGGATGACACAGCAATCTAGACACGCATGGACCAGTCCTATATTAAGAATTATTATAAAGATATTAAGATGAAATATCCACAGTTTACCACCATGCACCTTTGCTCTGATGAACTAAGTAAACAGTATAAGAACAAGAATAACTGTTTTCTTCTGTCTTGTATCCCTACTGGGATATGAAAGGGCAACATGGAACTCCTTCCCCGCTCTATAAGAGGCAAGAGTGTAGATGTTTGGTAGTGAAAACTACACACTGCACCATTATGATTTTACATCAATCAATCAACGTAGACAAGTGATATATTTATATTTATTTATTAACACATGTGCTGGGAAAATAAGACAATTATTCAATAAGCAGACCACAGCCTGCCCATGCTCTAAAAGTCAGAAGTGTATTGTAATGCATGCTATGATATGCACACTTCTGTGCAGATAAAACTCTGAAATAACATTTAAATCCTTTACCATGTTCAAAAATAGTATAATAATAGCATATTATGAGGTTATTGATGGATTTGTCAACTCCGTCAGCTTACACGTCAACTCCATCAGACAAAATCTGATGGAGTTGACGTCTGACGGAGTTGACAAAAGGGCACACATTTTGCCTCCAAGCCTGTATTGTGCAGTACAGCTAGCTAGTTTTTTGGCAGTTGCTAGCTGTCTTAATAATCTCACTGAAACACGTTGAATTCAATCCACTATTGTTTTTTAAAAGTATAGCGGAGAGACGGTGTTGACATGTTCCAGCTGTGACCATCGGAATATTGACATTGTTTGTCTAAAATATCAAAAAGTGTCAAACTTACCAGACCATGTGTGGTAGTGTTGCATTCACCACATTCAGGGGAAGGAAAAGGGGTCCTCAGGGATAGAGCTGGCCATGCTATTGCCTGATTTAATTAGGTTTATGAAACGGTCTGACAGAGTTGACATAAACTGAGGATACAACTTTGATAGGTAGATTTCTATGGAAAATATTATTTGAGTTTCATGGCATGCATTGTTTTATACATGTATAACCCTTATCTTTGATTTGATATGTTTTCACAAGTGGAGAGGTCTTTCAAGCTTTTTTGGGCTGGTCAGTAATGTGACCCCTTGCTGAGGACAAGATAATTAACATGGGAGCTTCTAACCACAGATTATACATTTAAACAAATATCCCCCATAAAAACCAATATATGTGCTAAAACATAACATCAGTATACACAATACCTTTAGATGTAAATTTGACTTTTCTATGTAGGACATGTTTTGTCCCAACTCTCAAGAATCAGTGAATAATTGACCTCAACCATCAATAACAAGCTATTGATAACAAGCTCCAACGCTACCTACAAGGTAGTGAGAACTTCTACCTATGGACTGAACTAATAGATGAACAACTTAATAACCGAATATTCCCAGGTTATACCAGGATACAAATGGTTGATTCTAAATATGGCCTAAGTGATGTGGATAATAAGCAACCCAAGGGACTGGGAGTACCAATTTTTCTGTTTTTCTTTTATAATTATCTCTCATTTTAATTAAGTCTGTTGGAAATATAAAAGTTTGTATGTTATATGTCTTGTCATTATTATTATTATTATTGTTGATGTCGATGTGATTTGTGTTCTGTCATAAAAAAAAATAAAAAAAAAATCTGATTACATTTCATTACTTTATGATTACTTTGCCTCTTTAAATGTGCAGAATTGGAGGATATTCCAATTTATTATATTTGAATGACGTTATTATTATCATTGTCTCTAGTCTGGATTAACATTATTTCAGGTAGTGTGTGATGATGTGTACAGTATAATGATGGTGCACTCTCACCAACAGTAGACCTAGTAGTGTGTGATGATGTGTACAGTATAACGATGGTGGGCTCTCACCAACAGTAGACCTGGTAGTGTGTGATGATGTGTACAGTATAACGATGGTGTACTCTCACCAACAGTAGACCTAGTAGTGTGTGATGATGTGTACAGTATAACGATGGTGGGCTCTCACCAACAGTAGACCTAGTAGTGTGTGATGATGTGTACAGTATAACGATGGTGGGCTCTCACCAACAGTAGACCTGGTAGTGTGTGATGATGTGTACAGTATAACGATGGTGTACTCTCACCAACAGTAGACCTAGTAGTCTGCTGTACCAACTGTGGTACATTTATTCAAACGCCCAGAGACACGTCACGGGCACAGGGCCCAGAACCTCTCACTCCGCCTCTGTCTGTCTGTCTGTCTGTGCGTGTGTGTGTCACATGCTCCGGCCGTGCACGGTATTGTTTGTGACCCGTCGTGTCCCCCCCCCCCCCCCCCCCCCTCCTCGTTGGATCGCTCCACATCCCTGCACCGCTCTGATCCCGTCCGGCTGCAGAACATACCAGGCGCCCGGCGACCTGTGAAATCCCAAATCCACGAAGCACGGCGGGCGCTCTGCGGCCAGGAGACACTGAGGAGACACGACAGACGTAAACGTGTGTGTGTGCACTGTGCATGTGTGTGTGTGTGTGTGTGTGTGTGCGTGTGTGCACTGTGCATGTGTGTGTTCTTGTGTGTGTGTGTGTACTGTGCATGTGTGTGTTCTTGTGTGTGTGTGTGTACTGTGCATGTGTGTGTTCTTGTGTGTGTGTGTGTGTGTACTGTGCATGCGTGTGTTTGTGTGTACTGTGTGTGTGTATTGTGCATGCATGTGTTTTTGTGTGTGTGTGTGTATTGTGCATGCGTGTGTTTTTGTGTGTGTGTGTGTGTGTATTGTGCATGCGTGTGTTTTTGTGTGTTTTTGTGTGTGTGTGTGTGTATTGTGCATGCGTGTGTTTTTGTGTATGTATTGTGCATGCATGTGTTTTTGTGTGTGCATGCGTGTGTTTTTGTGTATGTATTGTGCATGCGTGTGTTTTTGTGTGTGTGTGTGTGTGTACTGTGCATGCGTGTGTTTTTGTGTGTGTGTGTGTGTATTGTGCATGCGTGTGTTTTTGTGTGTGTGTGTGTGTGTACTGTGCATGCGTGTGTTTTTGTGTGTGTGTGTGTGTACTGTGCATGCGTGTGTTTTTGTGTGTGTGTGTGTGTATTGTGCATGCGTGTGTTTTTGTGTGTGTGTGTGTGTGTATTGTGCATGCGTGTGTTTTGATTGTGGGTGCACGCATTGTGTGTGTGAGTGCTCCTGTGCCTGTTGTATGTTTTGTGACTGCGTATGGAAGTGTTTTTGTGAAGGGAGCGTGTGCGCGTGTGTGTGTGTGTGCGTGTGCGCGTGGGTGTGTGCGAGCGTGTGCGTGTGTGTGTGTGCGTGTGTGTGAGCGTGTGTGTGCGAGCGTGTGTGTGTGTGTGTGAGCGTGTGTGTGTGAGCGTGTGTGTGTGAGCGTGTGTGTGTGTGTGTGTGCGTGTGCGTGTGATCTTATAGACTTTGAGCAGTAACCGCTGCAGCTGCCAATGTCACGACGCAGTGAAGCACAAAGTACATTCTGTCTGCTCGGGGTCAGAGAGGTCAGAGGGGTCACAGACTGGTGTTGTTGTTGAGGAGCGCTGCTCTGCCACCGGGGGGAAACATCCACTTCTCTTCAGGGTTACATTAGATTACATTAGATTCAAGTACAGTACAATGAAAAGAGGTTTGGCATCCAAACAGAGGGCAAATGTAACAGTAAAGTGCACACGTAATATACAATGTACAGGTGATTAAACTGGGTATAAATATATATAAATGAGTGCTACTGAGTAATGGTGTCTAATCAGATGGATGTACAGAGTTACAGGTATATAAAGACACTATGGTAGCAACTAGCAAGTCATACTGGCCAGCAGTGTAACTAGTAAGAGTAGGTAAGGGACAGATGTAGATATAGTATCTACAGACATGTAAAAAGGATTATATGCAGGTATGTACAGACAGATGTGGATAGATATATACAGTAAGAAAAAAGAAATATATATACAGCATTATTGTGCATGTTATACAGAGTTGTATGGGTAATATATACAGGTTTATAAGTAGGTATATAGAATAATTACTGTATATGCAGGTATATCTAGACATGGATATATATATGCAGTAAATATAAATAAATATATATATATATATACGGTATATACAGCACTGTTTTAGATTGGTTTGTTTTGTGTGTTTTTAGATACGAGTGTGTTTAGCTGTGTAGTTCTGGTCTCCTGGTGCTCATCACGTGTCCCTCGCTCTGCAGGGGTCTCCTGGTGCTCATCACGTCTCCTGGGACGTCCTGCCAGTGCTGAGTGTCCCTCCTTCCGTCCACAGGAGGCCACCTGCACCGCCTGTACCGCTGGGCTACGTCAACGGGCGGCTTGGGGGGGGGGAAAGATAAATAATTTAGAGAAAGCACGGGACTTTGCACCAGTAGAAGTGTAGTGTTCTGTTTACCCTGTATTGATGTTCACTTGAAATCGGCACAACTAACTGGAAGCTGTTTTTTGTACAATGGAAAAGGGTGTGTTATGGATTATTATTATTATTATTATTATTATTATTATTATTATTATTATTATTATTATTATTATTATTATTATTATTATTATTATTATTATTATTATTATTATTATTATTATTATTATTATTATTATTGGTTTGACACTAAAATATTCATTCATTAATGTACTCATTCATTCATTAATGTATCCATTCATTAATATGTATCCATTCATTCATTAATATGTATTCATTCATTAATATGTATCCATTCATTCATTAATATGTATTCATTCATTAATATGTATCCATTCATTCATTAATATGTATTCATTCATTAATATGTATTCATTCATTAACATGTATTCATTCATTAATATGTATTCATTCATTAACATGTATTCATGCATTAATATGTATTCATTCATTCATTAATTGTAAGGTTTGGTTCTTTCCCCACCACAGGCTTCTTGAAGTACTGTGATGATTGGTCCGCTGCTCACCCACTCGCTCTGTTCCTTTAAGCCTACTCGCTCTGTTTCCAATTGTTTTCTGTTAATCATTGCATTCCCCTATTCACACGCTTCTTCCCAGAGACGTCGTTGATTGGTTCTCCCCCGTCCACACGCTTTTCAATCACATCCCTCAGCTGTCACTGCTTGTCAATTAAGCATTCCCTTATTATTTATACCCTGTTTCCCCATTCAAGTTTTGTTGGATCGTTTTGATATTTCAGTTGCATTCGCCGTTCCTGCTGCCTGCTGTTGTTTCCCAGTGCTTTGCCTCCAGGATATTCAAGAAGCATTCCTCTTGGACACCCTTTCCCCGTGGCGACTCGCTCGCTCCCTTCTGTTCCAACGCTCTTTACGCACAACGCCTGGGTGAGTTTTTTATGACTGTCTTTGATCCAATTCCATTTTTCGTGTGTTTATATTACACTGAAGATTTCCAGCTTTTTATCAGACAGTCACTCACCCAGCGTTTAGCCTTTTTTGGATTGTTTCATTGGGATAATATTTTGGCCTAACATCTCCAAACTCGGAACTAGGCAGAATCTGCATATGGCTCGCTGATAACAAACTATCATTACACATGGGCAAAACAGAGTCCATTCTCTTCGGTTCAAATAACAAACTCAGCAAGACCGACGGCTTCTCAGTTACAGTGGGTGACAATATTGTCACAAGGAAAGATGAAATTACCTACCTGGGGTCCATCCTAGAGGCTAATCTCTCCTGTGACAAAATGGCATCCAATGTAATAAAAAAAGTCAACCAACGAACTCGATTCTTGTACCGGATCTCCTCTCTGGTAAACAAGAACACCCTGAAGACTCTGGCAGGAGCACTCATTCAGGGGTACTACGACTATGCTTGCACCTCATGGTACCAAAGCACCTCAAAGGCGCTAAAAACAAAATTACAAACATCTCAAAACAAACTGGTCAGACTACTGCTTGACCTTACTCCTAGAACCCACCTCACCCCTGCCCACTTCGACAACCTAGGATGGCTTAGAGTAGACGACAGAGTACAACAACTTGCAATGGGCCTGGTCTACAAGATACACTACACGACCAAGGTACCCATGTACATGTCAAAATACTTCCCAAAGGTCAGTGAATACCACGATCACAACACCAGAGGGAGCTCCACAAATCATGTCAAACCCAGATTCGGCTCAAATAAGGGACTAAACACGTTTCGCAATTATGCCACATCAATGTGGAACGCCCTACCCAAAGCTGTAAAGGAATGTGGATCACTACCCACTTTCAAAACCTCTCTCAAGGGACACCTACGGGAGACTGCAATTCAACACTGGCCCCTGTAAATATCCTAACCCAATCATTCCAACCCCCTCCAATGTACAGTCATTTACCTAGTATGGTTTTGTCAATAGTTCAATGTACAATTGTGTTTGTTTGTACAGTGTCTCCTCCCCCCCCCCCTCAATGTACAGTGTTACTTGTTTATACAGTGTGCCCCCCGCCCCCCCCCCCCCCCCAACCACCTCCAATGTAAATTACCCAGTATGGTTGTCAATATCCCAATGTACCCAACCCCCCCCACCCAACCTCCAATGTACAGTTTCTACGTCAAATGTATATACTCCCTTTTCTTGACTCCTTCTGTATCACAAACAGTACTGTATTTGCAAATCTGGTATGTCATAAATGTATAGATGTAGCAGTACTGACTATCTGTATGTCATGTATGTCATATATGTCTATATGAATTGAAAATGGGGGACCCTGATGGAAACAAGACAAACGTCTTTCTCAGGTCTGCATCCCCTTAACAATTGTATGTATTGAGCCGTACTGTATTGTACCCATTCTGCAATCTGTTAAATAAAGTTTTCATTCATTCATTCATCCCACTGTGTGTTTACACACCGAAGATATTATCACATTGGATTTGTATTTTGGGACTTCGCTCACAGTGTTTATTTTGCACCGAAGATATCTATCACTTGGGATTGTGTTTGGAACGTTACTCACAGTGTGTATTTACACCGAAGATTCAGTCACTTGGATAACTCTGTTTTCGGGTACAAGTCACCTCTCCTGTTCACCTGCTCTGTTCCACCTGCACTCGGAGTTAACTCGCTCCCTCTCTCTCTCTCGGTCCCGCAACCACCTCGGAGATTCTGCCGAGAGAAGTCTGCAGAGCGGCTCTGACGTCAGCGTCTGCTTCCCCTGACTACCATCCCGAGAGAAGCTGCAGAGCAGCAGCATTCATCCTTGCTTGTATTCCAGTCTTTGTTTGAATTCTTCCAAGTCTGTGCTGTTTATTTAGTCTTAATAAACAAGCCCTTGTTTTTGGCAACTCTGAATCCTACTCTCTTGTGTCGTTGCGTTTGGGGTCGGTGTCAAACCATAACATTAATGTTCCATTCATTTATCCATCCATCCATTCATTAATTCATTCTTTAATGTATCAATGTATCCATCGATCCATTCATTAATGAATTAATTTAATAATGCATTCATCCGTCCATCCATCCATCCATTCATTCATGCACCACTTAGTTTGGAATGAAAAAAGAACTCCTAGAGCATTTGTTTGAAAAAGTCTTATCTTCTGTTATCATAAAACCATAACACAATCTTTTTTGAGGAAGTGTCAACCAACCGTGAGCAGGAAAGATACTTGTTTGTAAAGTGAACATGTCTTGCAGACTCGAAATGTAAACGACACAGTTTCTAGAAAAAGGTCTTGAGGTTCCAGAAACCCCACTTCCCTCCGTGGGTTCATTCAGTTGTGAAAATATACCATAGAAATACATACACAATACTACTCTGGAGTTCACATTTTCTGACCAAAATCTACAAGTTTGCCTGTTGATCCTGCAAGCGGAGTTTCTGCTACACAATGGAACTGACCTATATCTAACTCAGGGGTTCTCAACCCTTTTTATACCACAACCCCATTTTATTTAGGAATTTCTTTTGGCGACCCCACACTTAATGTGTCGCGCAATTTCAACGTGGAATTAGGCAATGTCAAAATAAAAGCACACGTTGTTGAACTTGATCATGCATATTTATTAGAACATTTAATTACAGCACTATGTTATCATCAATACACAATTATAAAAACGAGGCATATTTAGCCAAGATATGTTGCCAGAACATAAAAACAGTTACTTACCCAACTGTCACCTATACCCACGACCCCACTTTGGGTCGCGACCCGTAGTTTGAGAACCGCTGATCTATCTCAACACAGTGATTGGAGGATCGAGCTGGTGAGGAAGGCTAGCTCTGTGATGGGAGTCCAGCTGGTCAGAGTAGAGGTGGTGGCAGAGAGGGGGATGAGAAGGAAGCTGGCTGCTATCCTGGAGAATCCCTCCCATCCCCTCTACGACGAGCTAGTCAAGATGAGAAGCATATTCAGTCACAGACTCATAACCCCCCCCCCCCCCCGACACTTAAAGGGGAACTATTTTACTATTTCTTTCACTATTTGGGCACTTTTACACAATTCCTGTGAGTCTATGGAACACCTCTGTAATATATATATTTTTTTTATTCATTGTTTTGTATTTCTAATCAAGTCCTCAAAAACAGCATTTTTCTACCTCAAGATTTCGAGCTGTTTTGAGCCTGGGCTCCTAAACCACTGCGCAGCGTCGTCTTAGCCTGAACATTAACATGCAGCAGTGACTATATGACATCACATATAGGCACATTTTCAAACGACTCAGTTCAGTGAGGGTGAATATTGTGAGAGGAGAATTGGAAGAATGCGCCAATATGAGAATTTTGAGACATAGATCATATTAATATAAGTTCACATAGCTAGGAAACAATGCTAAACACTCAAAAAGGCCATTTATAAGATAGTTCCCCTTTAACTAACCGCCTCGACCAGTCCTGCATTCATCAGGCTCCACAACAGTGGGCAGGGACTGCTGCCAGGCGTCCAAATACTAGGATACTAAAAGGACAATATACTACCTTAGGCATACCGCACCTTATGTGAATACTGTATACTTCATCAGGTCATATATTTAGCATTTCGCTTTTTTTTTGGATTATATATTAGATTAGATTTAGATGATTGGATTATATTATATATTGTAACCACTTATTGTAGGGCAAATATAACTGAGAAGGCATAGATACCCTCATCTCGCACCTTGTTGACCGTTATGCACATGTCCAGAGTTAATTATGTTATGCTAAGTATATTGATTTGTTATATTGTTTACACTGCTTTTTACTACCTGTACCTCCCCTCCCCCCTCCCCCCTGCTGCTATGATGCCTGAATTTCCCCCAAGGGGATCAATAAAGGAATATCTTTAAGCGGGCAGAGTTTGAGATAGGTCAATTGCTCATCCATCTGTTGAGGGATAGCATTCCAGAGAAATCTCACACATGAGGGGAAAACAAGTGTTGATTTGATCTATTTGATAGACTTTATCTAATTTATTGTAGTTGTCTTCTATTTAACCGCAAGGTCAATGAAGAACGCATTCTTATTTTCAATGCTAGACGTCAGGTTTTCCAATCCAATCCTTCCTGTTTTTTTTTTTACCCAAGATGCCGCTCATCTCTCTCTCTGCCTCGGAAAAGTGGGCTTAAGTCGTAAAAAGGAGGTGTTAAACTGAAGGAGTTGTGGAGTGTAGTATTTGACCTCAAGCTGCTTCCCAGGAAAAATGTGTGTACGTCACTTAGGCCTAAGTCGACAGCGAGAATCTAGTAGCTGAACTCTTATAGGGTGTCTGACCTGAGAGGGAGGGGTTTACCACAGAGAGAACACTGAGCAGACTCTCTCTCTCTCTCTCTCTCTCTCTCTCTCTCTCTCTCTCTCTCTCTCTCTCTCTCTCTCTCTCTCTCTCTCTCTCTCTCTCTCTCTCTTTCTCTCTCTCTCTGCTGTGGGGAGTGTCTATCTATGAGTGTGTGGGTGTGTTTAGTGTACACTTGACCTGTGTCTGTTTGCGTGCATGTCTGAGTGTAAAAATGTGTGTGTGTGTGCGTGTGTGTGTGTGTGTGTGTGTGTGTGTGTGTGTGTGTGTGTGTGTGTGTGTGTGTGTGTGTGTGTGTGTGTGAGAGAGAGGGTGTGAATGTGTGAGTATGTGTGCCTGCCTGTGTGAAGGTGTATGCATTTTATATGTGTGTGTGTGTGTGTCTGTGTGTGCATTGGTTTTTCTATACTTGTGAGAACCAACCCTTGATAGCCCACCCCTCTTGTGAGGACATGTGGGTTGTGTGGGGAGCCTTGGGCTGGGCCTCACAAAAAGAAAACTCTAGGAGGACCTTGTTACCCACCCATTGGGCCAGGGTCCTCCGAAGTGATTTTGGTAAAAATTATAATCCAGATTATTTTGATTGATATTGTGTAAACATGACGACGATGAATTTGTTTTATGTTTCTTCTCGGCCAAAGAAACGTCATCTTCTACGAGTTACCAAAGACGTTTCAAAATAACTGGAGAGACGCGCCGTGGCTCCATCCTCCTCCCTCTCCACATGATCTGAAGCTACTGTTTGGGTTTGGGGGGGAGGGGGGGGGGGGGGGGGGCGGGCGGAGCACACCGCTGTGAAGGAGGGGTGCGCTGCGTTTACAACACACAAGACAAAATGAGAGCGTCGCTTTTATCTCGATTATCTTGTCGTCATGATTGTGGGAAAAAGCCAAAATCGTAACTTGAAATTTGATTAATCGCCCCCCTAGCCCTAGTTCCTGGTGTCAGGGTGGAAAATGGACACCACCACCACCATCCTGTCCGCCGTCAAAGGTTACCTCCTGGGAAGAAGCTGGAGCCCCAGAAATATCATGATCTTCTTTCCCTGCTGACCCCCACCCAGGGATAGAAGACCCCCAGGCTCTCTGCTCACCGTGTGGATAGAAGACCCCCAGGCTCTCTGCTCACCGTGTGGATAGAAGACCCCCAGGCTCTCTGCTCACCGTGTGGATAGAAGACCCCCAGGCTCTCTGCTCACCGTGTGGATAGAAGACCCCCAGGCTCTCTGCTCACCGTGTGGATAGAAGACCCCCAGGCTCTCTGCTCACCGTGTGGATAGAAGACCCCCAGGCTCTCTGCTCACCGTGTGGATAGAAGACCCCCAGGCTCTCTGCTCACTGTGTGGATAGAAGACCCCCAGGCTCTCTGCTCACCGTGTGGATAGAAGACCCCCAGGCTCTCTGCTCACCGTGTGGATAGAAGACCCCCAGGCTCTCTGCTCACCGTGTGGATAGAGACCCCCAGGCAGAGACAGTGCTTCCCGCCGGCGTCACAGGAGCACAGTGAGGGGTCTTCTCTCCCTGCCAACAGACGACACCGCTTTCCTGTTGAACATGTGCGACGATGGACGGTCCTCACAACACAAGTATAGATAAACACGCTTGTATGTGTTTATGTGTGTTTATGTGTGTGTGTGTGTGTGTGTGTGTGTGTGTGTGTGTCATTAAATGTTCTATATCCATTTGAAGTGGGACTCTTCACTTTTGTTAGATGCTCAACGGATGCCCCCAGGTCTCTCCCTCTCCCTCTCTCTCTCTCCCTCTCCCTCTCTCTCTCTCTCTCTCTCTCTCTCTCTCTCTCTCTCTCTCTCTCTCTCTCTCTCTCTCTCTACTCTCTCTCTCTCTCTCTCTCTCTCTCTCTCTCTTCTCTCTCTCTCTCTCTCTCTCACGTCTTATCTAACATAAACAGACACCGCCCCCCAGGGGTTCATCTGATATCACAAGTATCCTATGTCTCTCTCTCTCCATCTGCTTCCCTTCAAGGGGACTTCTTGATCAGAATCGTTTCATTGATTAACCCAGGCGTCTGAGGGCTGAGTGAGCCTCAACCCAATCTCCCCGTTCTAGTCTAAATACATCCTTCAGCCGGACATCTCGGCTAAAACTAGTCTGTGAAACCATGGCCCACGAAGGGCAATACGTCCGTTAGAAGTATTCAGATTAAGAAACTTAATCTTCTTCAAACTTAACTATCTAATGATGGTAGGCCAGAGTGTTGTGTTCATTCATAGTTAAAGACAGTAGAAGCTGAGTACTTTATGATCTAAAGATGATAAGTTAGAGTGTTGTATTCATTCATAGTTAAAGACAATAGAGGCTGAGTACTTTATGATCTAAAGATCATAAGTTAGAGTGTTGTATTCATTCATAGCTAAAGACAGTAGAGGCTGAGTACTTTATTATCTAAAGATGATAAGTTAGAGTGTTGTATTCATTCATAGTTAAAGACAATAGAGGCTGAGTACTTTATGATCTAAAGATCATAAGTTAGAGTGTTGTATTCATTCATAGCTAAAGACAGTAGAGGCTGAGTACTTTATTATCTAAAGATGGTAAGTTAGATTGTTGTGTTCATTCATAGTTAAACACAGTAGACTTTATGATCTAAAGATGATAAGTTACAGTGTTGTGTTCATTCATAGTTAAACACAGTAGAGGTTGAGTACTTTCTTATGTGATATATCACATTCACACTCCAAAAACGAATTTCAAAACAGACTTACATGGTTCTTTGGTTTATTTTCTTATGTACATTTGCACCACGAGACCTATACTCTCCTTGAGAGTTAGAGTGAAAGAGACAGAGGGGAGGGAACATTCCCTCTTATACCTGCTACCTGACGTCAGCTACAATAGCTGCGTCTCCTTGCGCCTATAGCGCCCTCTTACTGTGGAACAGTTAAAGTGCAGTTACATACAATCATATTAACACTTACACTTAACACTCCCACTTATGAATATTTATTTATGACAAATTGATCTAGGATCAGTGCTCTGATCATGTGTACGTCGTCATATTACACCACCTCACTATGACCTGTGAGTCAATCTGGTCTCAGATCAGTACTTACTTTATTACGATGCATGGTCTGAGTTTTAATTCGCTGTCCACCTGACTTCCTGTGTGAGGGTGACAGAGTTTAGTGTCCACCTTCACCTAAAGATACAGTAACTCGATATATCCTCCACCATCCTCCCTCTGCCTCCCTATGGAGGGGGGGAGGCAATTGTTGCTATAGGGACCGCGTCTCCTAGCAACCAGCATTACCTGCAGTTACTGGGCATGACCTCATCGGGGGGTGTGTGTGTTTGTTTGTGTGTGTGTGTGTGTGTGTGTGTGTGCAGAGCGGCTACTGTACCACTGCTGTGCTGCGGAGCAGCTGGGGAGAGCTGGGATCGTGACGTCAGCCGAGAGGGGTTCTCTGGAAAGGAGACAGAGGACGTGTGAAGGTGTGCTCTCTCTCTCTCTCTCTCTCTCCAGCCTACTCTCCCTCCCTCTCTTCCTCTCTCCCCACTCTGCTCTCTCTCTCTCTCTCCAGCCTACTCTCCCTCCCTCTCTTCCTCTCTCCCCACTCTGCTCTCTCTCTCTCCAGCCTACTCTCCCTCCCTCTCTTCCTCTCTCCCCACTCTGCTCTCTCTCTCTCTCTCCAGCCTACTCTCCCTCCCTCTCTTCCTCTCTCCCCACTCTGCTCTCTCTCTCTCTCTCCAGCCTACTCTCCCTCCCTCTCTTCCTCTCTCCCCACTCTGCTCTCTCTCTCTCCAGCCTACTCTCCCTCCCTCTCTTCCTCTCTCCCCACTCTGCTCTCTCTCTCTCTCCAGCCTACTCTCCCTCCCTCTCTTCCTCTCTCCCCACTCTGCTCTCTCTCTCTCTCCAGCCTACTCTCCCTCCCTCTCTTCCTCTCTCCCCACTCTGCTCGCTCTCTCTCTCTCCAGCCTACTCTCCCTCCCTCTCTTCCTCTCTCCCCACTCTGCTCTCTCTCTCTCCAGCCTACTCTCCCTCCCTCTCTTCCTCTCTCCCCACTCTGCTCTCTCTCTCTCTCTCTCCAGCCTACTCTCCCTCCCTCTCTTCCTCTCTCCCCACTCTGCTCTCTCTCTCTCTCTCCAGCCTACTCTCCCTCCCTCTCTTCCTCTCTCCCCACTCTGCTCTCTCTCTCTCTCTCCAGCCTACTCTCCCTCCCTCTCTTCCTCTCTCCCCACTCTGCTCTCTCTCTCTCCAGCCTACTCTCCCTCCCTCTCTTCCTCTCTCCCCACTCTGCTCTCTCTCTCTCTCTCCAGCCTACTCTCCCTCCCTCTCTTCCTCTCTCCCCACTCTGCTCTCTCTCTCTCTCTCCAGCCTACTCTCCCTCCCTCTCTTTCCTCTCTCCCCACTCTGCTCTCTCTCTCTCTCCAGCCTACTCTCCCTCCCTCTCTTCCTCTCTCCCCACTCTGCTCTCTCTCTCTCTCCAGCCTACTCTCCCTCCCTCTCTTCCTCTCTCCCCACTCTGCTCGCTCTCTCTCTCCAGCCTACTCTCCCTCCCTCTCTTCCTCTCTCCCCACTCTGCTCTCTCTCTCTCTCTCCAGCCTACTCTCCCTCCCTCTCTTCCTCTCTCCCCACTCTGCTCTCTCTCTCTCTCCAGCCTACTCTCCCTCCCTCTCTTCCTCTCTCCCCACTCTGCTCGCTCTCTCTCTCTCCAGCCTACTCTCCCTCCCTCTCTTCCTCTCTCCCCACTCTGCTCTCTCTCTCTCTCCAGCCTACTCTCCCTCCCTCTCTTCCTCTCTCCCCACTCTGCTCTCTCTCTCGCTTTCTCTCTTTGTCTCTCTCTCGCACTTTTTCTCTCTCTCACTTTCTCTCTCTCTCTCACACACCTTTTCTCTCTCTTGCTTTTTCTCTCTACACCATACTCTCTCTCTCTATCTCTTTCTTTCTATCTCTCTCTCACTCTCCACCCGGACACTGGAGGTGGAGATGGAGATGGATGGAGAGAGAGGGGGAGGGAGAGAGAGAGGGAGGGGGAGGGGAAGAGAGAGAGAGAGAGAGAGACAGGGAGAGAGAGAGAGAGAGAGAGAGAGAGAGAGAGAGAGAGAGAGAGAGAGAGAGAGAGAGAGAGAGAGAGGATGACTTTCCAGGAAGGAATATACACTATATATAGTGTTGAATGCATGGTCTGCACCCTTGGATGAGAAACGGTGTTGATTTCAGCTTCCTGCCTTCGACACAGCGATGTACGACCGGATACAGGCGGCTCGATGAATGTAATATCCCAGCATGCACCTGCAATTAATACACATCCGACAGATATACTGTACTGCCTTTCTGCAAATTTTTATATAAATGGTGACCTTTTGTTATTCTCAGATTAGTGGATGGAACATAAACCCCCTTTATCTCCTAACCGCAGCTTCCTGTTCATATAACGGGACTAGTGAAGCAAGCCAGACCTGAAGACGTGCGGAGACAGCGACTCGCCCAGTGACTCACACGTTTCATCAGGTCAGTCAGTTAGAGACGTCAGCTCAAGCTGCTCCGCCCACATCCTGCCCCAAAAGGAGGAAGTATATCCTCACCTCGCTAACATCAGTCTCAGGGCATAATATTTAGCGTTTAGCATTTTTAGATTATATATTAGATTCGATTTAGATGATTGGATTATTAGATTATATATTGTAACTATATTTATTGTAGGGCAAATATAACTGAGAGGGGCATACATACCCTCCTCATCTCGCACCTTGTTGCCCCATATGCGCATGTCCAGAGTTAATTATATTGTTATATTGTTTACACTGCCTTTTTATTCTATTTAAATTATTTACTTACTCCACTGTACTATAATTCTATGACCTGTACCATGTCGTCTACTACCTGTACCTCCCCCCCCCCCTCCCCCATGCTGCTATGATGCCTGAATTTCCCCCAAGGGGATCAATAAAGGAATATCTTATCCTATCAGGTATAACGATACGGCTTCTCACAGCCGGTACTGATCATTTTTCTTATAAGAACCTTAGGTGGCCTTAGTTTATACGTTTCACCCGTTTCAACTGAAACATACCCCACTCGCTAGCAGGGCCCGGGTTGACAAAGCAAACAGGTAGCACTTTATAATAACACCCTGTTATAATACATTTATAAGGGTATGTATTATAACAGGGTGTTATTATAAAGTGCTACAGTTTTTTCATATCCATTTTTCAAAGCATCTACAAATGTGTTACTACACATTAGATATCATTATTAAATGTTGCACTAATAATGAACAAATAAGGTTGATCATGTGGAAAAAAGTGACCAACAGATCGAATTTTAAACGAGTACATTTACAAATGATGTACTAATCAGTTGTAAATGGTTTTGTTCATAATTAGTTCATTATCCACTAATGCGTTATAAATACTTTGTAAATGGTATACAAATATAGTTATAAATGATTTAATAATCATTTATGAATGTATATAAATGGTTTGTTCATGATTGGTTCATTATCTACAAATACCTTATAAATGTATTATAACAGGGTGTTATTATAAAGTGCTACCAGCAAACACACCCTGGAGTGATCAAGCAAACGCGTGCTGCACTGTGCCAATGTGGATAACGGGGCACGCTGGAACCGCTTGAAAAGGCAACATCACCAACACAGAAAGATGTTTACTGACAAAGTCTTTCATCTTGTAGAAGTAACTGTGCTCCTGACATAAACCGAGTCATGTAAATCTCCACGGGGCTCTTGTTAATATAAGACATATTCATTCATTTGATCTTGAAGCGGGTCCCTGAACCTTAAAAGAACACGCCAATATTTGGGGGAAATTAGCTTACAGTCTTCTCCAGAGAGAGACAAGAAGATAGATACCAGTTTCCTCTCTGTGTGTGTTCAGTATAGAAAGCTATCTGGCTGCACGTTAGCCTAGCTTAGCACAATGAATGGAAGCGGACAGTGGACAAATAACGGCTGGTGAACTTGAGAACTGTTAGGACTGTCTGACTCTTATAATAAACACGGCACGGACTCTGGCGCAGTGATACGTTCTGTGATAAGAACTATGTGTGAACTGTGTGCCTCTTCGCTCTTGCAGTTGAGGAGCAGATTAAATGCTGCAGCGTAACACAATCTAAGTGAATCAGGGCCTCAGAGTCCGATACTGAGACCTGATCCATGGTCCATTACTCGTATTGAACAGCAGAGACTCTCTGGCCGTTAGTTTGAGGGTCATCGGGACACTGAGGACGCGTAGGCTCATCCATTTTTCTACTGTAGAGAGATACAGTATTACCAACACGCTCTCGTCAGAAAACCTAAGTGCTGATCTCCACCACAAGGAAAGAAGGTACATTATGTACATTAGTGAAAAGTCAAAGTCAGCTTTATTGTCACTTCTCCTAATGTGCACGACATACAGAGACATTTAATTGTGTTTCCTCCTTCCCATGGTGTATATAAAAAAGATCTAATATAAACATAAAGTAACATATAGGACACTATAAACATAAAGTAACATTATGGGACACGATGTACACATAATATACAGGACTATATACAATATAAACAGTAGCTAATTTTTTTTATAAAAATGAATGTATGAGTGAAATAAATATAGGAGGTAAAAGAGAACTTAGTACATAGTAAGTATACTATAAATAATAAATAATGGCAGTAAAGTGGCAGTGAGATGATAACTAATATAATGTAAACTAAATTATAAAAAAAGATTACATTATGTTATAGTAGGTAGTAATATAGGCATAGTAGCATAGACATATTAGCATAGTAGGTAGTAATATAGGCATAGTAGTATAGACATATTAGCATAGTAGGTAGTAATATAGGCAAGGTAGATTCCTTAGTAGCAAAGTGCATAATAGTAAAACACAGTATGAATGTTAGTATTAAAAAATAAAAATGATAATAATAATTTCAGATATTGATTGAAGATTACTTATACTTATCCTCTTCGTCCCGGTTGGGGCATAAGGCCGCAATCATACACTGCCACTGAATCCTGTCTCGTGCTTTGGCCTGCGCTTCGTCCCAGGAAAGACCCATCTCCTTCAGCTCCATCATCACTGTTCTTCGCCAGGTGTTCTTTGGTCTACCCCTCTTTCTCTTCCCAACTGGGGTCCATCTCAAGGCAACTTTGGGTAACCTTTCATTGGGCATCCTCAATACATGGCCGAGCCATCTTAACCTCCGTCTCCTTATCTCAATGCAAGCTGCCTGTCTTCTTATAAAGTTCCTCATTCGAGATTCTATTTGGCCAAAAGATGTTGCAGATCCTACGTAAGCAGCTATTGTGGAAGACGTCAACCTTTCTCATATCCTGTTTTGTTACTCTCCAGCACTCAGAGCCATATAGCAGGACAGACTTAGCATTGCTGTTGTAGAGCCTGAGTTTGGTTTTAAGGCTATGTTGTTTAGACTTCCAGATGTTGCGAAGTTGGCTGAAAGCACCTCTTGCTTTGTTGAGACGCGTCTTGATGTCTTTTTGCGTTCCACTTTCACTGCTTATGAGGCTTCCGAGGTGTTGAAGATTGGAGATTGGATATGTGTTTTTAGTTGACGGTGGAACATTAGGCGGGTTTCAGCTGTTCTTGAACGTGCTGTATCCAACCAACTTACTGCTTATCTCTTACAGAATGACCTCCTAGACCCCAATCAGTCTGGCTTCCGGACTGGCCACTCCACAGAAACGGCCCTCATTGCGGTCACAGAGGCACTTCACTTAGCAAAAGCGAAAGGCCTCTCCTCTGTCCTGATTCTCCTAGATCTATCTGCAGCCTTCGACACAGTCAACCATCAGATCCTCCTCGCGGCCCTCGCAGGAATGGGAGTGGCTGGATCTGCGCTGACATGGCTGACATCATACCTCAATGACCGCTCCTACCAAGTGTCATGGAGAGGGACTCTGTCGGCCACCCGCCCCCTCCGGACGGGTGTCCCCCAGGGCTCGGTCCTAGGACCCCTTCTCTTCTCCCTCTACACTAAATCACTGGGTAACATTATCACATCTCATGGCTTCTCATATCATTGTTATGCCGATGATACTCAACTCTTCCTCTCCTTCCCTCCCTCAGATATCCACGTCTCTGAGCGGATCTCGGCCTGTCTGTCCGACATCTCCGCCTGGATGACGACCAACCACCTCAAACTGAACCTAAGCAAAACAGAATTGCTCCACCTGCCGGCCAAATCCTCCCCCCTGACCGACCTCTCCATCACAGTCGAGAATGCAGCTGTGACCGCGTCGCCGACCGCCAAGAACCTTGGTGTTGTCCTCGACGACCAGTTGAACTTCTCTGCTCACATCGCAGCGACAACCAGAACCTGCAGATTCCTCCTGAGCAACGTCAGAAGGATACGCCCCTTCCTGACAAAAGAAGCCACCCAACTCCTCGTCCAATCAACAGTCATCTCCCGCCTCGACTACTGCAACGCACTGCTAGCTGGCCTCCCGGCCACTGCCACCAAGCCTCTTCAACTCATTCAAAATGCAGCGGCCCGCCTGATCTCAAACCTACCGAAGTCAGCCCATGTCACCCCACTTCTTAGGGACCTGCACTGGCTCCCCATTGCTGCACGTATCCGCTTCAAGGCCCTCGACCTAGCATACCGTGCGGCAAAGGGAACCGCTCCCGCCTACCTCCGGTCAATGGTCTCTAACTACACACCCTCAAGACCCCTACGCTCTGCGTCTTCTGGCCGCCTCAGATCTACTCCTATCCAAGCTCCCGGAGGGTCATCAAAGAGAAGCCGCCTATTCTCAGTCCTTGCCCCACAATGGTGGAATGAACTACCCATCCCAGTTAGGACAGCCGAATCCCGTCCAATCTTTCGCCGTCGACTAAAGACTCACTTCTTCAACCATTATCTGAAATGATAAAAAAAAAAAAAAAAAAAAAAAAAAAAAAAAATCTAACCCCGACTAACCTTAATGTCATGCACTTGTCCTAATAAACTAACCTACACTGTAACATGCAACACTTTGATGAACATTGTTACTCAGCTGATAGAGTTATACCCTTCTTGCTGTCTTGTCGCACAGAACTTGTAAGTCGCTTTGGATAAAAGCGTCAGCTAAATGACTAAATGTAAATGTAAATGTCTTGTGGTGGGAAGTTCATTCCCCCGTTGTGGAGCATGAACATGAAGACGACGGCCCTCTGGGTCGATGTCGTTCCTCACATCCCACGCGGTCCAGCTTGCACCCTACGTCTCTGAACGGACAAAGAGCCATCGTGGACATTTGGAGACCTGCTACTGTTGCTATATAACATCAAACCACGAAGCTGTGTTGTCTACATAGTCAAGAGTTCATTCTTCATGAAATGGAAACCAAAGTAATAGATTAGATTAGATTCAAATGTATTGTCATTACACAGCACAAGTACAGTATAACACAAAGAAGTGTGGCATCCAACCAGAGTGCACATGTAACAGTAAAGTGCAATAGTAATACACAATGTAAAATGTATAAACTGGGTATAAAATATATAAATGTGTACAACTGAGTAATAGTGCTATAATCAGATGTATGTACAGGGTTGTAGTAGTAATAATATGTACAGTGATACAGGTATAAAGACACACAAGTCATACTGGCCAGCAGTGTAACTAGTAAGAGTACTGTAGTAATAGAAACTCTGCCCGTGTCGATGACTGTATCTTGTTTAACCAACTCCACTGCCTAGGTGTCATCAAGGTTTCACTGCGGTCCAGCGTGTGTGTTATGTCAACTGTTAAAACTACGAGGAATGTGGTTCATAGAAATCCACATTAGTCATAATAAGAAAGGCCATCTGTGAAGGCTGTGTTAATTGAGGACAGCTCCATGCACATTTACACACACACACACGCGCGTGCGCACACGCGCACACGCGCACACACACACACACACACACACACACACACACACA
Organism: Notolepis coatsorum; assembly: GCF_963971535.1. NCBI lineage: Eukaryota > Metazoa > Chordata > Actinopteri > Aulopiformes > Paralepididae > Notolepis > Notolepis coatsorum. The sequence continues at coordinate 16,692,242 of NC_140165.1, read as the reverse complement.
CACACACACACACACACACTGCTGACACCGAAAAGGTTAAAGGAACACGCCAACATTTTGGGAAATTAGCTTACCGTCTTCTCCAGAGAGTAAGTAACTGTGCTCCTAAACCGAGTAATGTAAATCTCCATGGGGCTCTTGTTAATATAAGACATATTCATTCATTTGATCTTGAAGCGGGTCCCTGAACCTTAAAAGAACACACCAATATTTGGGGAAATTAGCTGACCGTCTTCTCCAGAGAGAGAGACAAGAAGATAGATACCAGTTTCCTCTCTGTGCGTTCAGTAGAAAGCTATCTGGCTGCACGTTAGCCTAGCTTAGCACAATGAATGGAAGCGGACAGTGCCAAATAACGGCTGGTGAACTTGAGAACTGTTAGGACTGTCTGACTCTTATAATAAACATGGCACGGACTCTGGCGCAGTGTGTCACTACGGTTTGGACCATGTATACCATCATCACTGTTACTACTGTCTGATTGAATCCTGCCACTCACTACTGTTCACTACTACTACTGTTATCACTATCATCATTACTACTTGCACTTTGTTCTATATTCTATTATTATTACTACCAATCCTACCTGTACCCCCCCCCCCCCCCCCCCATGCTGCTATGACACTTGAATCTCCCCAAGGGGATCAATAAAGGAACACTTGACTTGACTTGAAATCCAAGGAAACGGGATGGATATCGAGAAACGCAAAGGCAGCTTGGTTAGTCAGTTAACTCCTCCGTGCCTTTCTGCACCGTGCTCTCTAACCCACGCAGCTGTACGGTACGTCGTGGGATAGAATCCGGAGAAGTCGACGTTCTCTTGATGACGTAACAATGGCTACTATGGAGGTGTGGAATTCAACCGATGTAATTCTGAGAAAACATTTCCTGAAGCTGTAATATTGAACCTGACTTATTATATGATCCCTGGCCACGGTGAAAGTAGCACTGTCACTTCCCACCCGCCTGTTGCCTATAAGCCAGTAGGCTGGTAAAGCTATGCCTCCTAAAGTGTTAAAAAACGGAAGTACAGGAAGTACCGGCTACAGGGCTTTCCGGTTTTCGACAAAACAATTATAGATACGTGCAGGGAACAAAATTAACTTTTTGACTTACCAGCCATTTGGCTGGTAGATTTTAAAAACTACCAGCCAGGCAGATTTTTTACCAGCCAAAAATTATAAATAGCTTTTTAGTATATCGCCATGTGTTATTATTACTATATAATACTCTCATATGCTATTTTCAATTAATATCATAAACAACATAAGGAATATTAGCATAATTTTTAGTATAGTTTTATAGTTTTAAATGCAAATAATGTATTGAAACATAGAAGTGGGGTCGGGACACACACACACACACACACACACACACTGTTTCAACTCACCACCCCGCATCATATTGTAGTCTAGTCTGTCTTCAAACTTCCACTCCTCTCAAAACTTTTTTATATTTGAATATCAACATTATCTGTCCATCCTCAGTAATCCTCAGTTTACTATAATATACTCCTGTCCTGAGTCCTGACTAGTGACTTCATCGTCTTTCCAAACGCACGCACACACACACACACACACAGGGAAAGGGAGAGTGCCCCCCCCCCCCCCCCAATTTCCCTTTCCTCAGTACACACTGTCTGCTGTTCACTATGGCTCTCTCTCTGATCAGGATTAGCTTGTTAGCTTACGCTAACGTAACGTTCATTTCGGGCGATGTGGGCATAAAGGAATGGTGACGATGCAATGCATGTTAGATGCATTTGACCCGTTGTGAGAAAAAAAAACACCACAGACTTATTTCGGCTCGCAAAATAGGCGCACTGCTGTGTAGCCTTGCTCTGCTTAATGCGAGCAGAAGCACGGACTGGGCGGATATGACTTGCGGAGTTGACACAGGTTTTTTCAAAATAAGAGTATCATATGAACCGAACGTTGCTAGCTGCCGGAGCCATAGATATTATGACTGGAGCTGCGCTTGGGGCGGAAATGAGACCCGCACAGGATTTTCAAAATAAGAGTATCGATATGAACTACACGCCAGGTGGCGGGCAGACCTCTCATTGTTAGTCGCCAAACCTTAAATCTGCCCGCCATTGGCGGTTGGCGGGTACTTATTTTGTTCCCTGGATACGTGTGAAGTGCACAATATGTCCTTGTTTAAGCCACTGCGACGGCTTTGCCTGAATAATTTCCTACATGACCGGGACGTTCTAGCTTGTTTGCCGACAGGATTCGGGAAAAGTTCGGTCTGTTCGGAGGCAGCTTCCAGGGGAAGTACATACACCGGAAATTCTACCCGATTCACACTTTCGGCCCTAGTGCTTTACCAGTCTTTATCTCACGGGTGAGATAAAACTGGGAACGAGGTTAATAAGCCAGTGACCGGTGATAATCCAGCGGTGAGAGACCTTCTCTCTGCTTCATAACAAGCCTTTTCTTTTTACTGTGACAGCTCACCCCGACTGGCCGGGTCCTACTGTGAGTAGACTGAGGACAGAATGATCAGTGGCAGCCAGCTGTTCTGCCCCCAGTCACATGAAACTAAACAGATACACACATTTTCAATATTGGATTCCAACGCACCATAAAATTGAAGTCATATTTTTTGAGGGCTAGGATCTATGAAAAGACTTGTATTTGTTGGAATGACACTTGGACAAGATGTGTTGGGGGACGAGTCGAGTGCAGCAAGGGACTCTGGAATGTATTTCTCTCTCTTGCTCTCACTCTCTCCGTCTCTCTCTCTCTCTCTCTCTCTCTGTCTCTCACTTCTCTCTCCATCTCTCTCTGTCTCTCTGTCTCTCTGTCTCTCTCTCTCTCTCTCTCTCTCTCTCTCTCTCTCTCTCTCTCTCTCTCTCTCTCTCTCTCTCTCTCTCTCTCTCTCTCTCTCTCACACTCTCTCTCAGATCACTGGAATGTAATGAGGCTGTCCAGAAAGATCTGTCAGACTCACAGAGGCGTGTTATTATAAGAAGTATTACTGTCCCTCCTCCCTGAGCCTGCTAGCCCCCGTCTGGAGCTTCCAAGAACCTAATTTATGATTTAAGAAAATCCCTCAATGGTGGCTTTTCTAATTACAGGCCACTAGTTGAGAAGAAAAAAGTTTTTACCCCTTTCACTACCACACTACAGAAGGTTAACCTTTCACTACCACACGACAGACGGTTAACCTTTCACTACCACACGACAGACGGTTAACCTTTCACTACCACACGACAGACGGTTAACCTTTCACTACCACACTACAGAAGGTTAACCTTTCACTACCACACTACAGACGGTTAACCTTTCACTACCACACTACAGACGGTTAACCTTTCACTACCACACTACAGCCGGTTAACCTTTCACTACCACACTACAGAAGGTTAACCTTTCACTACCACACTACAGATGGTTAACCTTTCACTACCACACTACAGACCGTTAACCTTTCACTACCACACTACAGATGGTTAACCTTTCACTACCACACTACAGACCGTTAACCTTTCACTACCACACTACAGATGGTTAACCTTTCACTACCACACTACAGCCGGTTAACCTTTCACTACCACACTACAGCCGGTTAACCTTTCACTACCACACTACAGAAGGTTAACCTTTCACTACCACACTACAGACGGTTAACCTTTCACTACCACACTACAGAAGGTTAACCCTTCACTATGTGTTCTGATTGGGAAGGGCATTGCCGAATTCGGTTTAGGGATTGGAAAATATAAGTTCTGCCCAAAATCAACAGCCACCTATTGCTCCTTTAAAGGAACACGCCAACATTTTGGGAAATTAGTATACCGTCTTCTCCAGAGAGAGACAAGAAGATAGAGACCAGTTTCTTCTCTGTGCGTTCAGTAGAAAGCTATCTGGCTGCATGTTAGCCTAGCTTAGCACAATGATTGGAAGCGGACAGTGCCGGTTAGCCTAGGCATTGTCCAACTAATACCTCTCCCAAAGGCTAACCGGCACTGTCCGCTTCCATTCATTGTGCTAAGCTAGGCTAACGTGCAGCCTGATAGCTTTCTACTGAAAGCACAGAGAGGAACCTGGTATCTATCTTCTTGTCTCTCTCTGGAGAAGACGATAAGCTAATTTCCCAAAATGTTGCTGTTTTCCTAACTCATTCACTGCCAACGATGAGTATACTATAGTATAGTATAAATTAATTCTTTCTCACATATTGAACGATAGATAGGTGATGTCAAATGGGCCATAGTATTGTATCTAGAATATAGCTATAGCTCTACAAACAAGGTGACTCAGTCCTATAATAAAGCGTGGCAATGCGACCACAGGGCCATGGCCAATCCCCGGCACTGAATGAGTTAAAGTCTGAAACATCACAAGTCTGTTAATGAGAACGCTGCCATTTTCTCACTTTTCTCCCAATTTTCCTGCCTTTGTGTCCTGTGAACCCTTTTTTTTTTTTTTACTTGTGAGAGTGCAAAAAAAAAGAAAAAGAAATATTGTAACTGAGCCCGAAGGAAGAAAACACTCCTTGGCAGCAGAGAGCGAAGCTACTTAGCTTCTGTAGCACAATGGGGTCGTTGAGGATGTTGTCAGTTATAGCATCTCCGCTCTCTGAGGCAGTCATGAGAGACCAAAGCTTATGACTAGGGATGTCCGATATTATCGGCCTACCGATATTATCGGCCGATATTGGCATTCAAATGGGATATCGGAAAATATCGGTATCGGTTAAAATTTTTTTTTTTTATTATTATAATTTGTTTTACATTTCTATAACCTTTATTTACCCAGGCAAGCAAGTAAGAACAAATTCTGATTAAATTTTTGTCAAAAGTATGCATAATGTGTTAATTCCACAACAAGAGATATGTAATGTTAATTACCTGAAATTATTCAGTTTTTTGGAGGGGGGGGGGGGTGGGGGGGGGGGGGACCCTGCATATATCGGTATCGGTTGATATCGGTTGATATCGGTTGATATCGGTATCGGAAATTAAGAGTTGGACAATATCGGTATATCGGTATAGGTAAAAAAGCCAATATCGAGCAGCCCTACTTATGACTGTGCGCAACTATCATTAGCTTCAGACAGTTTACATTCACTGACCCTTGGGGGGAAGTGACGGTTGTGATTGGAGGATCAAGAAAAGAGGGCAGGTTTGAGATAGGTCATTTCATTTTTAAGCGCAAACTAACTCTCTGACAGGTGTGTACAAAGTATGGGTACGATCTCAAAATCTTACTCATGTAAAAGTCAGAGTATCTGGCTAAAAACACACTTGAGTAAAAGTAAAAAAGTTTCTACTTTTAAATGTACTTTTTTTTATTGCAAGGGATAGACCAGGGGTCTCAAACTCATTCCATTGTGGGCCAAGTTTTCATTTGATATGAAATTATTCTTCTGATAGCAGGTGTTTAATCAAAGATCCCCGCTTTCTAGTCTTGCACAAGGACCAATCAGCATGGGTATGGGCGGGTTAACTTTCCATTGATGGGGATTTGATTGGCTGTTTTTTTTAATAAAGTGCGGCCACAGGATTAATAACATTAACGTTAGTTCGGCCAGAGAAACAAATATACTAATTAAAATGGTTGGACCTGCCAGATTTGTACTTTGTACTTTGTAGGTCTGCATTTTAAATGTAAGGAACTAAAAGGTATGTTTTTTTTCTCTGAAATGTAATTGAGTAAAAGTACAAGTATACAAACCTAATAATACTAGAGTAAAGTACAAATCCCCAAAAACAGTACTTAAATACTGTAACAAAGTACAATTACTCAAGTACTTTACACCCCTGCTCTCCGATGGGTCAGCGGCCGTCCCTCACCTTTAGGGGAACCTACTGTGTTCACCAGCTTTGGTGCTCAATTCAGATGTATTGCTTGTTTGACGTCTTATATTAAAAAAAATTGGCCAGTATCAGATTCCAGTATGAACCGGTCACGCTCCTGAACTGACCCACATGCGCAAAATGAACAATTAGGAAGATGGACGTAAAGAATTGTCAATCTACGAATCAATAAGGTTGCACATCTGACCACATAATGAAAGTGGGCCAAATGTGAATTGAAAAGCTCAGATTCCATGTGATTTGTGTTCTTCACACCGTCATGATGGATGTAAACATGGAGGACACTGAAGTCACAGTTTATGATTTAATTCACAAGTTGATGTGCAGTGGAGGCCAGCTAATTAAAACAAACCAGACCTGTATCTCATTTCGGACCACATTATGAAAGTGGTCCAAATCAAGAATTGAAAAGATCAGATTCCATGTGATTTGTGCCGTTCACACAGATCTGAGTCACATGAGTAAAAACATCAGATTTGGGCCACTTTTGCCAGCAGTGTGAACGTAGCCTATGTGAGAGTTACCGCCCCCCCCCCCCCCCCCCCCCCTCTCACCACCCAATGGCTTTAACCCGCTTTAATACATCATCAGCAAATGTAGACAATGAAAGATTTCTAGATTATCCATTCACTAATATACTTTAACTAATTACCCCCAACCCCCCCTTATC
>NC_140165.1:16651444-16685545 GCF_963971535.1 Notolepis coatsorum | reverse complement strand
ACACTTAACACTCCCACTTATGAATATTTATTTATGACAAATTGATCTAGGATCAGTGCTCTGATCATGTGTACGTCGTCATATACACCACCTCACTATGACCTGTGAGTCAATCTGGTCTCAGATCAGTACTTACTTTATTACGATGCATGGTCTGAGTTTTAATTCGCTGTCCACCTGACTTCCTGTGTGAGGGTGACAGAGTTTAGTGGTCCACCTTCACCTAAAGATACAGTAACTCGATATATCCTCCACCATCCTCCCTCTGCCTCCCTATGGAGGGGGGGAGGCAATTGTTGCTATAGGGACCGCGTCTCCTAGCAACCAGCATTACCTGCAGTTACTGGGCATGACCTCATCGGGGGAGGTGTGTGTGTTTGTTTGTGTGTGTGTGTGTGTGTGTGTGTGCAGAGCGGCTACTGTACCACTGCTGTGCTGCGGAGCAGCTGGGGAGAGCTGGGATCGTGACGTCAGCCGAGAGGGGTTCTCTGGGAAAGGAGACAGAGGACGTGTGAAGGTGTGCTCTCTCTCTCTCTCTCTCCAGCCTACTCTCCCTCCCTCTCTTCCTCTCTCCCCACTCTGCTCTCTCTCTCTCTCTCTCTCCAGCCTACTCTCCCTCCCTCTCTTCCTCTCTCCCCACTCTGCTCTCTCTCTCTCTCCAGCCTACTCTCCCTCCCTCTCTTCCTCTCTCCCCACTCTGCTCTCTCTCTCTCTCTCCAGCCTACTCTCCCTCCCTCTCTTCCTCTCTCCCCACTCTGCTCTCTCTCTCTCTCTCTCTCCAGCCTACTCTCCCTCCCTCTCTTCCTCTCTCCCCACTCTGCTCTCTCTCTCTCTCTCTCCAGCCTACTCTCCCTCCCTCTCTTCCTCTCTCCCCACTCTGCTCTCTCTCTCTCTCTCTCCAGCCTACTCTCCCTCCCTCTCTTCCTCTCTCCCCACTCTGCTCTCTCTCTCTCTCTCCAGCCTACTCTCCCTCCCTCTCTTCCTCTCTCCCCACTCTGCTCTCTCTCTCTCTCTCCAGCCTACTCTCCCTCCCTCTCTTCCTCTCTCCCCACTCTGCTCGCTCTCTCTCTCCAGCCTACTCTCCCTCCCTCTCTTCCTCTCTCCCCACTCTGCTCTCTCTCTCTCTCTCTCCAGCCTACTCTCCCTCCCTCTCTTCCTCTCTCCCCACTCTGCTCTCTCTCTCTCTCTCTCCAGCCTACTCTCCCTCCCTCTCTTCCTCTCTCCCCACTCTGCTCTCTCTCTCTCTCTCCAGCCTACTCTCCCTCCCTCTCTTCCTCTCTCCCACTCTGCTCGCTCTCTCTCTCCAGCCTACTCTCCCTCCCTCTCTTCCTCTCTCCCCACTCTGCTCTTTCTCTCTCTCCAGCCTACTCTCCCTCCCTCTCTTCCTCTCTCCCCACTCTGCTCTCTCTCTCTCTCTCTCCAGCCTACTCTCCCTCCCTCTCTTCCTCTCTCCCCACTCTGCTCTCTCTCTCTCTCTCTCCAGCCTACTCTCCCTCCCTCTCTTCCTCTCTTCCTCTCTCCCCACTCTGCTCTCTCTCTCTCTCTCCAGCCTACTCTCCCTCCCTCTCTTCCTCTCTCCCCACTCTGCTCTCTCTCTCCAGCCTACTCTCCCTCCCTCTCTTCCTCTCTCCCCACTCTGCTCTCTCTCTCTCTCTCCAGCCTACTCTCCCTCCCTCTCTTCCTCTCTCCCCACTCTGCTCTCTCTCTCTCTCTCTCCAGCCTACTCTCCCTCCCTCTCTTCCTCTCTCCCCACTCTGCTCTCTCTCTCTCTCCAGCCTACTCTCCCTCCCTCTCTTCCTCTCTCCCCACTCTGCTCTCTCTCTCTCTCTCTCCAGCCTACTCTCCCTCCCTCTCTTCCTCTCTCCCCACTCTGCTCTCTCTCTCTCTCCAGCCTACTCTCCCTCCCTCTCTTCCTCTCTCCCCACTCTGCTCTCTCTCTCTCTCCAGCCTACTCTCCCTCCCTCTCTTCCTCTCTCCCCACTCTGCTCTCTCTCTCGCTTTCTCTCTTTGTCTCTCTCTCGCACTTTTTCTCTCTCTCACTTTCTCTCTCTCTCTCACACACCTTTTCTCTCTCTTGCTTTTTCTCTCTACACCATACTCTCTCTCTCTATCTCTTTCTTTCTATCTCTCTCTCACTCTCCACCCGGACACTGGAGGTGGAGATGGAGATGGATGGAGAGAGAGGGGGAGGGAGAGAGAGAGGGAGGGGGAGGGGAAGAGAGAGAGAGAGAGAGAGACAGGGAGAGAGAGAGAGAGAGAGAGAGAGAGAGAGAGAGAGAGAGAGAGAGAGAGAGAGAGAGAGAGAGAGAGAGAGAGAGGATGACTTTCCAGGAAGGAATATACACTATATATAGTGTTGAATGCATGGTCTGCACCCTTGGATGAGAAACGGTGTTGATTTCAGCTTCCTGCCTTCGACACAGCGATGTACGACCGGATACAGGCGGCTCGATGAATGTAATATCCCAGCATGCACCTGCAATTAATACACATCCGACAGATATACTGTACTGCCTTTCTGCAAATTTTTATATAAATGGTGACCTTTTGTTATTCTCAGATTAGTGGATGGAACATAAACCCCCTTTATCTCCTAACCGCAGCTTCCTGTTCATATAACGGGACTAGTGAAGCAAGCCAGACCTGAAGACGTGCGGAGGCAGCGACTCGCCCAGTGACTCACACGTTTCATCAGGTCAGTCAGTTAGAGACGTCAGCTCAAGCTGCTCCGCCACATCCTGCCCCAAAAGGAGGAAGTATATCCTCACCTCGCTAACATCAGTCTCAGAGCATAATATTTAGCGTTTAGCATTTTTAGATTATATATTAGATTAGATGATTGGATTATTAGATTATATATTGTAACTATATTTATTGTAGGGCAAATATAACTGAGAGGGGCATACATACCCTCCTCATCTCGCACCTTGTTGCCCCATATGCGCATGTCCAGAGTTAATTATATTGTTATATTGTTTACACTGCCTTTTTATTCTATTTAAATTATTTACTTACTCCACTGTACTATAATTCTATGACCTGTACCATGTCTTCCACTACCTGTACCTCCCCTCCCCCCCTCCCCCATGCTGCTATGATGCCTGAATTTCCCCCAAGGGGATCAATAAAGGAATATCTTATCCTATCAGGTATAACGATACGGCTTCTCACAGCCGGTACTGATCATTTTTCTTATAAGAACCTTAGGTGGCCTTAGTTTATACGTTTCACCCGTTTCAACTGAAACATACCCCACTCGCTAGCAGGGCCCGGGTTGACAAAGCAAACACACCCTGGAGTGATCAAGCAAACGCGTGCTGCACTGTGCCAATGTGGATAACGGATGCTGCACTGTGCCAATGTGGATAACGGACGCACGCTGGAAACATTTGAAAAGGCAACATCACGGCGGTCAGGTGGCGTAGCGGAGATTGCGTTCGTCACCAACACCAGCTCCGGCGTTGTCACCAGCTTGGCTGGCCGTCTGCACTGATACAATTGGCTGCATTAGAGGGTGGGAGAAGCTGGCGGGGTGGGTCCGGGTCGTTGTAAACAGCGACTCCTACAGTTCGGTCGGGGCGCCTGCTCAGCGCGGATAGGATCTAAGGGGGGTAGTGTGATCCTTCCACACGTTACGCCCTCTCAGTGAGAATCCGCGCTGCCAGGTGAAAAGAAGCGGTTGATTGGCTGGACGTGTGTCGGAGGAAGCACGTGGTAGCCTCCACTCTCCCAGATGATCTGACTGTGGGGGGTAGGTGCGCAGCGACCAGGAAGGGGATTGGGTATTGGCATAACGACTAACATTGGGATGGGAGAAAATCGGAGGAAAAAGGAGGAGGAAAAAGATCAAAAAAAAAAAAAAAAAGGCAACATCACCAACACAGAAAGATGTTTACTGACAAAGTCTTTCATCTTGTAGAAGTAACTGTGCTCCTGACATAAACCGAGTAATATAAATCTCGCTCTTGTTAATTATAAGACATATTCATTCATTTGATCTTGAAGCGGGTCCCTGAACCTTAAAAGAACACGCCAATATTTGGGGGAAATTAGCCTACCGTCTTCTCCAGAGAGAGACAAGAAGATAGATACCAGTTTCCTCTCTGTGTGCGTTCAGTATAGAAAGCTATCTGGCTGCACGTTAGCCTAGCTTAGCACAATGAATGGAAGCGGACAGTGGACAAATAACGGCTGGTGAACTTGAGAACTGTTGGGACTGTCTGACTCTTATAATAAACACGGCACGGACTCTGGCGCAGTGATAAGTTCTGTGATAAGAACTATATGTGAACTGTGTGCCTCTTCGCTCTTGCAGTTGAGGAGCAGATTAAATGCTGCAGCGTAACACAATCTAAGTGAATCAGGGCCTCAGAGTCCGATACTGAGACCTGATCCATGGTCCATTACTCGTATTGAACAGCAGAGACTCTCTGGCCGTTAGTTTGAGGGTCATCGGACACTGAGGACACGTAGGCTCATCCATTTTTCTACTGAGAGATACAGTATTACCAACACGCTCTCGTCAGAAAACCTAAGTACTGATCTCCACCACAAGGAAAGAAGGTACATTATGTACATTAGTGAAAAGTTCCCATGGTGTATATAAAAAAGATCTAATATAAACATAAAGTAACATATAGGACACTATAAACATAAAGTAACATTATGGGACACGATGTACACATAATATACAGGACTATATACAATATAAACAGTAGCTAATTTTTTTTATAAAAATGAATGTATGAGTGAAATAAATATAGGAGGTAAAAGAGAACTTAGTACATAGTAAGTATACTATAAATAATAAATAATGGCAGTAAAGTGGCAGTGAGATGATAGATATGGCAGTAAACTAATATAATGTAAACTAAATTATAAAAAAATATTACATTATGTTATAGTAGGTAGTAATATAGGCATAGTAGTATAGACATATTAGCATAGTAGGTAGTAATATAGGCAAGGTAGATTCCTTAGTAGCAAAGTGCATAATAGTAAAACACAGTATGAATGTTAGTATTAAAAAATAAAAATGATAATAATAATTTCAGATATTGATTGAAGATTACTTACTTTACTTATCCTCTTCGTCCCGGTTGGGGCATAAGGCCGCAATCATACTTGGTCTACCCCTCTTTCTCTTCCCAACTGGGGTCCATCTCAAGGCAACTTTGGGTAACCTTTCATTGGGCATCCTCAATACATGGCCGAGCCATCTTAACCTCCGTCTCCTTATCTCAATGCAACCTGCCTGTCTTCTTATAAAGTTCCTCATTCGAGATTCTATTTGGCCAAAAGATGTTGCAGATCCTACGTAAGCAGCTATTGTGGAAGACGTCAACCTTTCTCATATCCTGTTTTGTTACTCTCCAGCACTCAGAGCCATATAGCAGGACAGACTTAGCATTGCTGTTGTAGAGCCTGAGTTTGGTTTTAAGGCTATATTGTTTAGACTTCCAGATGTTGCGAAGTTGGCTGAAAGCACCTCTTGCTTTGTTGAGACGCGTCTTGATGTCTTTTTGCGTTCCACTTTCACTGCTTATGAGGCTTCCGAGGTGTTGAAGATTGGAGATTGGAGTGTGTTTTTAGTTGACGGTGGAACATTAGGCGGGTTTCAGCTGTTCTTGTGGTGGGAAGTTCATTCCCCCGTTGTGGAGCATGAATATGAAGACGACGGCCCTCTGGGTCGATGTCGTTCCTCACATCCCACGCGGTCCAGCTTGCACCCTACGTCTCTGAACGGACAAAGAGCCATCGTGGACATTTGGAGACCTGCTACTGTTGCTATATAACATCAAACCATGAAGCTGTGTTGTCTACATAGTCAAGAGTTCATTCTTCATAGGGCGGTTAGGTGGCCGAGCGGAGATTGCGTTCGTCACCAACCCCGGAGCTGTGAGCTGGATTCGCCTGTTCGAATCCAGCTCACAGCTCCGGGGTTGTCACCAGCTTGGCTGGCCGTCTGCACCAATACAATTGGCTGCATTGGAGGGTGGGAGAAGCTGGCGGGGTGGGTCCGGGTCGTTGTAAACAGCGACTCCTACAGTTCGGTCGGGGCGCCTGCTAAGCGCGGATAGGACTTGAGGGGGATAGTGTGATCCTCCCACACGCTACGCCCTCTCGATGAGAATCCGCGCTGCCAGGTGAAAAGAAGCGGTGATTGGCTGGACGTGTGTCGGAGGAAGCACGTGGTAGCCTCCACTCTCCCAGATGATCTGACTGTGGGGGGTAAGTGCGCAGCGACCAGGAAGGGACTGGGAATTGGCATACGACTAACATTGGGATGGGAGAAAAATCGGAGGAAAATGGAGGGGGAAAAAGACCAAAAAATAAAAAATTAAAAAAGAGTTCATTCTTCATGAAATGGAAACCAAAGTAATAGATTAGATTAGATTCAAATGTATTGTCATTACACAGCACAAGTACAGTATAACACAAAGAAGTGTGGCATCCAACCAGAGTGCACATGTAACAGTAAAGTGCAATAGTAATACACAATGTAAAATGTATAAACTGGGTATAAAATATATAAATGTGTACAACTGAGTAATAGTGCTATAATCAGATGTATGTACAGGGTTGTAGTAGTAATAATATGTACAGTGATACAGGTATAAAGACACACAAGTCATACTGGCCAGCAGTGTAACTAGTAAGAGTACTGTAGTAATAGAAACTCTGCCCGTGTCGATGACTGTATCTTGTTTAACCAACTCCACTGCCTAGGTGTCATCAAGGTTTCACTGCGGCCCAGCGTGTGTGTTATGTCAACTGTTAAAACTACGAGGAATGTGGTTCATAGAAATCCACATTAGTCACAATAAGAAAGGCCATCTGTGAAGGCTGTGTTAATTGAGGACAGCTCCATGCACATTTACACACACACACACACACACACGCGCGTGCGCGCGCACACACACACACACACACACACACACACACACACACACACACACACACATGCGCGCGCGCACACACACACACACACACTGCTGACACCGAAAAGGTTAAAGGAACACGCCAACATTTTGGGAAATTAGCTTACCGTCTTCTCCAGAGAGTAAGTAACTGTGCTCCTAAACCGAGTAATGTAAATCTCCATGGGGCTCTTGTTAATATAAGACATATTCATTCATTTGATCTTGAAGCGGGTCCCTGAACCTTAAAAGAACACACCAATATTTGGGGAAATTAGCTGACCGTCTTCTCCAGAGAGAGAGACAAGAAGATAGATACCAGTTTCCTCTCTGTTGTGCGTTCAGTAGAAAGCTATCTGGCTGCACGTTAGCCTAGCTTAGCACAATGAATGGAAGCGGACAGTGCCAAATAACGGCTGGTGAACTTGAGAACTGTTAGGACTGTCTGACTCTTATAATAAACACGGCACGGACTCTGGCGCAGTGTGTCACTACGGTTTGGACCGTGTATACCATCATCACTGTTACTACTGTCTGATTGAATCCTGCCACTCACTACTGCTCACTACTACTACTGTTATCACTATCATCATTACTACTTGCACTTTGTTCTATATTCTATTAGTATTACTACCCACCCTACCTGTACCCCCCCCCCATGCTGCTATGACACTTGAATCTCCCCAAGGGGATCAATAAAGGAACACTTGACTTTACTTGAAATCCAAGGAAACGGGATGGATATCGAGAAACGCAAAGGCAGCTTGGTTAGTCAGTTAACTCCTCCGTGCCTTTCTGCACCGTGCTCTCTAACCCACGCAGCTGCCGCTTCTCACGTACGGTACGTCGTGGGATAGAATCCGGAGAAGTCGACGTTCTCTTGATGACGTAACAATGGCTACTATGGAGGTGTGGAATTCAACCGATGTAATTCTGAGAAAACATTTCCTGAAGCTGTAATATTGAACCTGACTTACTATGATCCCTGGCCACGGTGAAAGTAGCACTGTCACTTCCCACCCGCCTGTTGCCTATAAGCCAGTAGGCTGGTAAAGCTATGCCTCCTAAAGTGTGAAAACGGAAGTACAGGAAGTACCGGCTACAGGGCTTTCCGGTTTTCGACAAAACAATTATAGATACGTGTGAAGTGCACAATATGTCCTTGTTTAAGCCACTGCGACGGCTTTGCCTGAATAATTTCCTACATGACCGGGACGTTCTAGCTTGTTTGCCGACAGGATTCGGGAAAAGTTCGGTCTGTTCGGAGGCAGCTTCCAGGGGAAGTACATACACCGGAAATTCTACCCGATTCACACTTTCGGCCCTAGTGCTTTACCAGTCTTTATCTCACGGGTGAGATAAAACTGGGAACGAGGTTAATAAGCCAGTGACCGGTGATAATCCAGCGGTGAGAGACCTTCTCTCTGCTTCATAACAAGCCTTTTCTTTTTACTGTGACAGCTCACCCCGACTGGCCGGGTCCTACTGTGAGTAGACTGAGGACAGAATGATCAGTGGCAGCCGGCTGTTCTGCCCCCAGTCACATGAAACTAAACAGATACACACATTTTCAATATTGGATTCCAACGCACCATAAAATTGAAGTCATATTTTTTGAGGGCTAGGATCTATGAAAAGACTTGTATTTGTTGGAATGACACTTGGACAAGATGTGTTGGGGGACGAGTCGAGTGCAGCAAGGGACTCTGGAATGTATTTCTCTCTCTTGCTCTCACTCTCTCCGTCTCTCTCTCTCTCTCTCTCTCTGTCTCTCACTTCTCTCTCCATCTCTCTCTGTCTCTCTGTCTCTCTGTCTCTCTCTCTCTCTCTCTCTCTCTCTCTCTCTCTCTCTCTCTCTCTCTCTCTCTCTCTCTCTCTCTCTCTCTCTCTCTCACACTCTCTCTCAGATCACTGGAATGTAATGAGGCTGTCCAGAAAGATCTGTCAGACTCACAGAGGCGTGTTATTATAAGAAGTATTACTGTCCCTCCTCCCTGAGCCTGCTAGCCCCCGTCTGGAGCTTCCAAGAACCTAATTTATGATTTAAGAAAATCCCTCAATGGTGGCTTTTCTAATTACAGGCCACTAGTTGAGAAGAAAAAAGTTTTTACCCCTTTCACTACCACACTACAGAAGGTTAACCTTTCACTACCACACGACAGACGGTTAACCTTTCACTACCACACTACAGACGGTTAACCTTTCACTACCACACTACAGACGGTTAACCTTTCACTACCACACTACAGCCGGTTAACCTTTCACTACCACACTACAGAAGGTTAACCTTTCACTACCACACTACAGATGGTTAACCTTTCATTACCACACTACAGACGGTTAACCTTTCACTACCACACTACAGATGGTTAACCTTTCACTACCACACTACAGCCGGTTACCTTTCACTACCACACTACAGAAGGTTAACCTTTCACTACCACACTACAGAAGGTTAATCTTTCACTACCACACTACAGCCGGTTAACCTTTCACTACCACACTACAGAAGGTTAACCTTTCACTACCACACTACAGCCGGTTAACCTTTCACTACCACACTACAGAAGGTTAACCTTTCACTACCACACTACAGACGGTTAACCTTTCACTACCACACTACAGAAGGTTAACCCTTCACTATGTGTTCTGATTGGGAAGGGCATTGCCGAATTCGGTTTAGGGATTGGAAAATATAAGTTCTGCCCAAAATCAACAGCCACCTATTGCTCCTTTAAAGGAACACGCCAACATTTTGGGAAATTAGTATACCGTCTTCTCCAGAGAGAGACAAGAAGATACATACCAGTTTCTTCTCTGTGCGTTCAGTAGAAAGCTATCTGGCTGCACGTTAGCCTAGCTTAGCACAATGATTGGAAGCGGACAGTGCCGGTTAGCCTAGGCATTGTCCAACTAATACCTCTCCCAAAGGCTAACCGGCACTGTCCGCTTCCATTCATTGTGCTAAGCTAGGCTAACGTGCAGCCAGATAGCTTTCTACTGAACGCACAGAGAGGAACCTGGTATCTATCTTCTTGTCTCTCTCTGGAGAAGACAATAAGCTAATTTCCCAAAATGTTGCTGTTTTCCTAACTCATTCACTGCCAACGATGAGTATACTATAGTATAGTATAAATTAATTCTTTCTCACATATTGAACGATAGATAGGTGATGTCAAATGGGCCATAGTATTGTATCTAGAATATAGTTATAGCTCTACAAACAAGGTGACTCAGTCCTATAATAAAGCGTGGCAATGCGACCACAGGGCCATGGCCAATCCCCGGCACTGAATGAGTTAAAGTCTGAAACATCACAAGTCTGTTAATGAGAACGCTGCCATTTTCTCACTTTTCTCCCAATTTTCCTGCCTTTGTGTCCTGTGAACACTTTTTTTTTTTTTACTTGTGAGAGTGCAAAAAAAAGAAAAATAAATATTGTAACTGAGCCCGAAGGAAGAAAACACTCCTTGGCAGCAGAGAGCGAAGCTACTTAGCTTCTGTAGCACAATGGCGTCGTTGAGGATGTTGTCAGTTATAGCATCTCCGCTCTCTGAGGCAGTCATGAGAGACCAAAGCTTATGACTAGGGATGTCCGATATTATCGGCCTACCGATATTATCGGCCGATATTGGCATTAAAATGGGATATCGGAAAATATCGGTATCGGTTTAAATTTTTTTTTTTTATTATTATAATTTGTTTTACATTTCTATAACCTTTATTTACCCAGGCAAGCAAGTAAGAACAAATTCTGATTTTATTTTTGTCAAAAGTATGCATAATGTGTTAATTCCACAACAAGAGATATGTAATGTTAATTACCTGAAATTATTCAGTTTTTTGGGGGGGGGGGGGGGGGGGACCCTGCATATATCGGTATCGGTTGATATCGGTTGATATCGGTTGATATCGGTATCGGAAATTAAGAGTTGGACAATATCGGTATATCGGTATAGGTAAAAAAGCCAATATCGAGCAGCCCTACTTATGACTGTGCGCAACTATCATTAGCTTCAGACAGTTTACATTCACTGACCCTTGGGGGGAAGTGACGGTTGTGATTGGAGGATCAAGAAAAGAGGGCAGGTTTGAGATAGGTCATTTCATTTTTAAGCGCAAACTAACTCTCTGACAGGTGTGTAAAAAGTATGGGTACGATCTCAAAATCGTACTCATGTAAAAGTCAGAGTATCTGGCTAAAACACACTTGAGTAAAAGTAAAAAAGTTTCTACCTTTAAATGTACTTTTTTTTATTGCAAGGGATAGACCAGGGGTCTCAAACTCATTCCATTGTGGGCCAAGTTTTCATTTGATATGAAATTATTCTTCTGATAGCAGGTGTTTAATCAAAGTCTACACTACAACCACTTTTTATACTCCAAAAAAGGGCCATAAGGATAGTTCACATTGCAGGTTATCGTGATCACACTAACATATTGTTTCTGGAGTCAAAGACATTGAAGTTAAATGATCTTGTGGAATTTAAAACGGCACAATTAATGTATAAAGCAAAAAGTCATGCACTTCCAAGAAACATTCAAGAATTGTTCTTTGATAGGGAGGGGGGTTATAATCTGAGGGGAGAACACAATTTAAAGGTGCTAAACGTACGCACTACCATGAGAAAACACTGCATCTCAATATGTGGAGTGAAACTGTGGAACAGTCTAAATGTGGTGCTAAAGCAATGTCCAAACATGAGACAATTCAAACTGATGTATAAGGAAATTATGTTCACAAGGTACAGGGATGAAGAAGGGACTTGATATTCACGGGTGTTTACATTTTATTTTGTTTTCTATTTTATTTTATTTTATACATATATAGTTTTTGTTTTTGTTTTGCATATATATATATATATTTTTTTTTTTTTTCTTTTCTTTTCTTTTCTTTTCTTTTCTTTTCTTTTTTATGTTTAAAATAGTACACTCATTTGAGTAGTGGAAAAGGGGTAGGATTAAATAAGTGTATACTTCTTCCTACTCCTTTTCGAACATGCAGATTGAGTTGTTTTTCTTTTTTGTTATTGTTTGTTGTATTCATTGCATGTTCGAAATAAAGACTTCAAATCAAATCAAATCAAATCAAAATCAAAGATCCCCGCTTTCTAGTCTTGCACAAGGACCAATCAGCATGGGTATGGGCGGGTTAACTTTCCATTGATGGGGATTTGATTGGCTGTTTTTTTTTAAATAAAGTGCGGCCACAGGATTAATAACGTTAACGTTAGTTCGGCCAGAGAAACAAATATACTAATTAAAATGGTTGGACCTGCGAGATTTGTACTTTGTACTTTGTAGGTCTGCGTTTTAAATGTAATTGAGTAAAAGTACAAGTATACAAACCTAATAATACTCGAGTAAAGTACAAATCCCCAAAAACAGTACTTAAATACTGTAACAAAGTACAATTACTCAAGTACTTTACACCCCTGCTCTCCGATGGGTCAGCGGCCGTGCCTCACCTTTAGGGGAACCTGCTGTGTTCACCAGCTTTGGTGCTCAATTCAGATGTATTGCTTGTTTGGCGTCTTATATTAAAAAAAAAATTGGCCAGTATCAGATTCCAGTATGAACCGGTCACGCTCCTGAACTGACCCACATGCGCAAAATGAACAATTAGGAAGATGGACGTAAAGAATTGTCAATCTACCAATCAATAAGGTTGCACATCTGACCACATAATGAAAGTGGGCCAAATGTGAATTGAAAAGCTCAGATTCCATGTGATTTGTGTTCTTCACACCGTCATGGTGGATGTAAACATGGAGGACACTGAAGTCACAGTTTATGATTTAATTCACAAGTTGATGTGCAGTGGAGGCCAGCGCTAATTAAAACAAACCAGACCTGTATCTCATTTCGGACCACATTATGAAAGTGGTCCAAATCAAGAATTGAAAAGATCAGATTCCATGTGATTTGTGCCGTTCACACAGATCTGAGTCACATGAGTAAAAACATCAGATTTGGGCCACTTTTGCCAGCAGTGTGAACGTAGCCTATGTGAGAGTTACCCCCCCCCCCCTCTCACCACCCAATGGCTTTAACCCGCTTTAATACATCATCAGCAAATGTAGACAATGAAAGATTTCTAGATTATCCATTCACTAATATACTTTAACTAATTACCCCCAACCCCCCCTTATCCCATTGGTGGTGGCCCCTAGAGAGAAGCAGGGTCCCCTGGGCACAGTGCTTGATCTTCTTGTGGGACACAGGTCAGCCCTGGGCCGTATCCATCATACCCACCATATTGTCCGTGTCTGTGTCGATATCGTCTATTATTAAAGGAACACGTCAACATTTTGGGAAATTAGCTTACCGTCATCTCCAGAGAGAGAGACAAGAAGATAGATACCAGTTTCCTCTCTGTGTGCGTTCAGTATAGAAAGCTATCTGGCTGCACATTAGCCTAGCTTAGCACAATGAATGGAAGCGGACAGTGCCGGTTAGCCTTCGGGAGAGGTGTTAGTTGGACAATGCCTATAGGCTAACCGGCCAACATCCCAAAATGTTGGCGTGTCCTTTTTAAACCTCACCGCGGTCCATTTCAAACACCCGTAGACAACACTGTGTTATATATATTGAAACCCAGGGGCTCAAACGGCAGGTGACCATACAACTGACTCATGCCGCGCGGCGTCTCCTGTGGCACGCGGACGCACCCGCTACGCCCCCAAACACTTGAAACTCTACTCCGTATCAAAGTGGAGCTAAGCGGAGGCTACTACCTGGCTCTGTGGGGGGACTGACTCCGCCCCTGCGGCCCCTGCAGCCTTGGCGGGGTGAACCTGCGGGAGCCGGCGATCGTCTCTCTGGCTCTCCGCTCCCTGTTGATCAGAGGGGAGGCTTGTGTGTTAACTCCCTAATCCCGGCTTTTGTGTGCAGGAGAATGGAGCGCCTATGGGCCAGTGCAGATTGACCCCTGGGGAATGTTCCCTTTGCTCCTCCTTACAGTCGGGGGGGGGTGGATGGGGGTGGGGGGGGGGGGTAACAACAGAGCTTTGGTAGTGATAACCCCCCCTAACCAACCCATCCACATACCCCAACATAGACACACACACAGTCAACATACATACACACACATACGAATGCCCCCAGAGCCTATACCCTCTCTACCCCCCCCCCCCCCCCCCCCACTCCCCATCTCTCCCACCACACGCCTCGCCCCCGCCACAACACCCACCCCCAATCATAACACATACCACAACGCATACGGGGGTTATGGTCTAAAAAGCCGGCATTCTCAGGGCCTCCGTGGATGAAAACATTCCCCCGGCGAGACTAAATGAACGGCTAACCCACAAGAATTCAAATGGCTCGCTTTGGTGGTAGGATAATGTAAGGCTATATAATTTTTTTTTTAGAGAGAGAGAGAGAGAGAGAGAGAGAGAGAGAGAGAGAGAGAGAGAGAGAGAGAGAGAGAGAGAGAGAGAGAGAGAGAGAGGGGGAGAGGAGAGAGAGAGAGGGAGAGGGAGAGAGGGAGAGAGAGAGAGAGAGAGAGAGAGAGAGAGAGAGAGAGAGAGAGAGGGAGAGAGAGAGAGGGAGAGAGAAAGAGAGAGAGGGAGAGGGAGAGAGAGAGAGAGAGAGAGAGAGAGAAATGGCTGGAAATATGTGGTGTATTGGTGGATGGAGTAGGTCAAGATTATTCAAAACTGAGCGGCTAAGTGGCGCAGTGGGCAAGACGCTCGCCACTAACGCAGGAGATGCTGGGTTCGAGCCCAGCTCTCGGCGTTGCTACCAGCTTGGCTGGTCGTTCATACTAACACAATTGGCAGTGTTAGGGGTGGGAAAGCTGGTGGGTGGGGATTGGACGTTGTGGACGGCGACTCCTACAGGTCGGTTGGTGCGCCTGTAGAGCAGAATCAGGAAGCGACGGGGGCAGCGTGAGCCTCCCACGCGTCACTCCTCGCCGCTGAGATATCGCGCTGTACAGGTGAAAAGATGCGAGGGCTGCCTCCTCGTGTACCGGAGGGGACACGTGATGCAAGGCATGGTCCTCACTGCAGCCGACCAGTGGGAGGCATAGTCTAGCAACGTTCGAGACAGGGGAGGGGAGAATTGAAGGGAGAATTGGCGAGGCGAAATTGGGATGGGAGAAAAATAAGGAGAAAAAGTGGATCAAAAAGATTATTCAAAACTATAGCATATTTGCAGAATCTCTTACAGAAACAGACAAGTTCTATATATATGATGTTTGCAGAATCTCTTACAGAAACAGAAAAGTTCCATAATGATATCTCACCACTACAGCACCTTCTCTCCTTTCAAGCTGAACGATCCAATAAGCAAGCACTATTTTCAGCACTGGTTGCTGTGGTTACATGAGGATCTGTGGCTGATTATAGTTAAAGGGACACAAAGGAAATACGCTCACCGTCTTCTCCAGAGCAAGACAATTAGATAGATGCCAATATCCTCCCTGTGCTTTCAGTTATCTGGCAGCAAGCTAGCCTAGCTTTGCACAAATGAATGGAAGCGGATATGGATCACTAGCCTAGCTTAAAACTCTGGGAGAGGTGTTTTTGGCCAACAGCTAGGCTAGCTGGTCTGTATCTGCCTCCATTGATTTGTGCTAAGCTAGGCTAGCTTGGTCAAGTCAGACTTTATTCATATAAGCCCATTTTGTACAGAGTTGCAACAAAATGCAAACATTACAACTGAAGTTTTCATTTCAAGCCTTATTTAAACTTTATTTAAAGTTTAAAACATTTAACAATCATGTCGCGTGTACAGAGTTGAGCAAAAGAAATGCATATAAAACCATAACAATAAGACAACAAGACGAGGCAAAGAGCAAGGATAACAACAGAGGGGAGAATCTGTTGGAGTTCATTCCATGAACTAGACGGGCATCATAGCGAAATGCAGATTCACCCTGTTCCGAGAAAACTCTGGGGACCAGCCAGTCACTAGAATGGGTTCCATAGGTACCAAAATTCCATTCCAATAATGAAGTAGTATAAGGAGGTAGCTTACCAATAAGGGCCTTAAAGTAACAATATATACAATATATACTAGATTAAAAGAGCACAAAGTGTATAAATGGCACAAGGTTGAAAACCGCCGTCAAAACACCATGAAATAAATACACAGTGGCACTGGTTCTCCGAGCCCAGAGGTCAAGGACGCCGTCACTCGGCAACAACACACAGGATGTTTGGAGCGGCTGTGTTTTTTTCGTCTCTCTGTGTCACAGTTTGGGGGCCAATGGCGCGGAGTACCGCTAAACCACTTCTTGTCTTCGACTTTGAAGACGTGAAAACACTTATAGTTTCAACTTGACCCTGAAAAACACGCTCGTGTCACTCGGCTCCCTGGCGCGAACCAATAGGACGGGTTAGCTGAAGGTCACTACGCAGGGGAGATAGGAATGTTTCACCCAGAGACTGAGGCTTCTGGGCAGTAGTACATGACCTGCGCTCTCTAAACGTCTATGTGGTTTAACATATTGACATTATGGACCTGGCGTCAAGAGCAGTTTGCCTTGAAAACACAGTGGAGGCCGTTTTGCTCTCGTGTCATGCTCAGGATTGGATTCCCGGAACAGGGTGGAAAGGAAGCCCATCCTGAGAGTTGTTAAACCCTAGGCATATTTTCATAAAATTCGCCTAAAAGTACATACCCAAGTAAATTAAGAATGGCTCCACAACTACAAGGTCCATTTGCATGTTCTTGGTATCTAGGGACATCTATGGACCTCAGGCGATGTATTCCCAGTGTTAGATATATTGTGTCTGTTACTAGGCTTGAGTAAATTGTAATTAGTAATTAGTAAAATTATTAGTAGTAGTAGTTTTTTTTTCATCTTTGATGGTGAATAACACCATGCTAACAATGATCAAAAGCAAAGATATGCCACTGAGCTAAGTATAGTAAAAAGCTAATCAAATTAACAAAGGGCAGATAATTTACAGGGTTTTTTGTAGATACAGTACTGAGTTTTGCCACCCGGACACATGCAATATAGAATAGAATAGAATAGAATAGAAATACTTTTATTATCCCGTGGGAAATTTGACACTGCAAATCGCTCAACATTTAAACATTTAGACAGAACAGGTCACGAATTAGAATAATAAAACAAATCAAATCAAGTTGCCTAGGATAAGAAATGATGAATATAGAATGTAGATGAATATAGACCTATAAATGGCTCTATTATGGTCGTATAATACCTCTATCGAAAGGCACAGATCTCCTCTCTCGAATGCCAGAGTCTGGATGTAGTAGCAGCAAAGACCGTGAATTAAGGCCATGGTTACACTGGGGGATACAGCAACGTTTTTGTTGCTGAATGATTACGTTTGCTGTCCAAGTTAAAAAGAAACGCCGTTTTGGCAGGAAAACGCATTGTCCTACTGGCAACGCTGAAAAGGTGTTTCCGTTTTGGATACTCGCCAAAACTCGCAGACAATGATGCCATGTAATCTGCACGAGCCGGATACGGAGCCGTTGTTGCTCAACGCCCATGCGCAGTAGAGACCCGCACGGTTATTTCCATTAGCTGCGGCTACCGCCTATGTCACAAATGTATCAGTACTAAATACCTATATGTCCCTATGCCATAAATGTCATGTATGTTATGTATGTCATAAATGTCTATATGAATTGAAAATGGGGGACCCTGATGGAAACAAGACAAACGTCTTTCTCAGGTCTGCATCCCCTTAAAAATTGTATGTATTGAGCCGTACTGTATTGTACCCATTCTGCAATCTGTTAAATAAAGTTTTCATTCATTCATTCATTCATGTGTTGTCAAGTTATTGTTATAAGGAGCCCAGTCCAAGCTACAACAGTCTGCATTCCCTTAACAATTGTTTGTATTGAGCCGTATTGTATTGTACCCATTCTGCAATCTGTTAAATAAAGTTAACATCCATTCATTCTGCTAGCATTAACGTTACCAAGCTGCTAGCCACAATGCTATACTGTTATAATGGCATACCAATCACGTTAGCACGTAAGCTAACAAACTTTGCTGCTAGCCACAATGCTATACTGTTATACTGGCATATCCCAATCACGTTAGCACGTAAGCTAACAAAATCTGCGACGATCTTTTTGTGAGACTAAACTCTGCTTGTGGTGGTCAATTGTGTTGATGTTAGTTTTGTTTCATCAACAAATGAGAGGCAGAACACACAGTGAATGTATCCGTTTTGTTTATTGCACTTTTATTGCACTTTCTTTGCTGAAAAATAAATGCTACGTTGGCTAAATGGCTCACGCGAGGCATTTAAAGATGGTGGATTGTTGATTTTTAGCAGGAAGTGTATTGGCACATTCAACTTTTCTGATTGGTTGAAAAATGGCCTTCATGTTTGAACTGCATCATCACCTACTGCCACCTACTGCTTTGGCATTATACTACATGTATATACATCACTGTGCTCAGGAGGCAAAAACGATGTCTAACTTGCCTGCCATTACGTTGCGTTCTGAAAAGCGAAACTGACCCTGAAAACAAAACGAAAACTGGCCATAGTGTAACAGCAGCCTAAATCTACTGTAAGTGCAGTTACCTCCGGATAATGACGACAGTTCCACCATTTTTTACCGGATGGAGTCATGGTTTTTTCCTAGACGTTCACAGAAAGGTAAAGACACAATATACGTTTTATTTTATGGCAATAACGTTGAGGTTTGTTCGACCCGTGAGATATAAACACGACATTCAGTCATTGCTTGTAATAATAATAAGAAATTCCTTCCTTTGTCGGTGGCTGGTGTGAGCTGGGTAGACATCCATCAAACGCCCGGGTCTCCTCTTTCTCTGGACTACAACGCTTCCTGTTCTCACGTCTAAATCATCAGCGTTTTCCCATGCAATGTGCAGAGATTTTTTACAAGCTCATATTTCGCTAATAACACTTAAAATTAGGGATGTCCGATATTATCATTAAAATGTGATATCGGAAAATATCGGTATCGGTTTTCAAAAAAAAATAAAAGAAATATATATTTTTTGCATTTCTATAACCTTTATTTACCCAGGCAAGCAAGTAAGATATCGGTATCGGAAATTAAGAGTTGGACAATATCGGTATATATCGGTATCGGTAAAAAAGCCAATATCGAGCATCCCTACTTAAAATCATTGCTAAACGAACGTAGTGCTGAAAACATACACTTTGACTGCTGTTTTGATAGGGTTAGGGTCTTTACTCTTGGCTACATCTAAAAAAAGAAACACAACACCAAGACTGTACAGTCTTGCTTGTACAGTTGTACAGTGTTTCCCCCCCCAACCCCCCCCACCCAACCCCACCCAACCTCCTCCAATGTACAGTTTTTACGTCAAATGTATATACTCCCTTTTCTGGACTCTTTTTGTATCACAAACAGTACTGTATTTGCAAATCTGGTATGTCATAAATGTATAGATGTAGCAGTACTGTCTATCTGTATGTCATGTATGTCATATATGTCCTGATGAATTGAAAATGGGGGACCCTAATGTAAACAAGACGAAAGTCTTTCTCTGGTCTGCATCCCCTTAACAATTGTGTGTATTGAGCCGTACTGTATTGTACCCATTCTGCAATCTGTTAATAAAGTTTTCAATCAATCAATCAATCAATCAATCAATCAACCACTTAATACGGACTGTATTGATCTATTTGTGCAACGTTAAATAAATCTCGGCCCGGTACCGATCGGGCCAGGATAAGAGCAAAATTGCCGCCGTGTGAATATGGTGGATAGGAGTGAACCTTACTGCTTTGAGTTCAATGGTAAATCGACTGCATTTAGATAGCAGCTTTTATCCAAAGCGCTTTACAACTTATGCCTCACATTCACCCATTCTTTCACACACAGACGGCCGACCACGCGAGGTGCCGACCCGCTCATCGGGAGCAGTTAGGGGTTAAGTGTCACTTCGACACGCTGCCGAGAGGATCCAGGAATCAAACCGGCAACCTTCCGATTACCGTTCTACCTCCTGAGCCACTGTGAGTTAAGAGGATAGGTTTTTATTATTCATGCGGCAGTCAGGCGGCCTGTCGTCCTGAGAGTAGTCTTTGGCCCCAGCAGGTAGAACTACAAAGCATGGTGTTGTGTTTTTGGGATCATGTTCCCCGGGTCCTATGTTCCCCGCTTTGATTGATTAATAGATTGAAATTTTTATAAATTTTTATTATTTTATTAATTATTAATGTCTTTGTTTCGAACGGTTAAGCTTAGGCCCTCTTTCGAACTGGTTAAGGTTAGAGTTTGGAATCAGGGCTGGTGGTTTAAAATTTTCAATCAATCAATCAATCAATCAAAGCGGGGAACATAGAACCCGGGGAACATAGGACCCGGGGAACATACACATGCTCCCATGTTTTTCTGAAGCAATGGTAATGCTAACTCTAATGCTAATGATAATGCTAATGATAATGCTAATGCTAACTCTAATGCTAATGATAATGCTAATGATAATGCTAATGCTAACTCTAATGCTAATGATAATGATAATGATGATGCTAATTCTAATGCTAATGATAATGATAATGCTAATGCTAACTCTAATGCTAATGCTAATGATAATGATAATGCCAATGCTAATGCTAACTCTAATGCTAATGATAATGATAATGCTAACTCTAATGCTAATGATAATGATAATGATAATGTAACGGTTGTCATCTGGTCAGAGATTGAAGAGACGGAACTGCTTTCGACTGTTTATTGCCTATAAAAAGACATGAAATAGAAACAGCTGTAGTGTTTTCTTGGTCACTGTACATCTGGTAGACCTCAAGCAGACCGGTACAACACTGCTGGATAGATACGGTGTCCCCACAGGGACATGCAGCGCGATATACAATGACCTCAACACGTCACCAGGTGGCTCCCAAAACAATATGGTATGATGTTTCTCAATTTAGATAAAATTCACATGCAAACAAATATCATTTCTAACTCCGTTACACCCACCCCCACTGAATTTTGGCGACATTGAGCACCAACCACGTACTACCTACTAAAGGCACAGTACAACACAATCACACACACACTGGGTCTTCAAAATAACAAAACCAACTCAAAGTATCCCATAAGGATGAAGTGGTATGAGAACAACGCTCTCAATCCAGCTACTGGCGGTAGGGTGCCTTGTACACCCCACAAGACCCTCATACACTGTGTAGTATAAGCCCATGAAAATAAATCATCCGAACATAAAATTTTTTTTATGTAAGATAAATTACTCTGGACTGTCAAAACCTAGAACAAGGACCCTGTGTCGCGAACAACATCCTGCCTTGACATGGTCTGTATTAACCTGCTAACTGGTTTGATAAGGCGGCCAAATCTAGACCGAGCCTGATCAGTGTGCACGGGTGGACTCTGTATGTCACTGCACTGCACATTTCTCGCCCTATCAGTCCGTGTCACAGTGTCAAGTGAAGGATCCGCCTGCACTCTGTGTACAGAACTGTCAGCATCAACAGTGACGTTCACTGGTCCATAGTCACAGCTCACAGACCGAACCTCCATCTGGCCCTCAGGTCCCTCTGAGATGTCTCGAGACACAGAGGCTGCACTGCTTATGTCTGTAATGTCGGCCTGCGAAAGACTAGGAACGGACAATTGCGTAATCCAGTCTCGGGTCCTTCCTTCAGAGTCCACAGATGCTGGGCCAGTCAAGAGATCCCCACTCCCTTCCTCAGAGATGTTCTCTGTGTTCTCCCCCACACCGTCGACACTTGGAATGGACGATTGGGTCTCAGGCATGGATGAGGCAAGGTCGGACACTTCACTCATGTCATCCACAGGGATAAAATTGACAAGCATCAGCAGGTTCCTATGGACCACCTTCTCACGTCCAGCAACTGTGTCACAGATCCTGTACGTATGTGTCTCAGCATTCATGCCCACCACAGTGTAGATGGTCGATTCCCATCGATCAGCGACTTTCCTCTTCCCCCTTTCCCTCCTGTTCGCCAAGAGCACCCTGTCGCCGACCTCAATGTCAGACCCCTTCACTTTCCTGTTGTAGAGCCGAGCATGCCTGTTCTGCTCCTTCGTGGCATGTTCCTGGGCAATGGCCATGGCCTCCCTCAGATCTTTAGTGAGAGATTCTACATACTTGTCATAACTCGTCACACATGAGTCATTCAAGACGGTTCGGAAGAGGACATCTACAGGTAGACGGGGAATGCGGCCAAACATGAGATAAAAGGGGGCGTATCCCGTCGTCTCATGGACCGTACAGTTGTACATGAATGTCAACGTCTGCAAACGCCGTGGCCAGTCAGCCTTTGCTTCAGGTGCCAATGCACGGATCATCCCACCCAGGGTCCTGTTGAATCGTTCCACACTACCATTTCCCATTGGATGGTAGGGTGTTGTGTGCGACTTCCTGACACCTGAAACTCTGAGAAGCTCACTGATTAGCTGACTCTCAAAGTTTGCCCCTTGGTCGCTGTGGATCCGCTCTGGGAACCCGAAGACACAGAAATATCTGTCCCAGAGGACTCTCGCCACCTGCTTGGCTGACTGGTTTCTACAGGAAAACGCCTGAGCCATCCTCGTAAAGTGATCGGTCACCACCAAGACATCGACTGACTTGTTTCTGGAATCTTCAGCCGACCAAAAGTCGATGCAGACAAGCTGCAGCGGTCTGGTTGATGTTATACTCTCTAAGGGAGCTCTCCCCTCAGGTTCGACTGTCTTGCTGACCATGCATCGCTGACAGTGGCGCACATGGTCTCTCACATCCCTGTCAAGGTTTAGCCAGAAGAACCTTTGTCTGGTTAAACTGAGACTCCTGAACTGGCCCTGATGTCCTGCATCATCATGAACACCCTTCAGAACCTCAACCTTGAGTGAATCAGGCACGACATACTGAGACCGCCTTGCCTTGGTGATCTGGTCTCTTGAAACTCTGTACAGCACACCATTGCTCACAGCGAGCTTCTCCCAGTGCTTCAAGTATCTCATGACTGTGACAGACTCTTTCACTCTTTCTCTCCTGGAAGGTCTCCGACATCTCTCCACGTAATACAAGACACGGGAAACGGTTCTGTCTTCCAACTGCCTATCACGGAGGTCCCTCTCTGTGTGGGCAGGCAAAGAGTCTTGTCCAGGCGGAACCAACTGAGGCAAATACTGCAGCACTGCCACAGCACGAGCCCTTGAACCAGCCTCCCATTCCACATGTGATTGTACAACAGCAGACACATCTTCCATCTCAATGGATTGAGTATGCATGTGAATGGGACTGCATGAGGCCTGAGCATCGACACTCATCGGGGGGTGTTCCCTGTGACCACTGGAAACCCGAAAGGCATCTTGAACAGAGCCACTCGACATATCCCTGACTTGGGACAGGAGACTCAGGTAGGGCTCTTCCAGCAACCTATGACCAACACTGTCCTTAACAAACGGCACACGGCTCAGGGCATCAGCCACAACGTTCAGCCGGCCTGGCACATACTTGATGTCAAAGTCGTAGCTTGCCAATTTAGCTACCCAGCGCTGTTCACAACAGTCCAGCTTCGGCTTTGTCATTATGTGAGTCAGCGGGTTGTTGTCAGTCCAAATTGTAAACTTGTGGCCCTTCAGCCAGTGACTAAACTTGTCACAGACTGACCACTTCAAGGCCAGAAACTCCAAACGATGAGCTGGATAGTTCTTTTGAGACTGAGACAAGGACTTGCTGGCGAACGCAATAGGCCTGGCTCTGGTTTCGCCTTCCTGGACTTGTGACAGGACAGCACCAATACCATCCAGGGATGCATCCGTCGACTGCATGAAGGGGCGGCTGAAGTCAGGGTGAGCCAGGACCACCGTGTTAACAAGGGATGTCTTCAGCTTCTCAAAAGCCTGTTCCTGGTCTGAGGTCCAGTCAGAGGCTCTCAACTTCTTGTTCGACAGTCTGTACTTCCCCTCCTTCCCTTTTCTTCTCTCGCCCTTTAACAGAGAGAAGAGAGGCTTGGCGACGGCGGAGTATCTGGGAATGAAGTGCTGGTAATAGTTGATCATCCCCAAAAACGATCTTATCCGCTTCTGTGATGGGTTCACCCCATTGGGCTCCATGAGGTCAGCACTCGTCATTTTTGCAATGCTCTCAACCTTGCTGCGGTCTGTTGACACGCCCTTCTCGTCTATTATGTGACCGAGAAATTTCACAGACCTTCTAAGGAAGAAGCATTTCTTTGGGGCCAACTTCAGGTTATGACCACGCAGTCTGTCGAACACCATTTTAAGGCGCCCCAAGGCAGTCTCCTCATCTGGAGCAAACACCAACAAGTCATCCAAGTAGCACAGTAAACTCAAGTAGTTCTGGTCCCCGAAGATACTGGTCATCATGCGCATAAAGCTCCCGGGGCTATTGCAGAGGCCCTGCGGAAGGCGGTTGTACTCATACAAGCCCATGGGCGTGGTGAAGGCTGAGTACTTTCTGTCGTCCTCATGTAATGGCATGTTATAGAACCCGGAGGTCAAGTCCATTGTACTGAAGAAACAGTTGCCACCAAGCGCAGCCAGGCAATCCGCCTGGTGAGGGAGAGGATGAGCGTCCTTTAGGGTCCTCTTGTTCAGCCAACGGAAATCCGTACACACACGGAGATCGCCATTCTTTTTCCACACAAGTACCAGAGGAGACGCGTATTCACTGGTGGACTTTCGGATGATCTCCTTCTCCTCCATCTCACTCAGTACCCGGCGTAATATCTGATACTGGCCGGGGGGAACCCGCCTGAATGGGAGCCGGAATGGTCTGTGGTCAGAGAGGTGAATGCGGTGTACGAAGTCCTTCGCTTCTCCACAGTCAAGATGGTGGCGTGAGAAGATGTCCTCATACCGCACAATCAGGTCAGCCATCTCCTGTTTCCAGCTCTCTGATACATCACAAGACTGGACGTCGAGACTGCTCAACCCAACTGACTCAAGTTTGTCATCAGTGGAACGTACCTCGGCAGAGGCGGGCATCTCCACTTGAGTGCAACTGACCAGGGGGACCTTTGGAGGGTCAGCGACATCCATGTCCTCAAGCGCCATGCAGGAGAAGACGTCGGCCAGCTTTGCATTACGCCTCACCAACACGGGCCTGTCAGAAGTATTGATGAGCTTCAGTGGGACCCATCTGTCTCCCCACAATGGAGTAACAATCCTTGCTACCAAAACTCCCCTCGGGGCCGAACGAGCAGATGTGGGCTCTGTCATTACGGTGCTGCCCGGAGATACAACAGTGTCTTTAGGTAGTTTTCCCCATACGAGATATTCACGGCCAGGTTCAAGGCAAACAGCTGAATTGCACCTCACAGTGCCAACTTTGTCCGGCACGTCCTGACCTCTCCACGGACTCAGACCAGAGAGCATAGATAGGAACTGTTCAGATTCTTGATCTTTGGCAGTGCAGGGGTCGGATACAGCTTTCCAGTAGGAATCGCACAGCTTAGACTGACGAAGGACATGCTTAATAACATTAGTCCCCAGTATCAACTCATCATGCTGTCCCTGAACAACGAGCGTGGGGACCGACATCTTACAGCCATACACTTCCATCTCCACATCGAAGGCAGACTTTGGCGTGACACGACGTCCACCACATCCAACAAGGACCACGTTCACATTGATCTGGTTGTGCTCAGTTATCACTCCAGCCTCCCTCAGCTTCATCTCTGCTGCCTCGCTGATGCTACAAGCCATGGACCCGCTGTCCAGCATGCCACCCAGCGTTGTTGTACCACCCACACCCACAGGTGTATAAAAAAGACTGTCACTGCTGCTAATCCTGTGTATGTTCTGATACACAACAACTTCTGAGTCATCACTTGAATCCTTCACAGACGTATAAACCGTCTCAGCATCAGATATATAACTAGTTTGGGAGTTCACGACGGGACCTGTACTGCCTCCCTTCACATACAGGTCAGTTAGTTTCCCCCAAACTGAGGTTGGGAGGACTTATTGGCCTGACAGTCCCTCTTTGTATGCCCAGGGGCCAGACAGGCGAAACACAGCCTCTCATTCATGCAGTGTGAAATGGTGCTATGACTAGAGTCATCACAGACCCGACAAGCTTGCTCCCTGGGACGTCCCCCTCCAGGGGTACGCGGGAACCTCCCACCACGCATTGGCGTAGCGACATTGCGCTGCTGCATTTTCTCCATCATCCCCTGAAACATGTCCACCATACGGCTAAGAAGCCTCTCCTCCGACTGCTGGAGATTCTGACCGACAACTGCCGTAGAGGTGGGGCGTGGGACATGGCAGAACTCTCCTTGAACTGGGACAGAACCAGGAGAGGGGTAAGGAGTATGACACTCCTGGTGTTGGGCTTGAAGAGAGAGAGAGATAGGACTCTGGGTGTGGCACTGCTCAGGTACTGACAAACTGGCTGGTGATGAGCTAGACTGCTCATGGAGGACAGTGGTGGTGTGACTCTTTAACTGCACAGGCCCACTAACTCTGCTGCTAGCCCTCAACTCCCTTTGGTAATCATCAATCCTCATCTGCACATCTCGTGAGGTCCATTCATGGATTGGCTTACATTTCAGAGTGTAGGATAACTCTGGGTCAGGACAATGTTTCACAAACATGAGCGCCACCTCATCACTCATGTTCCCTGCTTGCTTGCCCTGTCTGTCCAGACCCTCAATAGCTAGGTCTGCTGCCTTGTTCAATCTAATCCAGTAATCGACTGGGTTTTCTCTGGGTTTGGGCAGGGTGGCATAGAAGTCTGAAAGAGGGAGACATGAGGATGCATCACTGAAGTACTGAAGGAGGATATTGTAAATCAGCCCAGGGTCTCTATTGGCATCAAGTGATGGATCACTACGTAGGCCGATCCTCACAACATCTCTAGCTTTACCCCTTAACCGACTCAGAATTTCCTCAGCCTGCTCAAGCATAGGTATCGCCTGTTTCCTGAGATGAGACTTAGTCATGTCAATCCACTCCTGAACTGAACACTTATCAGAACCGTCACCTCTGAATGTCTGGGGTTCTCTGTCTGGCCTAACCTGAACTGTCACATGTGGGGCTTCCTGCCTGGTAGCTTCCCTGTGCGTATCCTGACGTGAAGTATTCTGGAGATCGCCACTCATGTTTATTACACCAGATGACATCAACTTTGCGACTATAGACTCGCCAATCTGGGCACCTAACTGCCCTACCATGTCTGTGAGGTTGTTCATAGCATCAGCATCACTACTAGGTGTAGAAGTGTGAGGACCCTCCCCCATGACCTGCCCAACAGGGGCACAACCTGGGCTCTGACTCAACCCTGTACCCCTACCGCTGTCAGCCATGGACCGGGAATGCCCCACCCCCCCATCAAACTTCCTGGTGACATCGCTGCCTTCAGCATAGCCACT
Organism: Notolepis coatsorum; assembly: GCF_963971535.1. Classification (NCBI taxonomy): domain Eukaryota; kingdom Metazoa; phylum Chordata; class Actinopteri; order Aulopiformes; family Paralepididae; genus Notolepis; species Notolepis coatsorum. The sequence goes on along the minus strand of NC_140165.1, from coordinate 16,658,301 downwards.
CAACGCCAAACCTCTTCCCATCGATAGGACTGGGCTGGCAAAAGTATCCACCCTATCGTCATCAACTCCCCCCTCAGACATTGCAAGTACTCGCGTTGTGTTAAACTACGGAATATCAAATGAAAAGAAAGAAAATAAAGAAAAAGAAAGAAAAAGAAAATTATAATCAAAATAATAATTATATATATATTTTTTCTTTCTTTTTAACAAAACAAAACAAAACTAATCGTCACTCTATGTATGGGAGTGAAAACACTTCGCTCTGACCAATATACTAGTTACAGATCTGACCACACACTGATCTTGTACACTGGACAGCCACACAGCATCCACGGCGATCGGCGTCGAGCTGATCTTGAAGATCCAGAAGGTCACGGCACCAGTGTAACGGTTGTCATCTGGTCAGAGATTGAAGAGACGGAACTGCTTTCGACTGTTTATTGCCTATAAAAAGACATGAAATAGAAACAGCTGTAGTGTTTTCTTGGTCACTGTACATCTGGTAGACCTCAAGCAGACCGGTACAACACTGCTGGATAGATACGGTGTCCCCACAGGGACATGCAGCGCGATATACAATGACCTCAACACGTCACCAGGTGGCTCCCAAAACAATATGGTATGATGTTTCTCAATTTAGATAAAATTCACATGCAAACAAATATCATTTCTAACTCCGTTACAATAATGCTAACTCTAATGCTAATGCTAACTCTAATGCTAATGCTAATGATAATGCCAATGCTAATGCTAACTCTAATGCTAATGATAATGCCAATGCTAATGCTAACTCTAATGCTAATGATAATGATAATGATAATGCCAATGCCAATGCTAATGCTAATGCTAACTCGCATTCACAGCAGCGGTAGCTCCGGCTTGGTTAGTCATCCCTACGAACACTATTGGCAGTATAGTGGCTGGTGCGGTAATAGCTGGTTGTTGCAACAGTGACTCCTACTGGTCGGTCGGGACGCCTGTTCAGCGGGGAGGGGATCTGGGGGCGATAGCATGAACCTCTGCGTGTGTTACGCTCTCCCAGTGAAACTCCTAGCTGCTGTCAGGTGAAACGAATCGACTCCACATGTGTTGGAGGGGGCATGTGGTAGTTCTACACCCTCCCCAGACCAACAGAGGAGACATGTGGTAGTCTACACCCTCCCCAGACCAACAGAGAAGACATGTGGTAGTCTACACCCTCCCCAGACCGACAGGGGAGACATGTGGTAGTCTACATCCTCCCCAGACCAACAGAGGAGGCATGTGGTAGTCTACACCCTTCCCAGACCAACAGAGGAGGCATGTGGTAGTCTACACCCTCCCCAGACCAACAGAGGAGACATGTGGTAGTCTACACCCTCCCCAGACCAACAGAGGAGACATGTGGTAGTCTACACCCTCCCCAGACCAACAGAGGAGACATGTGGTAGTAGTCTAAGGCCCTGTCCACACGAGCGCTGGATTTAATATAACCATGATTGTATGTGCGCAGTTGCACTGTTCGGCCACACACAACCGGGGATTTGCTACACTGCAACCGCGGTCTTGAAAACCGGAGCCCAGGGTGAAGTTTTGCGGTTTTGCAGTTGCGTGTGGGCATAGCAACCGAGGTTATTCCCAGTGTTTACAGCAGAGCTGTCGCAATTATTTCCCATGTTCACGGCAGACTGTCAAACAATAGCAAGTTAGCAACCGAGCGCGGGGTAGAGAGATTAGAGCAGAGCCAGCTACACCAGGGTTTACAGCAGAGCTGTCCCAAGTAGCGTTATATGAAAATGATTGTAACAAACTTTTGTTCGAAATGTCTCGTCTGTGTTGAAGAGTGTTGTGATCGACTGATGTCTGTTGTCGCATTCCTGACCTGATGCTCAGAGTAAACATGTAGCTGCGGCTAAACTAAACTCATGTGTTGTCAAGTTATTGTTATAAGGAACCCAGTCCAGACTGCATCCCCTTAACAATTGTTTGTATTGAGCCGTATTGTATTGTACCCATTCTGCAATGTGTTAAATAACGTTTGCATCCATTCATAGCGGTAACGTTACCACATTACGTTAGCATTTAAGCTATATACTATACATAGATATAGCCATTCACATTAGCATGTAGCTAACAACACCGGCGGTCTTTTGTGAGACTAAACTATCCGCTCTTGGTGGTAAATTGTGTTGCTGATGGTTTTGTTTCAGCAACAAATGAGAGGCAGAACACACAGTGAATGTATCCGTTTGTTTATTGCACTTTTATTGCAGTTTCTTTCTTTGCTGAAAATATATGTTCCGTTGGCAAAATGATGGCTATGGTGTTTCTAAACACGAGGTTTAGTGAGCGTTCAACCTTTTCTGATTGGTTGAAATGGCCTTCATGTCTGAACAACATCACCGCCTACTGTTTTGGCATTGTACTACATGTATCGGTTGCTGGTTTTTCCAGACGCCATGGGTACGCAATTATATGCGGTTGTTCACCTGTGTGGACAGAGGTTTATTTTTTTCAAACTTCGGTTACATTAAATCCAGCGCTCATGTGGACAGGGCCTAAACCCTCCCCAGACCAGCAGAGGAGTGTCTAAACCCTCCCCAGACCAGCAGAGGAGACATGTGGTAGTCTACACCCTCCCCAGACCAGCAGAGGAGACATGTGGTAATCTACACCCTCCCCAGACAGACAGAGGAGGCATGTGGTAGTCTACAACCTCGCCAGACCAACAGAGGAGACATGTGGTAGTCTACACCCTCCCCAGACCAACAGAGGAGACATGTGGTAGTCTACACCCTCCCCAGACCAACAGAGGAGACATGTGGTAGTCTACACCCTCCCCAGACCAGCAGAGGAGACATGTGGTAGTCTACACTCTCCCCAGACCAACAGAGGAGGCATGCGGAAGTCTACACCCTCCCCAGACCAACAGAGGAGGCATGTGGTAGTCTATACCCTCCCCAGACCAACAGCAGGGAAGCACAACAACCAGGGGTGAATTGGCATAATGACAAAATTGGGGGATGGGAGAAAAGGTGAAAAGGCAACAACAACAACAACAACAAAAATCAAAATGTCTTTTATTAGTCAATTGAGGCTTAGACCTGCATAACTCACACCGATTTGAGGGCGGCTACGTGGCGTAGTGGGCAAGGCGCTCGCCACGAATGACGGAGACGCTGGGCTGGCCTGTTTGAGCCCAGCGCTCCACATTGCTTTCAGTTTAGCTGGTCGTTCATACTAATACACATTGGGCGTATTAGGGGGTGGGAAACTGATGGGTGGGGATCGGGCGTTGTGGACAGCGACTCCTACAGGTCGGTTGGTGCGCCTGCGCAGTAGAATCAGGAAGTGTCGGGGGCAGCGTGAGCCTCCCACGCGTTACTCCTCGCCACTGAGAGATCGAGCTGCGCAGGTGAAAAGATGCGACTGCTGTTACCTCAAGTACCGGAGGGGACTTGTGCTATGTATGACTTAGTCCACATTGCAGCCGGCTTGTGGGAGGCAAGAAACAGCGTTCGTGACAGGGGAGGGTTGAATTGGATGATACGAAATTGGGATGGGAGAAAATATAGAAAATGGGAGAAAAAGTGGATAAAAAAAAAAACCCACACCGATTTGAATGGGACTATGTCTGATTATGGCCCCCCAACATAGTCCAACCACAATATACTGTATCTACATTGGGCCAATTCATCCTTATTCAGCGTGCTATTGATGAATGATGATGAGTTATGATAAACATATGGCATTTGCCCCCCCGCTACATCTGTCTACATCCCATTAGTAGTGAGCAGTGATGTGAGTAACTAGTTACTAAGTAATCTAATCTTGTTACTTTTTACAAGCCAGTAATCTGATTACAGTTACTTTTCCAAGTGGCTGTGCGTTACTATTTAGTTACTATCTCATAATGCTGATGATAAGAGAGCCAGGAGTACAGTCAGCTAGACCGGAGATGGGACGTGCGCTCGCGCACACACGCACACAGCCACACACACATGTTTACGTTTATAGCTGATTGATTTGATTTATGACATTATGCACTTTCAATAAAGCATTATTCTTTTTTAAAACTTATGTTGTGGCAGCAGCAGGGACGACGACTTCGTAACCTAGTTACTTTCAAAGTAACTAAGTTACTTTGATAATCAAGTAATCAGTAAAGTAACTAGATTACTTTTTAAAGGAGTAATCAGTCATCAGTAATCAGATTATTTTTACAAGTAATCTGTGGCATCACTGGCAGTGAGGCTGCATGTTGTTGACGCTCGTGTAGTGATTATTACCAGAGAGCCGAACCACAGAGTCCAGTTCCACAGAGTCCATCTTCCTTCAGGTCATAAACCACCAGAGTCCAGCTTCCTTCAGGACATAAACCACCAGAGTCCAGCTTCCTTCAGGTCATAAACCACCAGAGTCCAGTCTCCTTCAGGTCATAAACCACCAGAGTCCAGCTTCCTCCAGGTCATAAACCACCAGAGTCCAGCTTCCTTCAGGTCATAAACCACAAGAGTCCAGTCTCCTCCAGGTCATAAACCACCAGAGTCCAGTCTCCTTCAGGTCATAAACCACCAGAGTCCAGCTTCCTCCAGGTCATAAACCACCAGAGTCCAGTCTCCTCCAGGTCATAAACCACCAGAGTCCAGCTTCCTTCAGGTCATAAACCACCAGAGTCCAGCTTCCTTCAGGTCATAAACCACCAGAGTCCAGCTTCCTTCAGGACATAACACACCAGAGTCCAGCTTCCTCCAGGTCATAAACCACCAGAGTCCAGCTTCCTTCAGGACATAAACCACCAGAGTCCAGCTTCCTTCAGGTCATAAACCACCAGAGTCCAGCTTCCTTCAGGTCATAAACCACCAGAGTCCAGCTTCCTTCAGGACATAAACCACCAGAGTCCAGCTTCCTTCAGGTCATAAACCACCAGAGTCCAGCTTCCTCCAGGTCATAAACCACCAGAGTCCAGCTTCCTCCAGGTCATAAACCACCAGAGTCCAGTCTCCTTCAGGTCATAAACCACCAGAGTCCAGCTTCCTTCAGGTCATAAACCACCAGAGTCCAGCTTCCTTCAGGTCATAAACCACCAGAGTCCAGCTTCCTCCAGGTCATAAACCACCAGAGTCCAGCTTCCTCCAGGTCATAAACCACCAGAGTCCAGCTTCCTTCAGGTCATAAACCACAAGAGTCCAGTCTCCTCCAGGTCATAAACCACCAGAGTCCAGCTTCCTCCAGGTCATAAACCACCAGAGTCCAGCTTCCTTCAGGTCATAAACCACCAGAGTCCAGCTTCCTTCAGGTCATAAACCACCAGAGTCCAGCTTCCTTCAGGACATAACACACCAGAGTCCAGCTTCCTCCAGGTCATAAACCACCAGAGTCCAGCTTCCTTCAGGACATAAACCACCAGAGTCCAGCTTCCTTCAGGTCATAAACCACCAGAGTCCAGCTTCCTCCAGGTCATAAACCACCAGAGTCCAGCTTCCTTCAGGTCATAAACCACCAGAGTCCAGCTTCCTCCAGGTCATAAACCACCAGAGTCCAGCTTCCTCCAGGTCATAAACCACCAGAGTCCAGCTTCCTTCAGGACATAAACCACCAGAGTCCAGCTTCCTCCAGGTCATAAACCACCAGTCCAGCTTCCTCCAGGTCATAAACCACCAGAGTCCAGCTTCCTTCAGGACATAAACCACCAGAGTCCAGCTTCCTTCAGGTCATAAACCACCAGAGTCCAGCTTCCTTCAGGTCATAAACCACCAGAGTCCAGCTTCCTTCAGGTCATAAACCACCAGAGTCCAGCTTCCTCCAGGTCATAAACCACCAGAGTCCAGCTTCCTCCAGGTCATAAACCACCAGAGTCCAGCTTCCTTCAGGTCATAAACCACCAGAGTCCAGTCTCCTTCAGGACATAAACCACCAGAGTCCAGCTTCCTTCAGGTCATAAACCACCAGAGTCCAGCTTCCTTCAAGGTCCTGGCGGGATGGTGCCAGGAAAACAGCCTCTCCCTGAACGTCAGCAAAACAAAGGAGATGATTGTGGACTTCAGGAGGTCGGGGGTCAAGGACTACAGCCCCCTCAGCATCGACGGGGCACCGGTTGAGAGAGTCAACAGCTTCAAGTACCTCGGAGCCTACATATCCGAGGACTTGACATGGACCACACACATTAACAGTGTGGTGAAGAAGGCACGACAACGCCTCTACTTCCTCAGGCGCCTAAGGAAGTTCCAAGTCAGCCAGAAGATCCTTAAGAACTTCTACTCATGTACAATAGAGAGCATCTTGACCGGCAACATCACCTCCTGGTTTGGGAATAGCACTGCAAAAGACCAAAGCAGACTACAAAGAGTGACACGTTCAGCCGAACGCACAATTGGAGGGGGGCTCCCCACCCTCCAGAACATTTACTACAAGCGTTGCAAGGGGAAGGCTAAGAGAATTATTAAGGACTCGAGCCACCCGAACAACTGCCTCTTTGAACTGCTGCCGTCAGGCAAGCGATACAGGAGTCTCAAGGCGAGCACAGAAAGACTCAGAAGTAGCTTCTATCCCCAGGCCATCAGGCTGCTAAACGAACAATGAATGAACACTACACAACAACAACCACCAAACACACATAGCACACACATCCACACGCACACACTCACTTTAAACAAACACACTGTAGCACCCACTACACACACTTTATAGCACACACCCACTTTAAACAAACACACTGTAGCACCCACTCCCCACACTTTATATTTATGGATGAAGGATTGCACTACAACTCGTACACCTTACTGTAAATTGTACCTAAAATTGTACCTCATCCCATTTCTGCTTTGCACTAGATAGTACTGTACATTAGTACACTGCATAGTATTGTGTATTGTATA
>NC_140165.1:16633573-16646244 GCF_963971535.1 Notolepis coatsorum | reverse complement strand
GCTAAGTGGCGCAGTGGGCAAGACGCTCGCCACTAACGCAGGAGATGCTGGGTTCGAGCCCAGCTCTCGGCGTTGCTACCAGCTTGGCTGGTCGTTCATACTAACACAATTGGCAGTGTTAGGGGTGGGAAAGCTGGTGGGTGGGGATTGGACGTTGTGGACGGCGACTCCTACAGGTCGGTTGGTGCGCCTGTACAGCAGAATCAGGAAGTATCGGGGGCAGCGTGAGCCTCCCACGCGTCACTCCTCGCCACTGAGAGATCGCGCTGTACAGGTGAAAAGATGCGACAGGCTGCCTCCTCGTGTACCGGAGGGGAAACGTGATGCAAGGCTTGGTCCTCACTGCAGCCGACCAGTGGGAGGCATAGTCTAGCAACGTTCGAGACAGGGGAGGGGAGAATTGAAGGGAGAATTGGCGAGGCGAAATTGGGATGGGAGAAAAATAAGGAGAAAAAGTGGATCAAAAAGATTATTCAAAACTATAGCATATTTGCAGAATCTCTTACAGAAACAGACAAGTTCTATATATATGATGTTTGCAGAATCTCTTACAGAAACAGAAAAGTTCCATAATGATATCTCACCACTACAGCACCTTCTCTCCTTTCAAGCTGAACGATCCAATAAGCAAGCACTATTTTCAGCACTGGTTGCTGTGGTTACATGAGGATCTGTGGCTGATTATAGTTAAAGGGACACAAAGGAAATACGCTCACCGTCTTCTCCAGAGCAAGACAATGATATAGATGCCAATATCCTCCCTGTGCTTTCAGTTATCTGGCAGCAAGCTAGCCTAGCTTTGCACAAATGAATGGAAGCGGATATGGATCACTAGCCTAGCTTAAAACTCTGGGAGAGGTGTTTTTGGCCAACAGCTGGGGCTAGCTGGTCTGTATCTGCCTCCATTGATTTGTGCTAAGCTAGGCTAGCTTGGTCAAGTCAGACTTTATTCATATAAGCCCATTTTGTACAGAGTTGCAACAAAATGCAAACATTACAACTGAAGTTTTCATTTCAAGCCTTATTTAAACTTTATTTAAAGTTTAAAACATTTAACAATCATGTCGCGTGTACAGAGTTGAGCAAAAGAAATGCATATAAAACCATAACAATAAGACAACAAGACGAGGCAAAGAGCAAGGATAACAACAGAGGGGAGAATCTGTTGGAGTTCATTCCATGAACTAGACGGGCATCATAGCGAAATGCAGATTCACCCTGTTCCGAGAAAACTCTGGGGACCAGCCAGTCACTAGAATGGGTTCCATAGGTACCAAAATTCCATTCCAATAATGAAGTAGTATAAGGAGGTAGCTTACCAATAAGGGCCTTAAAGTAACAATATATACAATATATACTAGATTAAAAGAGCACAAAGTGTATAAATGGCACAAGGTTGAAAACCGCCGTCAAAACACCATGAAATAAATACACAGTGGCACTGGTTCTCCGAGCCCAGAGGTCAAGGACGCCGTCACTCGGCAACAACACACAGGATGTTTGGAGCGGCTGTGTTTTTTTCGTCTCTCTGTGTCACAGTTTGGGGGCCAATGGCGCGGAGTACCGCTAAACCACTTCTTGTCTTCGACTTTGAAGACGTGAAAACACTTATAGTTTCAACTTGACCCTGAAAAACACGCTCGTGTCACTCGGCTCCCTGGCGCGAACCAATAGGACGGGTTAGCTGAAGGTCACTACGCAGGGGAGATAGGAATGTTTCACCCAGAGACTGAGGCTTCTGGGCAGTAGTACATGACCTGCGCTCTCTAAACGTCTATGTGGTTTAACATATTGACATTATGGACCTGGCGTCAAGAGCAGTTTGCCTTGAAAACACAGTGGAGGCCGTTTTGATCTCGTGTCATGCTCAGGATTGGATTCCCGGAACAGGGTGGAAAGGAAGCCCATCCTGAGCATGACTTAACCTGTTAAACCCTAGGCATATTTTCATAAAATTCGCCTAAAAGTACATACCCAAGTAAATTAAGAATGGCTCCACAACTACAAGGTCCATTTGCATGTTCTTGGTATCTAGGGACATCTATGGACCTCAGGCGATGTATTCCCAGTGTTAGATATATTGTGTCTGTTACTAGGCTTGAGTAAATTGTAATGAACCAAAGGAAATAAATTATTAGTAGTAGTAGTTTTTTTTCCATCTTTGATGGTGAATAACACCATGCTAAGAATGAACAAAAGCAAAGATATGCCACTGAGCTAAGTATAGTAAAAAGCTAAGCAAATGAACAAAGGGCAGATAATTTACATGGGTTTTTGTAGATACAGTACTGAATTTTGCCATCCGGACACATGCAATATGAATATAGAATGTAGAATATAGACCTATAAATGGCTCTATTATGGTCGTATAATACCTCTATCGAAAGGCACAGATCTCCTCTCTCGAATGCCAGAGTCTGGATGTAGTAGCAGCAAATACCGTGAATTAAGGCCATGGTTACACTGGGGGATACAGCAACGTTTTTGTTGCTGAATGATTACGTTTGCTGTCCAAGTTAAAAAGAAACGCCGTTTTGGCAGGAAAACGCGTTGTCCTACTGGCAATGCTGAAAAGGTGTTTCCGTTTTGGATACTCGCCAAAACTCACAGACAATGGTGCCATGTAATCTGCGCGAGCCGGATACGGAGCCGTTGTTGCTCAACGCCCATGCGCAGTAGAGACCTGCACGGTTATTTCCAGTGTTTACAGCAGAGCTGTCCCAAGTAGCTGCGGCTACCATGTGTTGTCAAGTTATTGTTATAAGGAGCCCAGTCCAAGCTACAACAGTCTGCATTCCCTTAACAATTGTTTGTATTGAGCCGTATTGTATTGTACCCATTCTGCAATCTGTTAAATAAAGTTTACATCCATTCATTCTGCTAGCATTAACGTTACCAAGCTGCTAGCCACAATGCTATACTGTTATAATGGCATATACCAATCACGTTAGCACGTAAGCTAACAAACTTCGCTGCTAGCCACAATGCTATACTGTTATACTGGCATATCCCAATCACGTTAGCACGTAAGCTAACAAAATCGGCAACGATCTTTTTGTGAGACTAAACCTCGCTCTTGGTGGTCAATTGTGTTGATGTTAGTATCGTTTCATCAACAAATGAGAGGCAGAACACAGTGAATGTATCCGTTTTGTTTATTGCACTTTTATTGCACTTTCTTTGCTGAAAAATAAATGCTACGTTGGCTAAATGGCTCACGCGAGGCATTTAAAGATGGTGGATTGTTGATTTTTAGCAGGAAGTGTATTGGCACATTCAACTTTTCTGATTGGTTGAAAAATGGCCTTCATGTTTGAACTGCATCGCCACCTACTGCCACCTACTGCTTTGGCATTGTACTACATGTATATACATCACTGTGCTCAGGAGGCAAAAATGATGTCTAACTTGCCTGCCATTACGTTGCGTTCTGAAAAGCGAAACTGACCCTGAAAACAAAACGAAAACTGGCCATAGTGTAACCGCAGCCTAAATCTACTGTAAGTGCAGTTACCTCCGGATAATGACGACAGTTCCGCCATTTTTTACCGGATGGAGTCAAGGTTTTTTCCTAGACGTTCACAGAAAGGTAAAGACACAATATACGTTTTATTTTATGGCAATAACGTTGAGGTTTGTTCGACCCGTGAGATATAAACACGACATTCAGTCATTGCTTGTAATAATAATAAGAAATTCCTTCTTTTGTCGGTGGCTGGTGTGAGCTGGGTAGACATCCATCAAACGCCCTGGGTCTCCTCTTTCTCTGGACTACAACGCTTCCTGTTCTCACTTCTAAATCATCAGTGTTTTCCCATGCAATGTGCAGAGATTTTTTACAAGCTCATATTTCGCTAATAACACTTGAAACATTTTTGCTAAACGAACGTAGTGCTGAAAACATACACTTTGACTGCTGTTTTGATAGGGTTAGGGTCTTTACTCTTGGCTACATCTAAAAAAATAAACACAACACCAAGACTGTACAGTCTTGCTTGTACAGTTGTACAGTGTTTCCCCCCCCAACCCCTCCTACCCAACCCCCCCCCCCCCCCCCACCCAACCCCACCCAACCTCCTCCAATGTACAGTTTTTACGTCAAATGTATATACTCCCTTTTCTGGACTCTTTTTGTATCACAAACAGTACTGTATTTGCAAATCTGGTATGTCATAAATGTATAGATGTAGCAGTACTGACTATCTGTATGTCATGTATGTCATATATGTCCTGATGAATTGAAAATGGGGGACCCTAATGTAAACAAGACGAAAGTCTTTCTCTGGTCTGCATCCCCTTAACAATTGTGTGTATTGAGCCGTACTGTATTGTACCCATTCTGCAATCTGTTAATAAAGTTTTCAATCAATCAATCAATCAATCAACCACTTAATGCGGACTGTATTGATCTATTTGTGCAACGTTAAATAAATCTCGGCCCGGTACCGATCGGGCCAGGATAAGAGCAAAATTGCCGCCGTGTGAATATGGTGGATAGGAGTGAACCTTACTGCTTTGAGTTCAATGGTAAATGGAATGCATTTAGATAGCAGCTTTTATCCAAAGCGCTTTACAACTTATGCCTCACATTCACCCATTCTTTCACACACAGGCGGCCGACCACGCGAGGTGCCGACCCGCTCATCGGGAGCAGTTAGGGGTTAAGTGTCACTTCGACACGCTGCCGAGAGGATCCAGGAATCAAACCGGCAACCTTCCGATTACCGTTCTACCTCCTGAGCCACTGTGAGTTAAGAGGATAGGTTTTTATTATTCATGCGGCAGTCAGGCGGCCTGTCGTCCTGAGAGTAGTCTTTGGCCCCAGCAGGTAGAACTACAAAGCATGGTGTTGTGTTTTTGGGATCATGTTCCCCGGGTCCTATGTTCCCCGCTTTGATTGATTAATAGATTGAAATTTTTATTAATTTTTATTATTTTATTAATTATTAATGTCTTTGTTTCGAACGGTTAAGCTTAGGCCCTCTTTCGAACTGGTTAAGGTTAGAGTTTGGAATCAGGGCTGGTGGTTTAAAATTTTCAATCAATCAATCAATCAATCAAAGCGGGGAACATAGAACCCGGGGAACATAGGACCCGGGGAACATACACATGCTCCCATGTTTTTCTGAAGCAATGGTAATGCTAACTCTAATGCTAACTCTAATGCTAATGATAATGCTAATGCTAACTCTAATGCTAATGATAATGATAATGATGATGCTAATTCTAATGCTAATGATAATGATAATGCTAATGCTAACTCTAATGCTAATGCTAATGATAATGATAATGCCAATGCTAATGCTAACTCTAATGCTAATGATAATGATAATGCTAACTCTAATGCTAATGATAATGATAATGATAATGCTAACTCTAATGCTAATGATAACTCTAATGCTAATGCTAATGATAATGATAATGCCAATGCTAATGCTAACTCTAATGCTAATGATAATGCCAATGCTAATGCTAACTCTAATGCTAATGATAATGATAATGATAATGCCAATGCCAATGCTAATGCTAATGCTAACTCGCATTCACAGCAGCGGTAGCTCCGGCTTGGTTAGTCATCCCTACGAACACTATTGGCAGTATAGTGGCTGGTGCGGTAATAGCTGGTTGTTGCAACAGTGACTCCTACTGGTCGGTCGGGATGCCTGTTCAGCGGGGAGGGGATTTGGGGGCGATAGCATGAACCTCTGCGTGTGTTACGCTCTCCCAGTGAAACTCCTAGCTGCTGTCAGGTGAAACGAATCGACTCCACATGTGTTGGAGGGGGCATGTGGTAGTTCTACACCCTCCCCAGACCAACAGAGGAGACATGTGGTAGTCTACACCCTCCCCAGACCAACAGAGAAGACATGTGGTAGTCTACACCCTCCCCAGACCGACAGGGGAGACATGTGGTAGTCTACATCCTCCCCAGACCAACAGAGGAGGCATGTGGTAGTCTACACCCTTCCCAGACCAACAGAGGAGGCATGTGGTAGTCTACACCCTCCCCAGACCAACAGAGGAGACATGTGGTAGTCTACACCCTCCCCAGACCAACAGAGGAGACATGTGGTAGTCTACACCCTCCCCAGACCAACAGAGGAGACATGTGGTAGTCTAAGGCCCTGTCCACACGAGCGCTGGATTTAATATAACCATGATTGTATGTGCGCAGTTGCACTGTTCGGCCACACACAACCGGGGATTTGCTACACTGCAACCGCGGTCTTGAAAACCGGAGCCCAGGGTGAAGTTTTGCGGTTTTGCAGTTGCGTGTGGGCATAGCAACCGAGGTTATTCCCAGTGTTTACAGCAGAGCTGTCGCAATTATTTCCCATGTTCACGGCAGACTGTCAAACAATAGCAAGTTAGCAACCGAGCGCGGGGTAGAGAGATTAGAGCAGAGCCAGCTACACCAGGGTTTACAGCAGAGCTGTCCCAAGTAGCGTTATATGAAAATGATTGTAACAAACTTTTGTTCGAAATGTCTCGTCTGTGTTGAAGAGTGTTGTGATCGACTGATGTCTGTTGTCGCATTCCTGACCTGATGCTCAGAGTAAACATGTAGCTGCGGCTAAACTAAACTCATGTGTTGTCAAGTTATTGTTATAAGGAACCCAGTCCAGACTGCATCCCCTTAACAATTGTTTGTATTGAGCCGTATTGTATTGTACCCATTCTGCAATGTGTTAAATAATGTTTGCATCCATTCATAGCGGTAACGTTACCACATTACGTTAGCATTTAAGCTATATACTATACATAGATATAGCCATTCACATTAGCATGTAGCTAACAACACCGGCGGTCTTTTGTGAGACTAAACTATCCGCTCTTGGTGGTAAATTGTGTTGCTGATGGTTTTGTTTCAGCAACAAATGAGAGGCAGAACACACAGTGAATGTATCCGTTTGTTTATTGCACTTTTATTGCAGTTTCTTTCTTTGCTGAAAATATATGTTCCGTTGGCAAAATGATGGCTATGGTGTTTCTAAACACGAGGTTTAGTGAGCGTTCAACCTTTTCTGATTGGTTGAAATGGCCTTCATGTCTGAACAACATCGCCGCCTACTGTTTTGGCATTGTACTACATGTATCGGTTGCTGGTTTTTCCAGACGCCATGGGTACGCAATTATATGCGGTTGTTCACCTGTGTGGACAGAGGTTTATTTTTTTCAAACTTCGGTTACATTAAATCCAGCGCTCATGTGGACAGGGCCTAAACCCTCCCCAGACCAGCAGAGGAGTGTCTAAACCCTCCCCAGACCAGCAGAGGAGACATGTGGTAGTCTACACCCTCCCCAGACCAGCAGAGGAGACATGTGGTAATCTACACCCTCCCCAGACAGACAGAGGAGGCATGTGGTAGTCTACAACCTCGCCAGACCAACAGAGGAGACATGTGGTAGTCTACACCCTCCCCAGACCAACAGAGGAGACATGTGGTAGTCTACACCCTCCCCAGACCAACAGAGGAGACATGTGGTAGTCTACACCCTCCCCAGACCAGCAGAGGAGACATGTGGTAGTCTACACTCTCCCCAGACCAACAGAGGAGGCATGCGGAAGTCTACACCCTCCCCAGACCAACAGAGGAGGCATGTGGTAGTCTATACCCTCCCCAGACCAACAGCAGGGAAGCACAACAACCAGGGGTGAATTGGCATAATGACAAAATTGGGGGATGGGAGAAAAGGTGAAAAGGCAACAACAACAACAACAACAACAACAACAACAACAAAAATCAAAATGTCTTTTATTAGTCAATTGAGGCTTAGACCTGCATAACTCACACCGATTTGAGGGCGGCTACGTGGCGTAGTGGGCAAGGCGCTCGCCACGAATGACGGAGACGCTGGGCTTGCCTGTTTGAGCCCAGCGCTCCACATTGCTTTCAGTTTAGCTGGTCGTTCATACTAATACACATTGGGCGTATTAGGGGGTGGGAAACTGATGGGTGGGGATCGGGCGTTGTGGACAGCGACTCCTACAGGTCGGTTGGTGCGCCTGCGCAGTAGAATCAGGAAGTGTCGGGGGCAGCGTGAGCCTCCCACGCGTTACTCCTCGCCACTGAGAGATCGAGCTGCGCAGGTGAAAAGATGCGACTGCTGTTACCTCAAGTACCGGAGGGGACTTGTGCTATGTATGACTTAGTCCACATTGCAGCCGGCTTGTGGGAGGCAAGAAACAGCGTTCGTGACAGGGGAGGGTTGAATTGGATGATACGAAATTGGGATGGGAGAAAATATAGAAAATGGGAGAAAAAGTGGATAAAAAAAAAAACCCACACCGATTTGAATGGGATTATGTCTGATTATGGCCCCCCAACATAGTCCAACCACAATATACTGTATCTACATTGGGCCAATTCATCCTTATTCAGCGTGCTATTGATGAATGACGATGAGTTATGATAAACATATGGCATTTGCCCCCCCGCTACATCTGTCTACATCCCATTAGTAGTGAGCAGTGATGTGAGTAACTAGTTACTAAGTAATCTAATCTTGTTACTTTTTACAAGCCAGTAATCTGATTACAGTTACTTTTCCAAGTGGCTGTGCGTTACTATTTAGTTACTATCTCATAATGCTGATGATAAGAGAGCCAGGAGTACAGTCAGCTAGACCGGAGATGGGACGTGCGCTCGCGCACACACGCACACAGCCACACACACATGTTTACGTTTATAGCTGATTGATTTGATTTATGACATTATGCACTTTCAATAAAGCATTATTCTTTTTTAAAACTTATGTTGTGGCAGCAGCAGGGACGACGACTTCGTAACCTAGTTACTTTCAAAGTAACTAAGTTACTTTGATAATCAAGTAATCAGTAAAGTAACTAGATTACTTTTTAAAGGAGTAATCAGTCATCAGTAATCAGATTATTTTTACAAGTAATCTGTGGCATCACTGGCAGTGAGGCTGCATGTTGTTGACGCTCGTGTAGTGATTATTACCAGAGAGCCGAACCACAGAGTCCAGTTCCACAGAGTCCATCTTCCTTCAGGTCATAAACCACCAGAGTCCAGCTTCCTCCAGGTCATAAACCACCAGAGTCCAGTCTCCTTCAGGTCATAAACCACCAGAGTCCAGCTTCCTTCAGGTCATAAACCACCAGAGTCCAGCTTCCTTCAGGACATAAACCACCAGAGTCCAGCTTCCTTCAGGTCATAAACCACCAGAGTCCAGCTTCCTCCAGGTCATAAACCACCAGAGTCCAGCTTCCTCCAGGTCATAAACCACCAGAGTCCAGTCTCCTTCAGGTCATAAACCACCAGAGTCCAGCTTCCTTCAGGTCATAAACCACCAGAGTCCAGCTTCCTTCAGGTCATAAACCACCAGAGTCCAGCTTCCTCCAGGTCATAAACCACCAGAGTCCAGCTTCCTCCAGGTCATAAACCACCAGAGTCAAGCTTCCTTCAGGTCATAAACCACAAGAGTCCAGTCTCCTCCAGGTCATAAACCACCAGAGTCCAGTCTCCTTCAGGTCATAAACCACCAGAGTCCAGCTTCCTCCAGGTCATAAACCACCAGAGTCCAGCTTCCTTCAGGTCATAAACCACCAGAGTCCAGCTTCCTTCAGGTCATAAACCACCAGAGTCCAGCTTCCTTCAGGACATAACACACCAGAGTCCAGCTTCCTCCAGGTCATAAACCACCAGAGTCCAGCTTCCTTCAGGACATAAACCACCAGAGTCCAGCTTCCTTCAGGTCATAAACCACCAGAGTCCAGCTTCCTTCAGGTCATAAACCACCAGAGTCCAGCTTCCTTCAGGACATAAACCACCAGAGTCCAGCTTCCTTCAGGTCATAAACCACCAGAGTCCAGCTTCCTTCAGGTCATAAACCACCAGAGTCCAGCTTCCTTCAGGTCATAAACCACCAGAGTCCAGCTTCCTTCAGGTCATAAACCACCAGAGTCCAGCTTCCTTCAGGTCATAACCCACCAGAGTCCAGCTTCCTCCAGGTCATAAACCACCAGAGTCCAGCTTCCTCCAGGTCATAAACCACCAGAGTCCAGCTTCCTCCAGGTCATAAACCACCAGAGTCCAGCTTCCTTCAGGTCATAAACCACAAGAGTCCAGTCTCCTCCAGGTCATAAACCACCAGAGTCCAGCTTCCTCCAGGTCATAAACCACCAGAGTCCAGCTTCCTTCAGGTCATAAACCACCAGAGTCCAGCTTCCTTCAGGTCATAAACCACCAGAGTCCAGCTTCCTTCAGGACATAACACACCAGAGTCCAGCTTCCTCCAGGTCATAAACCACCAGAGTCCAGCTTCCTTCAGGTCATAAACCACCAGAGTCCAGCTTCCTTCAGGTCATAAACCACCAGAGTCCAGCTTCCTCCAGGTCATAAACCACCAGAGTCCAGCTTCCTTCAGGACATAAACCACCAGAGTCCAGCTTCCTTCAGGTCATAAACCACCAGAGTCCAGCTTCCTCCAGGTCATAAACCACCAGAGTCCAGCTTCCTCCAGGTCATAAACCACCAGAGTCCAGCTTCCTCCAGGTCATAAACCACCAGAGTCCAGCTTCCTTCAGGTCATAAACCACCAGAGTCCAGCTTCCTTCAGGACATAAACCACCAGAGTCCAGCTTCCTCCAGGTCATAAACCACCAGTCCAGCTTCCTCCAGGTCATAAACCACCAGAGTCCAGCTTCCTTCAGGACATAAACCACCAGAGTCCAGCTTCCTTCAGGTCATAAACCACCAGAGTCCAGCTTCCTTCAGGTCATAAACCACCAGAGTCCAGCTTCCTTCAGGTCATAAACCACCAGAGTCCAGCTTCCTCCAGGTCATAAACCACCAGAGTCCAGCTTCCTCCAGGTCATAAACCACCAGAGTCCAGCTTCCTTCAGGTCATAAACCACCAGAGTCCAGTCTCCTTCAGGACATAAACCACCAGAGTCCAGCTTCCTTCAGGTCATAAACCACCAGAGTCCAGCTTCCTTCAGGACATAAACCACCAGAGTCCAGCTTCCTTCAGGTCATAAACCACCAGAGTCCAGCTTCCTTCAGGTCATAAACCACCAGAGTCCAGCTTCCTTCAGGACATAAAAACACTCCCAGCTGGAAGAAGAACCACCAGACGATCATGTTCAAAAAGTTCAGCCTCTCCTTCAAGCTTTATTTTATTTTTTATTTATTTTTTAAAACACTTTATTTCGCTGTCCCGGCATAAACCCTAAAGCCTGTGGCGGGGATTCCTGAGCCGGGGAGGATAACGGTTGAAGGGAGAGGGATCTTCGCTGAAGAAATGAGAAATCGTGTTATTTTGACTCTCCCTCCCCCCATGAGAAATCCCTACCTGAGCATGACATGAGAAATCCCAGCCTGAGCATGACATGAGAAATCCCAGCCTGAGCATGACATGGCTGCTGTGTGAATATGGTCCCCTGTCACCCTCACGTCCCCAGAGATCTGTGAAAAGGCTGTTCGCCTCTTTTCGATCACATGACGAATAGCAGAGCTCCTCGTTCCGCTTCGTTTTGAGTTTGGTTGAAATCTGATTGATTTATTGATTGGTTTATTTTCATCCCGAGGTCCTCGTAACACAATAGAATTACACGTGAAGCCAATGATAAAAAAAATAAAAATAAAAAATACTCTACTTAGACTCTTTTACATTTGACATATTATGTAAAATCATATTTTACATATGTATGGCTCCTGAAATCTCCAAGGGGCAATAAAGGAGTATTTAAACGAGATGTTTTTACGGGACCTTGGAAGCTTCATGTACCCAGGAGCGGATACCTGATGATTTACAGCCTTTATAACAATGCCAGTGGCGACAGCGCCTTCTCACGTGTCAGGACATCTAATTCTCCACCACCTGCTCACTCTGTCCCTGACAATAGAGGAGAGCGACATCTGTGGTTTGGCTGTTTTCAACCATGATCGCTCAGCAGAAAGCCTGCCAATCATCCACAGCTCTCTCCTCCTCACACCGCAAGGCTGCTTCCTGCTCGGAGATGCTTTCGAATAAAGATGCACTTGATTTACCTTCTCAAGGACCACGCTGTAAATAAGAAACGCACCGTAAAAAAATCCACTTCATCTGATGCAGTTCGGCAAATCAAATCCCCCACACATGCTTTATACAGTATCTCCACTACATACCTAGTGTGTCACACAATATATCACATACACAGTATCCACTACACACCTAGTGTGTCACACAATATATCACATACACAGTATCCACTACACACCTAGTGTGTCACACAATATATCACATACACAGTATCCACTACACACCTAGTGTGTCACACAATATATCACATACACAGTATCCACTACACACCTAGGGTGTCACACAATATATCACATACACAGTATCCACTACACACCTATAGTGTGTCACACAATATATCACATACACAGTATCCACTACACACCTATAGTGTGTCACACAATATATCACATACACAGTATCCACTACACACCTATAGTGTGTCACACAATATATCACATACACAGTATCCACTACACACCTAGTGTGTCACACAATATATCACATACACAGTATCCACTACACACCTAGTGTGTCACACAATATATCACATACACAGTATCCACTACACGCCTAGTGTGTGTCACACAATATATCACATACACAGTATCCACTACACACCTAGTGTGTCACACAATATATCA
>NC_140165.1:16621073-16628573 GCF_963971535.1 Notolepis coatsorum | reverse complement strand
CGCATACGCCTGGGTGAGTTTTGATTGTGATGTCACTCACTCAGCGTAGTGCCCTTGCCCCCGTTCCCGCTGCTGTTCCTGTACCTTTACGCATACGCCTGGGTGAGTTTTGATTGTGATGTCACTCACTCAGCGTAATGCCCCTTGCCCTCGTCCCGCTGCTGTTTCCCAGCGTATTGCCTCTGTTTTTGGTTCTCACTTAGAATAGTATTTTTGGACTTTACATCTCCCCCTGTGTGTTTGTCACACGAAGATATTATTACTTTGTTCACTTTGTTATTTGGACTGTTCTGCACCTGCTCTGTTTTTTCCCTTTTGTGCATTAACTATCTCCTCTGTCCTGCAGAGCGGCCCAGATGATTTCCACCAGTCCTCCCAGTTCCTCCCTGTTTCCCCAGCCCGCCTCCGCGGGCCTCAGTCCCCTTCTAGTTCCACCTAGTTCCTGGTCCCAAGTTCTCCCTTTCTAGTTCCACCTAGTTCCTGTTCCCTAGTTCTCCCCTTTCTAGTTCCACCTAGTTCCTGTTCCCTAGTTCTCCCCTTTCTAGTTCCACCTAGTTCCTGGTCCCAAGTTCTCCCCTTCTAGTTCCACCTAGTTCCTTGTCCCTAGTTCCCCTAGTCCCCGTTTCTCCTGTTCCCTAGCTCTCCTAGTCCCTTGTCCTCTCTCCCTAGTTCTCCTTGTCCCTGGTTTACCTAGTCTCTAGTTCCTCTGTCCCAAGGCGTTCCCTTAACCTTCCCTTAGGCGTTCCCTTACTTTCCCTTAGTGTTCCCTTTCCCTGCCCGCCTCTTAAAGGCACCTTTCCTTCCCCTCATATTATATTCCTGTATTTGTGATTCTCCCTTAAAGGGACAGTGCCCTTTTCCCTGTTCTTCCCTGTTGTTCAATAAATATCTGTTTCTTGGCAAACCATCATACCTGTCTTGTGTTGTGCGATTGGGGTCGGTTACAAACCATAACAGTACGACCCCACCAAGTCTACGACCCCAGCCAGCACAGACGGTGTATGTTGAGTTTGCCTTTTTTTTTCTTGTTCCCTCTAGCTCCCCTGTTAGCCCTGTTAGCTCCCCTGTTGGCTTGTTAGTCTCCCCTCTAGCTCCCCTGTTAGCCCTGTTAGCTTCCCTGTTAGCCCAGTTTAGCTTCCCTGTTAGTCCTGTTTAGCTCCCTTGTTAGCCTGTTACTCCCCTGTTTAGCTTGTTAGTCTCCCCGGTTAGCTCCCCTGTTTGCTTCCCGTTTTGCCCTGTTTGACCCCCCTGTAGCTAGCCATGCCCTGGCAGCTAACCCAGTCCCTCAGCAGAGCCCCTGTCTGCTAGCTTTGCCCCGGCTGCTAGCACAGCCTCTATGTTTATGCAGCCCTTGCTGCTGGCATGGGCCCTGTAGCTAGCCATGCCCTGGCGGCTAACCCAGTTTCCCTCTGCATGGCCCCGGTCTGCTAGCTTGGCCCCGGCTGTTAGCACAGCCTCTTTGTTAATGCAGCCTTGCAGCTGGCATAGGCCCTGTAACTAGCCAGGCCCAAGCAGCTAACCCGGTCCCTCTGCATGGCCTCCACTTTTTTGTGTAGCTTATCCCACTGCTAGGACTGCCCTTTCAGCTAGCAAGGTCAGTTTTTCTCACACAGCTAGGACTGTCCTTCCAGCTAGCTTGTGCTCTCATGCTGGTCCAGCCCTGTCTGCCAGCCTAGCTCCGGCAGCTAGCGCAGCCTCTATGTTGATGTAGCAGTACAGCTAGCATAGGCCCTGTAGCTATCAGTGCCCTGGCAGCTACCCCTTCCCTCTGCTAGCCTGGCTCCGGCAGCTTGCGCAGCCTCTATGTTGATGTAGCAGTACAGCTAGCATAGGCCCTGTAGCTATCAGTGCCCTGGCAGCTAACCTTCCCTCTGCTAGCCCTTTCCCGGTGCTTCCATGGTTACCCCTTAGCTACCCTGCTTGCCCCTCAGTTCCTCTAGACCAGTTGCTCTAGACCAGTTCTCTAGACCCAGTTCCTCTAGACCAGTTTCTCTAGACCAGTTTCTCTAAACCAGTTCTCTAGACCAGTTCTCTTGCCCAGTTCGCTAGACTAGTTCTCTAGACCCAGTTCCTCTAGACCAGTTGCCCCTCTGCTACCCTAGTTACCCCTCGGCGACCCTGTTTCTTTTGCTAGCCCCACTCTTGTGGTGGCTTCCCCTACTGGCTTGGCCAGTGCCTTTGTTTTTGTCTTGTTTTGCCCCCTGCCACTCTGTCTGTATTTGTTTTGGGTCGCCGGGTGGCTCCCGTTGGAGGGGGGGATACTGTGAGGTTTTGCCCGCTGCTCACTACCTTTTCTCTGTCTTCTTTAAGCCTACTGTTAGGAATTCCCTATTCTCTGTCTTCTTTAAGCCTACTGTTAGGAATTCCCTACTCACTCTCTCTAGCCCCCACCCTCTCGTTCTTTACCCTTAGTGGCCACACCTGTTTGATATTCTATTATCTCTCGCACCTGTGGTGGCAGGCTAATTAGTCCCCCTGTGGGCTTTAAATACCAGGGCGCTTCCCCTCGTTTTGGCGTGGGGTCGTGTTGTATACTTGCCGAGTCATATTCTCTAAACATCTAGACTTTTTCGGGAGATCCTCTGTCTGCCTATGCTGTTCCATTCTCCGGCGTCGAGATGTTTTGCTCCAGCCTTCGCCAGCTGTCGCCGTTGCCTGTGGGGGAGACTGGTCTGCGCTCCCTGTACTTCCACGGGAGGCACCCCAGCGTTCCACTGCAGACCCCCGCGCAGCTGTTCGTCCTGACGCACATCCAGACCAGCGCAGACGCTCTCCAGTCCTCAGCGCGCAACGCGCATCTTCCAAGGACGCTCGAGCTTGGCACGCTCTCCAGACCAGCGCGCAACGCGCATCTTCCAAGAACCCTCGAGCTTGGCACGCTCTCCAGACCAGCGCGCAACGCGCATCTTCCAAGGACGCTCGAGCTTGGCACGCTCTCCAGACCAGCGCGCAACGCGCATCTTCCAAGAACCCTCGAGCTTGGCACGCTCTCCAGACCAGCGCGCAACGCGCATCTTCCAAGGACGCTCGAGCTTGGCACGCTCTCCAGACCAGCGCGCAACGCGCATCTTCCAAGAACCCTCGAGCTTGGCACGCTCTCCAGACCAGCGCGCAACGCGCATCTTCTAGACCTTCGTGCTTGGCACACTCCTCCTCGCAGACGCACCCCGACGCGTCTCTCGGTTCCGGTGCGCACTCAAGCAGTGGCGCACCACTCTGTTCCTCGGCTCCGACAGTCGGCTACCCGGTGACGACACCTTCGCCACCGCCGCCTGTTCCAGCATCACTCTGTTCCTCGGCTCCGACAGTGGCTACCCGGTGGACGACATCCTCGCCACCGCCACTGTTCCAGCTCCCTGTTCCGACGCGCACACCAAGGTGTGGCGCGCACTCTGTTCCTCGGCTCCGACAGCGGCTACCCGGTGGACGACGCCCTCGCCACCGCCACTGTTCCGACGCGCACACCAAGGTGTGGCGCGCACTCTGTTCCTCGGCTCCGACAGTGGCTACCCGGTGGACGACATCCTCGCCACCGCCACTGTTCCAGCTCCCTGTTCCGACGCGCACACCAAGGTGTGGCGCGCACTCTGTTCCTCGGCTCCGACAGCGGCTACCCGGTGGACGATGCCCTCGTCACCGCCACTGTTCCAGCACTCTGTTCCTCGGCTCCGACAGCGGCTACCCGGTGGACGATGCCCTCGCCACCGCCGCTGTTCCAGCGCTCTGTTCCTCGGCTCGGACAGCCAGCCACCCGGTGGCGTTGCCCTCGCCCCGTTGCTGTCCCTGTACCTTTACGCATACGCCTGGGTGAGTTTTGATTGTGATGTCACTCACTCAGCGTAGTGCCCTTGCCCCCGTTCCCGTTGCTGTCCCTGTACCTTTACGCATACGCCTGGGTGAGTTTTGATTGTGATGTCACTCACTCAGCGTAGTGCCCTTGCCCCCGTTCCCGCTGCTGTTCCTGTACCTTTACGCATACGCCTGGGTGAGTTTTGATTGTGATGTCACTCACTCAGCGTAATGCCCCTTGCCCTCGTCCCGCTGCTGTTTCCCAGCGTATTGCCTCTGTTTTTGGTTCTCACTTAGAATAGTATTTTTGGACTTTACATCTCCCCCTGTGTGTTTGTCACACGAAGATATTATTACTTTGTTCACTTTGTTATTTGGACTGTTCTGCACCTGCTCTGTTTTTTCCCTTTTGTGCATTAACTATCTCCTCTGTCCTGCAGAGCGGCCCAGATGATTTCCACCAGTCCTCCCAGTTCCTCCCTGTTTCCCCAGCCCGCCTCCGCGGGCCTCAGTCCCCTTCTAGTTCCACCTAGTTCCTGGTCCCAAGTTCTCCCTTTCTAGTTCCACCTAGTTCCTGTTCCCTAGTTCTCCCCTTTCTAGTTCCACCTAGTTCCTGTTCCCTAGTTCTCCCCTTTCTAGTTCCACCTAGTTCCTGGTCCCAAGTTCTCCCCTTCTAGTTCCACCTAGTTCCTTGTCCCTAGTTCCCCTAGTCCCCGTTTCTCCTGTTCCCTAGCTCTCCTAGTCCCTTGTCCTCTCTCCCTAGTTCTCCTTGTCCCTGGTTTACCTAGTCTCTAGTTCCTCTGTCCCAAGGCGTTCCCTTAACCTTCCCTTAGGCGTTCCCTTACTTTCCCTTAGTGTTCCCTTTCCCTGCCCGCCTCTTAAAGGCACCTTTCCTTCCCCTCATATTATATTCCTGTATTTGTGATTCTCCCTTAAAGGGACAGTGCCCTTTTCCCTGTTCTTCCCTGTTGTTCAATAAATATCTGTTTCTTGGCAAACCATCATACCTGTCTTGTGTTGTGCGATTGGGGTCGGTTACAAACCATAACAAATATGTCTATACTACTACCTACTAATAATAATAATAATAATAATAATAATAATAATAATAATAATAATAATAATAATAATAATAATAATAATAATAATAATAATAATAATAATAATAATAATAATAATAATAATGGCTTGGATTTATATAGCGTCTTTCACATACCCAAGGTGCTTTACAATACATTTACATTTACATTTACATTTAGTCATTTAGCTGACACTTTTATCCAAAGCGACTTACAAGTTCTGTACGACAAGTCATCAGGAAGGGCACAACTCTATCAGCTGAGCAACAATGTTCATCAAAGTGTTGAGTGCTACAGTGTAGGTCAGACCTGGGCATTGTACGGCCCGCGGGATGATTCTGACCGGCCCGCGAAAGATTACATGATAATAAAATTTTTTTTTTTTTTTTTTTTTTTTTGTCAACGTTCACACGCACAATATACGCTTAGGAGACATGCTCAGAAGATGTTGGTTCTCTTTGGATCCACCTACATATGTGAACAGACATTCTCAGTCATGACGTTTACCAAGTCCAGGTACAGATCCTCTCTCACTGATGAACATCTGGCAGCTGTGCTTCGCATCTCCACCTCAGACATGCAACCTGACTTTGATGGACTTGTTAAAGCTCAACAGAGACTGGATTTCTCACACTGAATGAAAAAAAAGAACTGAAGAACACTAAAATGTGGAAATATAACAAGTGAAATGGGACACTTGATATTTTTTTTTCTTTTTTTTGCACAGTTCTGAAAACATTAAATGTTTAATATAGGCATGTAAAGTAAAAAAGGCTACAAAACTGGGACACTTTTCCTTACACAGTTCAGTGACATGTCTTGTTTATTTTTGCTATAAGATGATGTGATGTCTTTAGAAAGCTAAGAAAATCCTTGTTTCAATAATATATGAAACTCAAAATGCCCTTTGTTATTAATGTTTCACATTTTGTTTATCATTTTGGAAATAAATTCTATTTGAATAAATGATATTTTTGAAAGCTAACCTCACCTTTTAATTGCCAAATAATAACATACACTTTTACCAGGGGTCAAAACAATGCCATTTACTGCTTTTTATATAGAAATAAAATGTATATTATGCATAATTGAGTTTGGAATTTTGGCCCGGCCCCCCAACATATTTTCAGTTGCTCATTCGGCCCCCTGGGAAAAATAATTGCCCACCCCTGGTGTAGGTGCATGACAGTAAGGTTAGTTAGGTTTAGATATCTTTTTTTAAATTTCAGATAATGGTTGAAGAAGTGCGTCTTTAGTCTACGGCGAAAGATTGGACGGGTTTCGGCTGTCCTAACTGGGGTGGGTAGTTCATTCCACCATTGTGGGGCAAGGATTGAGAATAGGCGACTTCTCTTTGATGACCCTCCCGGAGCTCGGATAGGAGTAGGTCTGAGGCGGCCAGTAGGTCTAGGGCTGTGGGGGTGTGGGAGACATCATCCAATAGACTTTTATACGCCTGAGTCTCCTGAACACGGAGAGACCAGTCCCAAGTCGATCTGCACTTTCTCGGCCGAGCTATAGTCACTTTTCTGCACCTACTACTCCCAAACTCCGCATGCGGAGTAGGTGCGAAAAAGTTACTATAGCTCGGCCGATAAATTGCAGATCGACTTCAATTATCTTTCATTCTGGCGGCTGGGTGGCATAGCGGAGATTGCGCTCGTCACCAATGCAAGAGACTCCGGTCTCGACTCCCCGAGTCAGCGTTGCCTCCGGCTTGGGCCAGTCGTCATACTATCTCATAGTCAGCAGGGTGGAAGTCGATGGGTGGGGATTGGACGTTGTGGACGGCGACTCCTTCAGGTCGGTTGGGTGACGCCTGTACAGCAGAGACAGGAAGTATCGGGGGCAGCGTGAGCCTCCCACGCGTCACTCCTCGCCACTGAGAGTCCGCGCTGTCTGGTGAAAAGATGCAACAGGCTGCCTCCTCGTGTACCGGAGGCGACACGTGATGCAAGGCTTCTATCCTCACTACAGCCGACCAGTGGGAGGCATAGTCTAGCAGCGTTCAAGACAGGGGAGGGGAGAATTGAAGGGGAGAATTGGCAATACGAAATTGGGATGGGAGAAAAATAGAAAATATAAGGAGAAAAAGTGGATAAAAAAAAATTAAAATTATCTTTCATTCCCATCTGTCTCATCGTGTTTCTGTCATAATCCTGGACATTGAATTTACAATGATATATCACTGTCAAAACTCTAACAGTAGGGCCTTTATAATAATAATAATAATAATAATAATAATAATTATTATTATTATTATTATTATTATTATTATTATTATTATTATTATTATTATTATTATTATTATTATTATTATTATTATTATTATTATTATTATTATTATTATTATTATTATTATTATTATTATTATTATTATTATTATTATTATTATTATTATTATTATTATTATTATTATTATTATTATTATTATTATTATTATTATTATTATTATTATTCATTAAATGTATATAGCGCTCAAAGCGCTCCCCACAATGTAGGGTGGAAATTGCCTCCTTCACCACCACTGGTAGCACCAGACCTTGGGCTACGCAGGCTCAATGGCTGCCATACAGTGGCACCCGGCACACATGGCTGAACGGCTCAGGGGACAGGGATTGATATCAGTCCA
>NC_140165.1:16608573-16616073 GCF_963971535.1 Notolepis coatsorum | reverse complement strand
CAATTTATTATTATTATTATTATTATTATTATTATTATTATTATTATTATTATTATTATTATTATTATTATTATTATTATTATTATTATTATTATTATTATTATTATTATTAAGCTGCATCCGATGGTCCTCTGTGCAGACATTACAACCCTCTGTAGCGCCTGCTTCTCTGCCGCTGTGCAGCTGCCGTGCCATGCTGTGATGCAAGAGGCCAGTACGCTCTCCACCACACATCTATAGAAGGATCTGAGGATGTTGGTGTCAAGCCCCGCCCCTTTCAGTTTCCTCAGGAAGTACAGGCGTCGATGAGCTCTTTTGACGAGGCTCAGGGTGTTGTCACGCCACGTGAGGGTGTTGGAAATGTGCACCCCAAGGTATTTGATACTGGGACTCGGGAGTCACCTGTACAGCTGTGCCATCGATGTAGAGAGGGAGGGGGTGCTGGTCTTGCGGAAGTCTATAATCATCTATTTGGTTTCTTTTTTTTTACGTTTAGGATGAGGTTGTTCTCCTTGCACCACAGTCCCGGTCCATCTACCTCCTCCCTGTATGCCGACTCATCCCCTTTTGTGATGAGCCCCACCACTGCGGTGTCATCAGCAAAACTTCACTATGAGATTGCTGTCATAGCCAGTGTTTGAGGATGATTGTGGAGGATACAGTGTTATTGATCCTTACAGATTGGGGTCCGTTTGTCAGGAAGTCCAAAGTCCAGTTGCAGAGTGATGGGGGTAATCCGAGCGCCGACAGTGTCTGTGGGAGGATGGTATTGAAAGCGGAACTGAAATCCAAAAGCAGCACCCTCACATAGGAGTCCTTGTTCTCCAGGTGTGTGAGGGACTGATGTGTCCTCCAGACCATAGCACCAGACATCCTCCCATTCCTAACTGCAACCATCAACTCCTCACTCAACTCGGGGGTGGTCCCCACCTCCCTAAAACAAGCCAGAGTCACGCCCCTCATAAAAAAACCATCCCTGAACCCTACCGTCATAGGCAACTACCGTCCTGTCTCTCTTCTCTCCTTCCTTTCTAAAACACTTGAACGTGCTGTATCCAACCAACTTACTGCTTATCTCTTACAGAAGGACCTCCTAGACCCTAATCAGTCAGGCTTCAGGACTGGTCACTCCACAGAGACAGCCCTCATTGCGGTCACAGAGGCACTTCACTTAGCAAAAGCGAAAGGCCTCTCCTCTGTCCTGATTCTCCTAGATCTATCTGTAGCCTTCGACACAGTCAACCACCAGATCCTCCTCGCGGCCCTCGCAGGAATGGGAGTGGCTGGCTCTGCGCTGACATGGTTGTCATCATACCTCAATGACCGCTCCTACCAAGTGTCATGGAGAGGGACCCTGTCGGCCACCCGCCCCCTGCGGACGGGTGTCCCCCAGGGCTCGGTTTTAGGACCCCTTCTCTTCTCCCTCTACACTAAATCACTGGGTAACATTATCACGTCTCATGGCTTTTCTTACCACTGTTATGCCGACGATACTCAACTCTTCCTCTCCTTCCCTCCCTCAGATATCCACGTCTCTGAGCGGATCTCGGCCTGTCTGTCCGACATCTCTGCCTGGATGACGACCAACCACCTCAAACTGAACCTAAGCTAAACAGAATTGCTCCACCTGCCGGCCAAATCCTCCCCCCTGACCGACCTTTCCATCACAGTCGAGAATGCAGCTGTGACCGCGTCCCCGACCGCCAAGAACCTTGGTGTTGTCCTCGATGACCAGTTGAACTTCTCTGCTCACATCGCAGCGACAACCAGAACCTGCCGATTCCTCCTGAGCAACGTCAGAAAGATCCGCCCCTTCCTGACAAAAGAAGCCACCCAACTCCTCGTCCAATCAACAGTCATCTCCCGCCTCGACTACTGCAATGCACTGCTCGCTGGCCTCCCGGCCACCGCCACCAAGCCTCTTCAACTCATTCAGAACGCAGCGGCCCGCCTGATCTCAAACCTACCGAAGTCGGCCCATGTCACCCCACTTCTTAGGGACCTGCACTGGCTCCCCATTGCTGCACGAATCCACTTCAAGGCCCTCGACCTAGCATACCGTGCGGCAAAGGGAACTGCTCCCGCCTACCTCCGGTCAATGGTCTCTAACTACACACCCTCAAGACCCCTACGCTCTGCATCTTCTGGCCGCCTCAGACCTACTCCTATCCAAGCTCCGGGAGGGTCATCAAAGAGAAGTCGCCTATTCTCAATCCTTGCCCCACAATGGTGGAATGAACTACCCACCCCAGTTAGGACAGCCGAAACACGTCCAATCTTTCGCCGTCGACTAAAGACGCACTTCTTCAACCATTATCTGAATTAAAAAAAAAAAAAAATTATCTAACCCTAACTAACCATACTGTCATGCACTTGTCCTAATAAACTAACCTACACTGTAGCACTCAACACTTTGATGAACATTGTTACTCAGCTGATAGAGTTGTACCCTTCCTGATGGCTTGTCGTACAGAACTTGTAAGTCGCTTTGGATAAAAGCGTCAGCTAAATGACTAAATGTAAATGTGTCACGGCGTTGATAGCGTCAGCTGTGGAGCGGTTTGGCCTGTAGGCATACTGGTGGGGGTCGGCTGTTATGTCAATGGCCTTTTTTTATGTTCATCATAACCAGTTTCTCAAAACATTTCATTACAATTGGGGTGAGAGCGATTGGTTGATTCAGAAGTGTTCTATAACAACATGTTTAATGTGTGTAGTGATGATTCAGAAGTGTTCTATAACAACATGTTTAATGTGTGTAGTGATGATTCAGAAGTGTTCTATAACATCATGTTTAATGTGTGTAGTGATGATTCAGACGTGTTCTATAACATCATGTTTAATGTGTGTAGTGATGATTCAGAAGTGTTCTATAACGACATGTTTAATGTGTGTAGTGATGATTCAGAAGTGTTCTATAACATCATGTTTAATGTGTGTAGTGATGATTCAGAAGTGTTCTATAACATCATGTTTAATGTGTGTAGTGATGATTCAGAAGTGTTCTATAATAACATGTTTAATGTGTGTAGTGATGATTCAGAAGTGTTTTATAACAACATGTTTAATGTGTGTAGTGATGATTCAGACGTGTTCTATAACGACATGTTTAATGTGTGTAGTGATGATTCAGAAGTGTTCTATAACAACATTGGTAGGAGGGGTGGGTGGGTGGGCGACACTGTACAACTGTACAAGCAAAACTGTACATTGGAATATTGACAAAACCATACTTGGTCATTTACTGTACATTGGAGGGGGTTGGATACCATATCACAACTGGGCTACAACTGTAGGTGTTAGAGGCCTTCAGGTGGCCGGTCTTCCGAAGGGACGAGCCAAACAGTTAGCAAGATATTGTTCAGTTTCAGCTATTAATGGCAGCCTGTGTGTTGATTGTCAGGTTCATCATCCTATGTGTGTGTTGTGTAACCTTGGTTGCCATTGTCAATTTGGGCATGAATGTAACAGAATAGCCCACAATGTCCAATCGCACTGATACTATTTGTGTCCTTTAAACATTGTATTTATGTGGACATAAATAAAGATTATAAATGTGTGTGTGTGTGTGTGTGTGTGTGTGTGTGTGTGTGTGTGTGTGTGTGTGTGTGTGTGTGTGTGTGTGTGTGTGTGTGTGTGTGTGTGTGTGTGTGTGTGTGTGTGTGTGTGTGTGTGTGTGCGTGCGTGCGTGCTTTCTGTCACTGACCTCCAGTGATGAGTGGACCTGTGAAATACAGTTGTCAGACACTATGGAATACAGTGAGTTTCTTGCTATATCTATGTATAGAAATAATATGCTCCATTGTCTCTCTGTAGCCCGGGGTTGTCTGCAAAATCAGCTGCTGCTGCAGCTAAAGAGCTAATGGAAAATTCAATAAAGAAATAAATGGTCTGTAACTCTGTCTCCCTGTCTGTCTCCCTGTCTGTCTCCCTGTCTGTCTGTCTCCCTGTCTGTCTGTCTCCCTGTCTGTCTGTCTGTCTGTCTGTCTGTCTGTCTGTCTGTCTGTCTGTCTGTCTGTCTGTCTGTTTGTCTACATGCAGATGTGTCTGTTGACATGTCTGTTTCTGTCTGACTTCTCACACACACACACACACACACACACACACACACACACACACACACACACACACACACACACACACGCACACACACACACACACACACACACACACACACACACACACACACACACACACACACACACACACACACACACACACACACACACACACACTCACACACTTGCACACACACTTGCACACACACACACACACACACACACACACCCTTGCACACACACACTTGCACACACGCTTGCACACACGCACGCACACACGCACACACACACACTCACTCACTCACCCACTCACTCACTCACTCACTCACTCACTCACTCACTCACTCACTCACTCACCCACTCACTCACTCACTCACTCACCCACTCACTCACTCACACACTCACTCACTCACTCACTCACTCACTCACTCACTCACTCACTCACTCACTCACTCACTCACTCACTCACTCACTCACTCACTCACTCACTCACTCACTCACTCACTCACTCACCCACTCACTCACTCACTCACTCACTCACTCACCCACTCACTCACTCACTCACTCACTCACCCACTCACTCACTCACTCACTCACTCACTCACCCACTCACCCACTCACAGACTCTTCAGGGCCACTGTAAATGACTGTAAATGACTGTAAATGACTGTAAATGACTGTAAATGGCTGCAACACAATGTGGAACTTGCTCCCAGCTCCTCCTGGGCTCGAGACAGTAGCTGCTGTCCTGTACAGCGCGGCTCGACTGCCTCTGTTCCGTCCTCTATTTATATCTGTCCTGCTCGTTGGTCACGACACAAAGGACTCTTGTCTCGCTCGCTTTCTCCCCGGCTGAGGCAGAAACTCTCGTCGAATAAAATAGGTTTGTCGTTACAGGATCTATGGGTAACAGTACTGTATATTTTAATACCGTTTATGTCACAAATGTATCAGTACTAAATACCTATATGTCCCTATGCCATAAATGTCATGTATGTTGTGTATGTCATAAATGTCTATATGAATTGAAAATGGGGGACCCTGATGGAAACAAGACAAAAGTCTTTCTCTGGTCTGCATCCCCTTAACAATTGTGTGTATTGAGCCGTACTGTATTGTACCCATTCTGCAATCTGTTAAATAAAGTTTTCATTCATTCATTCATTCATTCATTCACCCCCTCCCTCCTGATTAGGGTTAAGGTGGAGGTGAAAGTTGGGGTAAGGGGGGCGAAAGAGCAAGGGAATGAACGCCGTCGATGGAATGTAGTCAAGTCCTCACTCCATATAGCGCTCACTTGTGTGTGTGTGTGTGTGTGTGTGTGTGTGTGTGTGTGTGTGTGTGTGTGTGTGTGTGTGTGTGTGTGTGTGTGTGTGTGTGTGTGTGTGTGTGTGTGTGTGTGTGTGTGTGTGTGTGTGTGTGTGCGTGTGTGTGTCACTGACTCCCAGAGATAAGTGGACCTGTGAAATACATTATCAGACACTATTGGATACAGCAAGTTTCTTGGTATAACTGTCTATACTCTGTCTTTAGCTGCTGTAGCCTACCAGCCATTCAAGTGTAGGCCACTTTACAGAATGCACGACATATAGACTTCTTTGAAAACCCTCTAAGATTTTGCCCATTCCTTAGGATTTCTATCCGAATTCTGCCTTCAGCTTAATGTCTTCTCCAGAGAGAAACGATAGAGACCAGTTTCCTCTCTGCACGTTCAGTAGAAAGCTATCCGGCTGCACGTTAGCCTAGCTTAGCACAAATGAATGGAAGTGGGTACAATCCAGCTAATGTGTGTGTGAGTGAATGGGTAAAATGTGAGTAAATTTTTTTTAAGCGCTTTGGATAAAAGCGCTATATAAAAAACCAGCCATTTACCATTTTCCAAGTGGGTACAATCCAGCTAGCCTAGCTTGTTGTGCCAAAAACACAGTTTTAAGCTAGGCTAAGTGGTGAGCAGTTGCCATGGTAACCAGGTACACCGTAGCACTGACCGTTGCATGGTGCGCGTGTGTAGAGGAATCCAGGGCCTTCTTGCAACAACACAGACCACTTTCATTTACAGTGAAGGCAATGGTTCAAAAGTAGAAGCTCTGATCAAGGTCATGTGACATAACAAACTCCGCCACTACATTCCAGTCCAAAGTGAAGACGGTCTACTCTCTCCACGACGGTGTCCATTTATTCCATTTTTTGTTTGTAATTGCACACTGTAGAGACATATCCCTACAGGCTGGAACGAGCCGTCACACATAACGTGGGACGGAGAGTGGAGAGAAGAAACCATCAGGGACGTTTGTTGTTTAGTTAGTAACAAGGAATAACTCTTTTTCATGGTGGAGTAAAATATAGGTGACCAAAACCCAAAGCTTCCATCTTTGGTGATTGTATAAATGTAGGGCTACCCCCCTCTTATGCCTTGTCTCCATTAGCTGTGTTCAGACTGGCTGGGGCTAGTCATTGCCAGGTGTTTAACTAATCAAACAAACTACCCCTTGCAACAAAGTATCATGGTAGTTTGATGGTGATTTCAGTCTTATAAATAATGGTATATTATGGTATAAATGTGGTATAAATAATTCACCATGGCACTGACATGGCAAAAAGTCATGTATCGGCATGACGATTTAAACCATGATACCAATGTAATAATGTTATTTCCATAATTCTCTGGCCAATACCATCGTGGCAGTGACCAAAACAAATAAGGAAATACCATGACACTTGTTTGTAAGGGACCAAAGAGACGTATTCTACCAGGAAATGTGCTCACTGGAAAGTGACAGGGGCCCCCAATTACACACATCTGACCTTCTGCAGCTGACCCCTTTCTCTCACAACAATAGGAGGTGATCGAACTTTGACCTCACATCCAGGTCATAAGCACTTCCACACAGGGGGCTGGGAGGAGCTTGCCGTGGGGGGGGGGGTTAACTCATCACTTAGCTCAGTGAGGCCGGTAGTAATAGATAAATGGTAAATGGCTGCATTTATCCTCTTTTTCTCCGCCTGATTTTTCTATGTTTTTTCCTCCCGTCCCAATTTAGTCGTTATGCCAATTCCCCCCCTCCCCTACCTGGTTGTTGTGCGCATGTTCCCCCTACTGGTCGGTACAAGGGATCCCTGAACCCTACCACATGCTTCCTCCGACACATGCAGAGACAGCCAGTGGCTCTCTTCTCACCTGGCAGCGAGGACTCTCATTGGTGAAGTGTAACGCGTGCGTGGGGAGGTCACGCTGCCTCCACCACTTCCTGCCTTTCGCTGAGCAGGCGCCCAGACCTGACCTGTAGGCGTCGCTGTCCACAATGCCAGATTACCACCCACGACTTCCCTCCCCCTAACTCAGCCAAACGAGTTAGTATGACAATCGGCCCAAGCCGCAGGCAATGCTGACTCCGGGAGTCGAGACCGCAGCCTCTTGCATTGGTGACAAGCGCAATCTCCG
>NC_140165.1:16569922-16608373 GCF_963971535.1 Notolepis coatsorum | reverse complement strand
ATGAACATAGTCAATAGGGGGAGGGGGCATTTTGCAGGTTGACTGCAGACATGTACGTTATGGTCTGACCGTACGGTATCCCACACCAAAACCACAAAACCCATGGAAATAAACAAGACAGGACTTTTTTTTATTTTCTTCATTTTATTTCAGTTTGTTTCTTACTCTGATTAAATAAATGACAAGAGTGGATGAACAGATGTTAGACATTGAACTTTAGCACTTAACATCGACGAGAGATCCTAAAAACACAGAGTACTGCATTGCTTCTGACAGAAGATTCTCCTCCGCTCCGACCAGTGACTTTGGTATTGTATTTATACATTACACTTTTCTGCAAAGAAAAAAAATGTACAACTGCATAAATATAAAATTCTTCCACCATGTTAAATGGCTAAAAACACATTCATCAGAAAGCTACACCACAATGTCGTGATGTATCCAGCAAAAAAAAAAAAAAAAACAACAACAATCTTTTTCTTTTCGTTTGTTTCTCTCTTTTTTTTCATTTATAGCAGAGTTAGCGCACCGAGGCTGCTGGAGGGTCCCAGTGTCTAACAGGGCTGGACACACAACTTCTACATTCAAGAAAAGGAAAAAGGAAAGAAGAAAAAAATCAAAAAAATAAGTAATAGCCTGAAATAAACTGTAATAAAAAAAAAACATCTCCCACATTTAAGTGATTGGAAAAAAAGGAGAAAGAAAAAATAAAAGGAAAGGGGAAAAAAAGAAAACAAATGAAAAAAAAAGTGATGTAAAAATATTCTCCCATAAAATCAGACGTAAAAGACACGAATAGAAGAAGAGAAGATAAAGATAAATTCCCTGGAGTGCACACCTTTTTTTCTCACACGGATCAGTAGAGATCAGAGCGTACCGTGTCAAAATATTTTTTTTTTCTCAATCATTAAGTATACATTTATATATATATATATATACGTATATACACATCTTGGACTGCTGAAGCTTGCTCACATAAGAAAAAGAAAACGGGTTTTACGACGTGGCTTGGAATAGGACCAAAAAGTAGCCGACTACTGCACTGTACACTCCCAAAAAAATATATAATATTGAAACCACACAAAGGCAGCAGTATGGATGTGGGACGAAGAGAGAGACCGCTCGCAAGAGCGACCACTCGCGACACACCGGTGGTGGAATTACAATTTACAGTCAAGAGAATGAACAATGTCCCATGGCTCGTGGAATATTCTCATTTACAGTAGAATAAATATTTTTTTTTTCTCTCTTATTACGCTATTGCTACTCTTTCTGTAAATTACATTCTACGACGCTAGACAGATGCAGAGAAGCTAGTGTTTTGAAAAGCAGACAGTTTTTTTTTCTTTTTTTTTTAAGTATCGGTCCCGTATGTAGTTTTTTTACTTTCGTAGTTTGTCGTCGTTTTTTCTTTTTTTTTTCTCTTTTTAATTCAAGACTAGTTGTGATTCTCAACCACGATCGTCGTCCCCCCCCCCCCCTACCCCCTCCCGTCTCCTGCCCCCCACCCCCCCCCACACAACCACACTACTCTCGTTCTTCCTCTCCACAACATTATATTGTAAGTTACCTCTTGAAGTTGTGTTTTTAAAGGTTTAGGGGGAGGGAGGGAGGGGGTGGGCTTGAGGCGAGAGGGGGTGGGGGTCAGAAGGGAGGTGATGAGGGGGGGAGGGGAGGGGGGGGGGGGGGCTTGAGGCGAGAGGGGGGGGGGTCAGAAGGGAGGTGATGAGGGGGGGGGGGGGGGGGGTCATTTTGAGACAAAAGTGCTACAATCCTGATGCTGGTCATGAAGAGGCGACGGTGATCTTGATGTCGAAGCGTCCCTGGTACCGGTCCTTATCACTGTAGTCGATGTTGTCCCCGTAGACTTTGCACTCGATGCGCAGCTCGGTGTCCCGGGTGAGGTTGGTGAACTGGATGGCCACCAGCGGCTGCAGGTACTGGGGGTGGAGCAGCTTGCCGTAGTAGGGGTAGTACTGCAGCGGGAAGCCTCCCCCGATGCCGTAGTAGTTGATTGTCCCAATCTTGTCCTTGTCCTCCTCTCTCTGCGGGGCGTTTTGAAACACACGGCGGACATATGAAAAATCACAAATTCAAAGAGAAGGTCCCGATCCCACCGTCTGAATGTAAGCAAAATGGTAACCCCACCACCAGAAACAGAGATACAGACACATATAGATAAGAGATAGATAGATTCTATCTTTATTCTATTTTTACTTCTCCACTGTACTATAATTCTATGACCTGTACCATGTCTTCCACTACCTGTACCTCCCCTCCCCCCTCCCCCCTGCTGCTATGATGCCTGAATTTCCCCAAGGGGATCAATAAAGGAATATCTTATCTTAGATAGATAGATAGATAGATAGATAGATAGATAGATAGATAGATAGATAGATAGATAGATAGATAGATAGATAGATAGATAGATAGATAGATAGATAGATAGATAGATAGATAGATAGATAGATAGATAGATAGATAGATACATTAATAACTACAAATAATCTACAAAGCAAACCCTTGTTTGATGAAAGCACCTCAGCCCTCAGTGGAAGACCGGTGAGCATCGCATCTATGACAGTGTCCTTGTAACAAGGACATACAACCACAATGACATACTGCAACACAACCGCCTGTCGTGGCAGTATTTTAGCCAAAGTTAGCTAGTTTTCAACACCCGTCCTGGGAGCAGGTTGGCAGCCATATATATATATATATACGCGGGGGTTAGGTACTCTTACTCCGGGTCAGACGTGGTATAAAAGCGTGGTGTGTGGACTGAAGCGAGGAGGGTACCTTGTTGGTGCAGAAGATGGGGATGACGTTGGGCTGCACCTTGTACTGTGCGTCCTCTGGGATGCTGGCGTTGGTCTTAGGTGGCTGGAAAAAAAAATATATATATATTTTTTAGAATTAAAGTGCAAACGCAGAATCTCCTATTTGACCCACATGGTTTCAGCCATAAAGAGCTAAGTCGCTCAATGAAGGCCATCTTGGACTGAGACACGATTATGTGACACTGCACTGGGATGCGAAGACGCTTCCTTTTCTTGACGAAAAGACATTATGAAAAATAATTGTAAAGGATGGCTCTTGTACATAGTTGTTACTACGTGGACTACATAGAGATCAGTCGCCACCCGCCACCATGGAGATGGATGATATTAAAGGAAAACTCCCAACATTTTGGGAAATTCGCTTATTTGCCATCTACCCTGGAGTTAGACAAGAAGATGCATACCTTTTTCTTCTCTGTGCATGCAGTAGGAGTAGGAAGACGTTGGGAACTAGGCTAATGGAGGAACCTACTTCCAGTGACTGGCGCTAAGCTAGGCTAACGGTGCACGTCTTCCTACTCCTACTGCATGCACAGAGAAGAAAAGGGTATGTATCTTCTTGTCTAACTCCAGGGTAGATGCCAAATAAGCTAATTTCCCAAAATGTTGGAGTTTTCCAACATATATAAAAAAATATATATATATATATATAAAAATAAAAGGATGTTATAACTGTTATATTTATGTGCATTACATCATGTCCTGCCTCATTAATAACATGAATGATTCACCCCCCCCCCCCCCCCCACACACACACTCACTCTTGGGCGGAAGTTGACGATCCTGTTGAGCTTGACGATGAAGCAGGGCGCGCCGACGTTGAAGCCGAAGTCGATGTCAGATCCGTCGCAGGGCCCCAGGAGGTTCTTGGAGAAGCGGCAGGCCTTCTTGGTGCCCCCGTCGCGATCCAGTTCACCCCTGCCCTTATAGTCTGCGGGCTCGTCTGAAGGAGAGAGGAACGCGCCGTTGAGTTCATTTGTGAATTGATGGGGAATTGATGGGACACTTTAGTCCCAAAGCTTGGAGGAGGCACGTAACTGTTAAATTACATCATGAGTTAAATAACCTTAGGATTAGAAGGATAGGGTTCCCACAGACATTGCAAAATAAAAAATGTCGAAGTAGTTTTCCAAGCACTATTTTTCAGTTTAAAAGGGCATTTAAAAGGATCCAATTCCCTTTTAAATGTGTTTTTTTTTTATTGGGAAAAAATCGGATCCAATATTTATGGCTTAAAACCAATTTCCGACAATTAGTTTTTTTGTCAAAAATCAAGAACCTTGTGCGAACCCTGGAAGGAGCTCCTGCTTTTGAGAAGTAGGAATGCTACTAGATTGTGAGACCGAACTGATGTAATCTGCCAGCATAGCAGAGAGAAAGAGACAGAGAGAAAGAGACAGAGAGAAAGAGACAGAGAAAGTGACACAGAGAGAAAGAGAGTTAGGCAAAGAGAGAGAGAGAGAGAGAGAGAGAGAGAGAGAGAGAGAGAGAGAGAGAGAGAGAGAGAGAGAGAGAGAGAGAGAGAGAGAGAGAGAGAGAGAGAGAGAGAGAGAGGGAGGGGGGGGGGAGAAACCCACCTCCGCAGTCCTCAAAATCCATCGTGTTGTCCTGGATCTCCTTCTTGTAGAGTTTGAGGAACTCCTTCAGGGCCTTGGTGTACGGCGTGTAGGTCTCCGGGTCTTTCTCGTTGAAGGCCACTTCAGATTTCAATGAGCGCGGGGTGTGCGAAAGACCTGTCCGATGGGGCACAAAACAAAAAAACACTGTTAGTTTCAGCCTTGTTGGTCAAATAACAACAGTGCACCCCACGCCCCCAATCCAAGAAATGTTTACACTCATTCACTTACAAAAAAAGAGTTTTCTATATCTATGGTGATTTGGCTCAAGTCAGAACCCTGTTTTTAAATTGAATGAGGTTTCTTCCAACTAAACATGGCGATCCTAGCTTAGCGAACGTTAGCCTAGCTTAGCGAACGTTAGCCTAGCTTAGCACAATGAATGGAAGCGGACAGTGCCGCCGCCGGTAAGCCTTCGGGAGAGGTATTAGTTGGACAATGCCTAGGCTAAGCTAGGCTAACGTGCAGCCAGATAGCTTTCTACTGAACGCACAGAGAGGAAACTGGTATCTATATTCTTCTCTCTCTGGAGATGACGGTAAGCTAATTTCCCCAAATGTTGGTCCTTTAACTCATTCAGCGCCAACCACGTAATAATACGTGTTTGCCCGCCAGCGATTGAGCACCAATCACGTAATAATACATTTTTAGATCCTTTTTTCTTTTTTTCGATTTTAATATTCTATACAGTCTCACAGACCTCTGTGTATCACTGGGACTCATTCTGAGACCTAGGTGGCAGTATCGCCTACCCGTTGAAACCTTATTTCACACTGTGTGTTACATTGTATATGGTCCGGGCGGAGAATTTGGACCCGGGCAAGTGAATCGCTTCATTCGAGCAACTTGGAACGCGTCCAGCACACTTGATGCATAGTTTGTCCCATTTTATGTCAGGGACCCGATGGACATCAATACTGGAAATCGCGATCAGACAACTGGAATATTCATTTTGGAATACCTCTTAGCAAAGGTAGGGACTATATGACATCAATCCTACAATGATTTCACATTGATCGCAAAGATCATATGTCACATACTCCAAAACGTATGCCGTTGCTGACGATCAGAG
Source organism: Notolepis coatsorum (assembly GCF_963971535.1). Taxonomy (NCBI): domain Eukaryota; kingdom Metazoa; phylum Chordata; class Actinopteri; order Aulopiformes; family Paralepididae; genus Notolepis; species Notolepis coatsorum. Next base: position 16,602,845 of record NC_140165.1, on the reverse strand, counting down.
CGTCACAAAACGACCCCCGCCCCCTTTGATGCCTTCATGATGAAACACAATACCTATTATATACCTTTGATTTGGAAATAGTATCGTGTCCAGACGAGCAATGCAAATGACTTTTGCAAAATGCACATAGCGCTCCACAACTCATCTTCCAGGAATTAGCCCGGATCACTCTGAAACTATACAATATTCACCACGGGATAACACGCAAACGTATACATGAAAATATAGAATACACAATAGATCCGCAAAGATCGTGAAATGTTGTGAAAATAGGCAATGGAAAGCTGGCCCTAGAGAGCAGAGATGGGGACAGGCTATGGCGCTGAATGAGTTAACCAAACGCCAGTTATGCAGGCTTTTAGTATTGAAATAGTTCCCAGTGACGATCAAATAGTAATGTTGTGAGTTTTGACCATCCCTGGTTTGAATCAGAAAAGGAGAAGAACATCATAGTCCAGTGTAAGCTACGCCCGCCTGCGGTAACAATACTGCCGACATCAAAGGACTCCTTTGGGACTTTGATTTAAAGAAGCATTGCAGGTAAGACTGACCGCTTTCCTTTATGATGTTGTTTTTGACAGCTCAGCAGGTGGACACCTGGCTAGATCCACAAAGAATGGATTGCACGGAGCAAGTTGCACCCTTACTTACAATTCATTATGAATTGAAAATGGGGGACCCTGATGTAAACAAGACGAAAGTCTTTCTCTGGTCTGCATCCCCTTAACAATTGTGTGTATTGAGCCGTACTGTAGTGTATTGTACCCATTCTGCAATCTGTTAATAACATTTTCATTCAATCAATCACCGTGCAGATTGATTGATTGAATGAAAGTTTTATTTAACAGATTGCAGAATGGGTACAATACAGTACGGCTCAATACACACAATTGTTAAGGGGATGCAGACCAGAGAAAGACTTTCGTCTTGTTTACATCAGGGTCCCCCATTTTCAATTCATAATGAATTGTAAGTAAGGGTGCAACTTGCTCCGTGCAATCCATTCTTTGTGGATCTAGCCCTAGGGTGACTAAACGCCCCAATTTGTGCACAGGTTAACCCTTTCACTACCAAACTACCAAAAGGTTAACCCTTCCACTGTGACAATACAGAAGGTTAACCCTTTCACTGCCACACGACAAAGGGTTAACCCTTTCACTATCCCACTATGGAAGGTTAATCCTTTCACTGTAGTGTGGTAGTGAAAGGGTTAAATCACCCGTCGCCACAATGAGAGAGAGCTTAGTCCTCCACCTGCTCCCAGCGCGCCACCCGTGTCCCCGTGTCTTCAGAGCCTCTGTGGCGCGTTACAGGGTCAACCGCTGCAGTTAAATACATGAATTGTTGTTGTTTTTGTCCAGTTATCACTTGTGAGCTGTGTTGTGTTTCACAGTTTGAGTAACTTGTGAGAGTTTGAGTAACTTGTGAGAGTTTGAGTAACTTGTGAGCTGTGTTGTTCGGAGCAGTTTGAGTAACTTGTGAGCTGTGTTGTTCGGAGCAGTTTGAGTAACTTGTGAGCTGTGTTGTTCGGAGCAGTTTGAGTAACTTGTGAGCTGTGTTGTTCGGAGCAGTTTGAGTAACTTGTGAGCTGTGTTGTTCGGAGCAGTTTGAGTAACTTGTGAGCTGTGTTGTTCGGAGCAGTTTGAGTAACTTGTGAGCTGTGTTGTTCGGAGCAGTTTGAGTAACTTGTGAGCTGTGTTGTTCTGAGCAGTTTGAGTAACTTGTGAGCTGTGTTGTTCGGAGCAGTTTGAGTAACTTGTGAGCTGTGTTGTTCGGAGCAGTTTGAGTAACTTGTGAGCTGTGTTGTTCGGAGCAGTTTGAGTAACTTGTCAAGTTTGAGCAACTGTTATCCCTCGTGACCGGTGCATAGATGGACCAGAGAAACAGATACAGCGTGGAGCTTGTGAAGATTCAAGTCAAAGGGAATTTCTCTCTGACATGCCAAGAGTTTTATAAATATAATCTTCATCAGAAGGCTCTAAGCAGCGCAGTCCAGCAAGAAATGTAAATTCCTTCAAAAGCCTATACAGCACATCTTTGTCTCCGATCTACCAAATTTGTGTTTTGAGAAAGGCGCCCAGTAAAAACTACGAAGACATCATTTATATTAGCTTACAATTTCTGTTCTGTTCTTGGTGCCTGACACTCAGTCATTTGGCCTATTTTACCTACTTAGCCTACTGTGCTTTCAATTAATTAATTCTTAATCTTATTTAAATCAAATGCTGTATACATTATGTAAATATATATATTTTGTATTATATTAAAAAAAAATCTTCTTCAATTTTCAACAACCAACAACACAACATCAACAGTAACAACAACAATAATAATAATAATAATAATAATAATAATAATAATAATAATAATAATAATAATAATAATAATAATAATAATAATAATAATAATAATGACAAAACAATAATAAATAATAAATACAGATCTAAACTTAACTAATAAATACAAAATACAAATATACCAAATAAAAATAAAAACAAAAACACCACAAACACAAAAGACATTAGACAACAGACATTGTTTTGTTGCCATACAAAAGTAAAAGTAATTTTATTGATATCTTTCCTTTTGTCTTTTATTTTCATATTTGGCACTGAGGTACATCCAAAAGTAACCAACGGTTAACCAGATTACATTTCTAATTTAATAGTGTGACAAGAGTAAATTACTGAATATATTCGTCAACAGACAATGAATGTGTGGCTGTAACTGAATACATTTAGTCAAATAACTCCCAACTCTGGAGGATAAAGCCAGCGAATAATGGGAGGAACCCCTCTTTGGAAACCAGCCCCTGTGTACCCCTCAATACGTCCCTGTTTACCCCTCGATACGCCCGTTTACCCCTCGATACGCCCCTGTTTACCCCTCGATACGCCCCTGTTTACCCCTCGATGAGCCCGTTTACCCCTCGATACGCCCTGTTTACCCCGCCCCTGTTTACCCCTCGATACGCCCCTGTTTACCCCTCGATACGCCCCTGTTTACCCCTCGATACGCCCCTGTTTACCCCTCGATACGTCCCTGTTTACCCCTCGATACGCCCCTGTTTACCCCTCGATACGTCCCTGTTTACCCCTCGATACGCCCCTGTTTACCCCTCGATACGTCCCTGTTTACCCCTCGATACGTCCCTGTTTACCCCTCGATACGCCCCTGTTTACCCCTCGATACGCCCCTGTTTACCCCTCGATACGTCCCTGTTTACCCCTCGATACGCCCCTGTTTACCCCTCGATACGCCCCTGTTTACCCCTCGATACGTCCCTGTTTACCCCTCGATACGCCCCTGTTTACCCCTCGATACGTCCCTGTTTACCCCTCGATACGTCCCTGTTTACCCCTCGATACGCCCCTGTTTACCCCTCGATACGCCCCTGTTTACCCCTCGATACGTCCCTGTTTACCCCTCGATACGCCCCTGTTTACCCCTCGATACGCCCCTGTTTACCCCTCGATACGTCCCTGTTTACCCCTCGATACGCCCCTGTTTACCCCTCGATACGTCCCTGTTTACCCCTCGATACGCCCCTGTTTACCCCTCGATACGTCCCTGTTTACCCCTCGATACGCCCCTGTTTACCCCTCGATACGTCCCTGTTTACCCCTCGATACGCCCCTGTTTACCCCTCGATACGTCCCTGTTTACCCCTCGATACGTCCCTGTTTACCCCTCGATACGTCCCTGTTTACCCCTCGATACGCCCCTGTTTACCCCTCGATACGTCCCTGTTTACCCCTCGATACGCCCCTGTTTACCCCTCGATACGCCCCTGTTTACCCCTCGATACGCCCCTGTTTACCCCTCGATACGCCCCTGTTTACCCCTCTATACGCCCCTGTTTACCCCTCGCCGAGCCCGGCGCCCCGCCCTCAACTCACAGACAAAAGGTCACCCAGGGTTCACAGCAGTCCTTTTTTTTCAATTTTACGACCTGTGGAACTAAAAAGCAATGTGGGGGGTGGGACTGTAATGGGAACCAATGGGGTGAAGAGGAGAGGAGAGAGGGAGCAACAATTCTGTCCTCTCTCTTCCCCCTCCCTTTCTTTTAAGGGACTCCCACAGATCAACACAGGTCCCTCTATTACCTCAGTGGAAAATTCAGGGCAATGGGGGACAGAAGCTACACACACACCATGACAGCTACACACACACCATGACAGCTACACACACACACACACCATGACAGCTACACACACACACCATGACAGCTACACACACACACACACCATGACAGCTACACACACACACACACACACACACCATGACAGCTACACACACACACACACACAGCATGACAGCTACACACACACACACACAGCATGACAGCTACACACACACACACACACCATGACAGCTACACACACACACACACACACACCATGACAGCTACACACACACACACACACACACACACCATGACAGCTACACACACACACACCATGACAGCTACACACACACACACACACACACACACACACACACACACACACACCATGACAGCTACACACACACACACACCATGACAGCTACACACACACACCATGACAGCTACACACACACACACACACACACCATGACAGCTACACACACACACACACACCATGACAGCTACACACACACACCATGACAGCTACACACACTGCCGCGGTATTGATTATTTCCTTACCGCACAAATTTGCAAAATATTTCCTACCGCCGCGGTTTTTACCGCACGCACAAAAAAAAAAAAAAAAAAAGTTTGAATGCATTTTTTTTTTAGTAGTAGTCTACTCTTTATAGCATATAGCCTGCCTCTAGTCTAAATGTCTATCTTTAGAGGATGACTTTGCAGCATGAATATTGTTTGGGATTCGGCAAGCACGCATTCGTTATTAAAAGTGAAACACGGATTCGAAGTCTCCCCTCTGGTCGTGCGCCGTTCACTAGGTGTCGCGGGCAGGAGTGGTAGCGGCGCGCCCGCCGGTTACCCCCCCGACCCTTTCTTCTTATTATTATTATAACGTTACTACTTATGATTACAAAGGCATTCGATTTGTGGCATTAACGTTAGTATAGTTACACGTTCGTATTTACCGGACCATAGCAAGGCAAGCGTTACTAAATTAATATCTAAGTTCCTTTCTTTGCTCAGAGCGTGCCGAGTTGTACCCATTCTGCGGTCTGTTAATAAAGTTTTCAATCAGACAACAAGTGTATAGAACGAAGGGCTTTTATTAGAACATTTCGTTGCAGTAAAATCATTATGCCTCGTTCCCTGAGGAGCGACGGCAATCCACTCCGGTCTCCGGTGGGAGCTAACGTACTATTAGCCGTGTTGTGACTGAGCTCTGATCAATGGCTCATGGCTGAGATTCAGGAAGTAAAAGCACTTCGCGTATCTCTTCTGACCAATCTGTGGTCTGCAGTGTTTCATGTGACTTTTCTGGTACTCAATAGGGTCGCTTGGAATCTCGACAGAGAAGTAGGGTATATCTGCAGAGCCGCAAGCCCAACGAGAGCGTAATAATAATAATAATATAATAAAAAACAGCGGTGATGCCGGTATTCAGCCCAACGCTGCGGTGGGCATGATGTAACAGCGATACCGCGGTAATACCGATACCGCGGCAGCTGACACACACACCATGACAGCTACACACACACACCATGACAGCTACACACACACACACACCATGACAGCTACACACACACACACCATGACAGCTACACACACACACACCATGACAGCTACACACACACACACCATGACAGCTACACACACACACAGCATGACAGCTACACACACACACACCATGACAGCTACACACACACACAGCATGACAGCTACACACACACACAGCATGACAGCTACACACACACACACCATGACAGCTACACACACACACAGCATGACAGCTACACACACACACAGCATGGCCTAGTTAGTCAAGAAGCAAACATCTACCACCACTGGAGTGTTGTGACTCGAGTACAGTCTCGCCGTACGTCCAGTTCAGTAGTGAAACCATTACTTAACCCTTTTGCCTCCTTAGCAACTATTTCCTGTATTTAGCCTTTTTGTGTGTGTGTGTGTGTGTGTGTGTGTGTGTGTGTTGATGATTATGTCATGAAATTGGGTCAGTTTGCTTATTTTCCATATATTTACAGAATTTGAGATTATATTTTGAAAACCTCTAAAAGAAAGTTACCAATATTAGAGGACAAAACGACCCCAGTGGTTTATTTCATGCCATTAGGGGTTTAACCCCAACCCTAACACAAACGGGAATATAAGGGGTTACAATTCGAAAATCTTTGGAATCGTTGATAGATATGTTGAGTTAGGTTCATAGTGGTATTCATAAAAAAAAGAATTGGAACAAAATATTACAAATTAAGTTTTTTTATGACCTTGAATTTGATGCCAACTCTGTTACCTAACAAGGCAGAAGGGTTAACCCTTTCACCACCACACACTACCAAAGGGTTAACCCTTTCACTGCGACAATACAGAAGGTTAAACCCCTTTCACTGTCACACGACAAAGGGTTAACCCTTTCACAACCACTGTAACCGTCTGTAGTGTGGTAGTGAAAGGGGCTAACCTTCTGTAGTGTGGTGGTGAAAGGGTTAAAAGTGTCACCTTACTGAAAGTGAAAAAATACAGAGACCCAAAATGTATAACCCCCCCCCGCAAAAAGGTATCATAGTGGCATCATCGGTGCATGTATAAATAATTCACCATGGTGCTGGCAAAAGCTGCACATCATCACCATGGTAGCACTTTAGTGCGTCGATGGTTACCTTGTTTTGGGCTTTGAAGTTTCAGGATTGTTCGGTTATAGTGGGGGCTATATAACTATATAGTTATAGTTACTGTGTACTTTCTTCAATTTGCTGTTATTATGAATTCATTATGTTTTCATCACACACTAGTCTTAGTCTTTTTTTATCCACTTTTTCTCCCATTTTCTATATTTTTCTCCCATCCCAATTTCGTATCATCCAATTCAACCCTCCCCTGTCACGGACGCTGTTTCTTGCCTCCCACAAGCCGGCTGCAATGTGGACTAAGTCATACATAGCACAAGTCCCCTCCGGTACTTGAGGTAACAGCAGTCGCATCTTTTCACCTGCGCAGCTCGATCTCTCAGTGGCGAGGAGTAACGCGTGGGAGGCTCACGCTGCCCCCGACACTTCCTGATTCTACTGCGCAGGCGCACCAACCGACCTGTAGGAGTCGCTGTCCACAACGCCCGATCCCCACCCTTCAGTTTCCCTCCCCGTAATACGGCCAATGTGTATTACTGTGGACGACCAGCTAAACTGAAAGCAAATGTGGAGCGCTGGGCTCGAACTGACGAGCCCAGCGTCTCCAGCATTTCGTGGCGAGTGCCTTGCCCACTACGCCACGTAGCCGCCCATACACTAGTCTTAGTCTTTATTGTTGTAATTATTATGAGTGTTGAGAGACAAAGGCTAAATCGGACATCAAGGTTTTTCCCCCTACATTGAAATGAAATTGACCGCAAAATGTGCAATAATTAAATTGTATTAATTACAGCCTTAGTCTATAACGAAACGGCTCATAGGCATATGAAAAATAAATAACACGTGCAGCCAAGAATAAAATATATAAAATAAAAACCATGTATTTCTTGACAGCAGTAGACTAATCCACTAAATACATTGGCTTATAGTCTAACAGAATAGCCCCTTAATGTCCAATCAGAGAAGTTAAAGTGTCTTTATGCAGGCATAATCAAAGTGAAGTAGTGTCTTTATACAGGCCTAATCTAAATGAAGTAGTGTCTTTATACAGGCCCAATAAGAGAAGTGAAAGTGTCTTTATACAGGCCCAATAAGAGAAGTGAAAGTGTCTTTATACAGGCCCAATAAGAGAAGTGAAAGTCCTTTATGCAGGCCTAATCAAAATGAAGTAGTGTCTTTATACAGGCCTAATCTAAATTAAGTAGTGTCTTTATACAGGCCCAATAAGAGAAGTGAAAGTGTCTTTATACAGGCCTAATCAAAATGAAAGTGTCTTTATTAGGGCTGTCCCCGACTAAGGATTTGTATAGTCGACTTTGATTGGCCAAAATTTGCCAATATCATCATCAGGTGGCTTCTTGGTTCCGAAGGTTGCCTATCACTCTCCAACCCATTCTGTCCCCACTTCTTCTCTCCAACTCTGTGACTCCGCCTCTCACTCCGCAATAGTCGACTAATATATATATATACATATTCTATTTTTTTTCATTGTTCCATTTGGGCTGTGGGGGGTGCTTAATGTCTGAAGGAGTCGACTGAAGGCTTCTTGTCCTCTGCGAAAGCATGCAATTGGTCCACTGATGGATACATCTTGATATTTGTCTAGTCTAGTGTGTTCATTAGATGGGTGAAATCCTCTTTCAGTGCCTTTGTGCCCGTTTCTTAGGCAGTTAGCCTCTCTGGTATGCACGCCATTAGCGTTAGCCACGTTTCTAGGCCTCTTTGCTTTTTGAAAGAATGATAAATAAAAAGATTATAGAAGTTGGCAGTCGACTACGGCTCCTTTCGATCGATTAGTCGACTATTTGGGGTCAGCCCTGGTCTTTATACAGGCATAATCAAAGTGAAAGTGTCTTTATACAGGCCTAATCAAAGTGAAAGTGTCTTTATACAGGCCTAATCAAAGTGAAGTAGTGTCTTTATGCAGGCCTAATCAAAGTGAAGTAGTCTTTATGCAGGCATAATCAAAGTGAAGTAGTGTCTTTATGCAGGCCTAATCAAAGTGAAAGTGTCTTTATACAGGCCTGATCAAAGTGAAGTAGTGTCTTTATACAGGCCTAATCAAAGTTAAATTAATTGGTTGCTTGTGAAAGTAAAACAGAAATTAGGACCATGTCAGTGTAGACCTTTACACGAAATCTTAAAGGTGACATGCATTATAAATGTCATTTTTCAGTCTCTAGCATTGTATTATAGTAATAGGAGTTAGTATCAATGTTTTTTTTTGTATTCTATTTTTTTATAATTTTTTAAACAAACACATAAACAAACATGACAACACACGATAAGATATACAAGCATTAGTTGACAGTGCACATCCAATGAAATCACATTTTAGTTAATTGTCTTATATAGGATATACCCTTAATACCTGTTATCTAAAAACCTACACACATATGCTCTAGCTCGTACCCCCCCCCCCCCTCCCGGACCCCCCATTGGATAATCCATCCATTTTCCCTCGCTCCTAACCAGACAGTATCAATGTGTTTTTGTGTCTAAATACCATATTGGCGGATTGCTCTCATTCAGCTCAGACCATTTCCTGCTAGATTTAATTAGGTCATCCTGATTTGAGGCATATCGTGACGTCACCGGGGCCCTGGGTAAGCGGACAGTGATGCAATTGGCTCTGTGGTTGGAGCTAATGCCCGCCCACAATCTACCTAGACTACACAGCGAGTGGAAACCACTTCCTCATACTGCGAGGCAGAGTGAAACCTGACACCTCTGCATGCACTCTGCGAGGGAGAGAGAGAGATAGAGGGAGAGAGGGAGAGAGAGAGACCACTGTGCAAACACTCCGCACGCAAGTGAATCCTCTCTCTCTCTCTCTCTCAGCTCTCTCTCTCTCTATCTCTCTCTGTCTACCAGTCGCAGACTGTGTGGGCTGACTGTCACTCAACAGCCTGAAATCCTGAGGCTGAAAAATGATGGTTTTGAGTACTTGATTAGAAATATAAAACAATGAATTTTTTGGAAAAAAAACCTTACAGATGTCTTCAATACTCACAGGAATTGTGTAAAGTTGCCCAAATAGTGCAAGGAATAGCAATGCAGGTCCCCTTTAAATAATTAACAGAATTGCGTCTAATAAATAAAACCGCGCCTTCACTTTAAGTGTGTATTGTTCAAACTAAATAAACAACCGCATTCCAATCAAAGCGAAAAAACATGAATTACACCTATAACGAAAATAGCTTCTGTGGTCCATGCCTTAATAATAAACTACCTAGAGCGGCTTGAATGATGCGAGCGCTCAACCCGCTATAGGTTGTGTGACAGGAGGACTAATGTGTCCCCATTCTTTGGCAAAATGCGCTGTGAAGGGGTTCAAGTAGTGAGTGGCCAGTCGCCAGCCGTGGATAACGGTCCCGTGCATCAAAATACACTTTTCCAGCGTATTGATTTGTCTGGGTGCTAAACGTGTTACCATCCATGTAAGAACAATACATGCACAATATTTTTGCAATACGAGGTGATTTAGAGGTGGAACGGCACATCAGTTTTTATGGAAAAAGGGGGAAACCTGAAACAGGGGGTAATATGTAGCGGTACTGTGTCCCTTCTAAGGGTGGGGGGGGGGGGGGGGGAATCGATACGTAGTAGTATCGCGATACTTTGCGTGGCGATACTGTATCGATACAGGGACGCCCAGTATCGATATTAAATTATTCATAATTTTTTTTAATATATACCGGTATATTTATTTATTTTGTATACGGAATTTGCATTGTTCATTTCAATACCTGTAATAGTACAGTTTGTAGTCCACACACACACACACACACACACGTGCATTCAGTTAAGTTGGAATATGACTGTAATACAAACAGTTCAGTTTGTCAGGTACATGCAACACAGATTACAGTGTTGACATCCGTCTGCTTGAGAAAATACCATGTTCTGCAATAAAAATTATTGAAGTGAGATGAACAGACTGAACTTTATTTTATTAGATAAAACATGTTGACAAAGTTTTACTTTGCAGTTGAAAAAAGGTAATAAACTAAATGTGATCAAAAAATAAATAAATACAAATATTTCGCAATACTCAGCGTATCGCGATATATTTAGTATCGCGATACTATCGTATCGTGACGCAAGTATCGCGATAGTATCGTATCATGAGGTCTCTGGCGATTCCCACCCCTAGTCCATTCACTCTGTCCTCCACCAACATGGCCTGCTGTTAGTGTGTGTGTGTGTGTGTGTGTGTGTGTGTGTGTGTGTGTGTGTGTGTGTGTGTGTTACATGCACAAGGTTGCAACATTGTTACATTTCAAGCACACGGAGTGTCTGCTCCCATATTCCTGCACATTTTACCCTCTGTTTTGAAAACATTTCCTCGCTCGCACCTGCAATTTTTTGGGGGGTGGGCTTTGCCTATAAATAGCTTTGCCTGTGTGGCTCTGCATCGCAGTTTACTCAAGTCCTCCAGATCCTTCTGTCATTAGGTGCAACTGAAAACAGATGTTTCATCCACACATCAACCACCAAAGAAAAAAACGTGACTCTATTATGATGAAGCCCATTACAGATAACGGAAATCGAGTCATAATGTTGTGGTCTTGTTCGTTGCCCCGAGACAAGAGGCCTGAAGAAGGATTTAAATGGTTAACCCTTTCACTGCCACACTACAAACGGTAGTGAAAGGGTTAACCTCCTGTAGTGTGGTTGTGAAAGGGTTAACCATTTATCGCGTGGCAGTGAAAACCTTCTGTACTATTGTCGCAGTGAAAGGGTTAACCCTTTGGTAGTGAGGTAGTGAAAGGGTCATTTTGGTAGTGCAGTAGTGAAAGGGTTAACCCTTTGGTAGTGAGGTAGTGAAAGGGTCATTTTGGTAGTGCAGTAGTGAAAGGGTTAACCCTTTGGTAGTGAGGTAGTGAAAGGGTTCATGAAGACACTGGAGCGACGGTAGCCTACACTCTCGCTGCAGGCGCAAAGCCACACGGGACAAAAAGCGCAACGTTTCACAGGTAGACGGGGACTGAAAATAGACGGAAACGTTTTCCGAAAGTTCTAAATAACCTTGTTTGAGAAGAACATAATTAATCATTTTGGGTTATTATTTCAATAAGATACTCCCCCTGGACTAATTCTTATTTGTGGCGGGGGTACATTTTTTTTTTTAAGTATTTGATTACCATGGCAATGATCAAAGCTTCCAAGCATTCGGGTCAGCCCTATAAATAGTACAGTGCCACGGTGTGATCCAATTTAAACCACGATACGGATGGTATTTCCATAATTTTTTGTCACTACCCACGGTGGTACTGATACAAAATAAAAGTCTCTCATCTCCCAATTACAAAGATTTTCTCCTTTTCTTTTGTCATTTTCAAACTCCCGCGAGGAAGGACGCTGTGGTGAAAAGCGAAGGATCTCTGTGTAGTTGGAGGCACGACGGGCACAATAATGCCTGTCCCCCTACGAGAAGCTATATCTATATATACACGTATATTTATGTTCTTGTGTACTCATATTGTTCCCTGTTGTTCTATCATCTATGTTTCTTTGTTCTTTGTTTTTGCCTATTGTCAGCGACTTTAAAAAGCGCTATACAAAATAAATTAATTATTATTATTATTATTATTATTATTATTATTATTATTATTATTATTATTATTATTATTATTATTATTATTATTATTATTATTATTATTATTATTATATCAGCTTACTAGACCAGAATGAAGAGCATGTGAGCAGCAGTCTGTATTTATCACACACACAACTCTTTTGGAACCCTGTAATTACAGAGAAAAAGGGGAAGTTGAACATAAGGGAGATCGTGGGGGAGGGGAGGGGGTTGGTACACATGGAATGACAAATGGTTTCATGAAAAACCAGCACATGACAACTTGCGTTAAAACTCCCACGCATGCGTCACACCGTCGCCACTTCGACTGCGGAGAGCCGTTTGAACCTCCCGTACGGTTAAACTGTTAACTCGATTTTGTCTCTGCGAAAGCCTACTAGTAGCAGTTGTTGTTGTTCAGCCAACAACATTGAGGACATCTTGTCAGGCCGTCAGCCGACCACTGAATTGATTAGCGGAGACATTAACTGTCCTTGTAACGGCCTCCCAGTGGAGACGACCCAGAGCTCCTCCTCGCTTGAGTGAATTCCACTTCAACTGATAGAGAGGCCTCATATCTTACTGTGTAACTAGCTTAAACTGTGTATGTGTGAAATTCAATAGGAGTTTGTTTGACCAACCCCTCCTCCGCCTCTCTCTCTCTCTCCCTCTTTCTCAAACCTCCCTCTTGTGGGCAAACAAACTTGTAGACGTTAACCTAGTTTATGCTCCTTAACAGCCAGGGCTAGTAGGGGGTGATTTGCGCAAATCCACTTCCTCCTAAATCAAAATGAACACCTCTCCCGCTCCAACATTATGTCGACGATTGATGTAGCCTATTAGGCACAAAATGGAGTCACAGTCCCCACTGACCCTGCATCACAATGATGATCCTCAGTGGGGGCTTCCCAGCTATGGAAACCAGCCAAAGGTGTGTGTGTGTGTGTGTGTGTGCGCGTGTGTGTGTGTGTGTGTGCGTGTGTGTGTGTGTGTGCGTGTGCACACGCACACAGCCACACACACAAGGGAGCTAGTCGAGCGATAGCGCAGAGCGTTCAAACATTCAACAGAGATGCAAATATTGCACAGAGGCCAGCCAACCACAAGCGACTTGGAAGACAAAATAAACAAACCCATTCAAAAATGTTCACGCTACAAAAATGTGTGCACTCAGCACAATACCCTACTATGTCCCCGAAAGACGTGAAGGGGCGGGTCTGTGATAGGTTGGGGGGGGGGGTCCTCGTCTCTTACCTGGGGGGGCGACTCTGTCCTGCCATGTGGGTTTAAAGTCACTCAACGTCATCATCATGGCCTGGATGGTGCCGATGAAGATCCCGGCAAGGCAGCCGTAGAAGATGATGTAGAATACTATGATTTTAACTGTGGGGAGAAAAGAGAGGGAGGGAGGGAGAGAGAGAGAGAGAGAGAGAGAGAGAAAGGATGTGTCATGCCATGGTTGTTCAGAGACACAAGAGAGACACACACAGGACAGGGACGTGCCCTTGGGAGGCCCGACCTACACCCTCCCCCTCTCCCGCTAAGAGCACACAAAGAATCGAGGGAAGTCAGACTGTATATACGTTTTTTTTTTTTTTTTCAATGCACATTGTATGGAGACAAATTCTTCCCATTGTCAAGGCGGCTGTCCACGGCCGCAGGGGTGTAAGATCGACTTAACGATCGAGGCGCGCTATGCGATACGCTAGCGGTTAAAGTTTACACGGTACCCCCCCCCCCCCCCCGTTGTGCAACAACGCCGAGCCGGTAGATAGAGAGAGAGCACCGCGTTGCTCAACTGCTGGCTGGAGCAGCATATCTGGTTTGACAAACACTGAAAACATGTCGCGGCCCAGCCACGGGGAAACATGTCGCGGCCCAGCCACGGGGAAACATGTCGCGGCCCAGCCACGGGGAAACCGCCGGAGAACGCCCTCGGTTAACCTGAAGTACAATTTCAATTAGCTGCGTTCTTCTCCCCCTGCATACGAGGAAACGTGGGGGGGGGGGGGGGGGCGACGCGACAGAATAACCTTATTTTAATCTCATTCAGAACCGGTTAATGGAAGTCTTGTTAACCCTTTCACTACCACACACTACTACAGAAGGTTAACCCCCTTTCACTGCCACACGGCAGGAGGTTAACCCTTTCACTGCCACCACACTACAGAAGGTTAACCCTTTCACCGCCACACACTACAGGAGGTTAACCCTTTCACTGCCACACTACATACAGAAGGTTACACCTTTCACTGCCACACTGCAGGAGGTTAACCCTTTCACTACCACACACCACAGACCGCTAACCATCTGCAGTGTGTGGCAGTGAAAGGGTTAACATTATGCACTAGTGTGGTAGTAGTGAAAGGGTTAACCAATCCGCCGTGTGGCAGTGAAAGGGTTCAAATACTATACCACATTCCTCAGACGCCGGGAGCTAAAACCACAGTCCACCACCGTGTTTCTACCCCCAACAACACAGATATATCGGCCTATGGTTACAGAGCATCCATGTATTATTCCCGCCATGCCGCCTCCCCCACATTTCCCCCCAAGGGGGTCGATAAAGGAATATGGTATCCCGTCATTATACAGGACGACGCTGTCGGGTACAGTAAGCGACGAGGCCATATCTCCTAGCTAATCAAAGCTGTGACTCGAGTGCCTCTCCGGTAGACTCCTTGACAACTAGACCGGCCTGGCAACTAGCCACGCCGAGCCAAAGGGAGACAGAATGCATTGTCAACAGTAGGGCCTGTGTGTCTCCTATATGGAGGGAGGTGACAACAACAAAGCTACCATTCACATTCAAATCAAGACACTGGAAGCCATTGTCTCCCCAGCTTCACAGGGATGTGTAAAGAGTTGAACTCCGCCACCACAGAACCTCGTAATCCCAGACAACAAGGCATGCAGGAAATAGTCATTCCGCTGAAAACGTTATAGAAATCAACTTTATGTTTAGGTTATTATGTCACAAAACTAGAAACAATAGACGTCCCTATTCTGTTATAACAATAAACGATGCGCATCTTGTGTGATAACCTTGCAGCGGTAGCAAGGTGCGACGCACAGGTACGCTAGGCCTCCCAGTGCGAGGCAATGTCAAAGGGTCACATTGGAAACCCTCTCAGACAGAACCTCCAGCTGATGCTGCAGGGCATGACTGAGCACGCTCCATCGACACAAGGACCAAAAACAGGTCGAATATTCCCTTTGCCAATGATATTCTTATTATTACACACTAAAACAACACACCTCATTTGTATGTGAACATGTCTCGGAATGACATTAGGGGAAATAATTATTTTTGCATTCCGTGCAAGCAATTTGCCATTTTGAGTTTTAGGGCCAATATTTGGGAATGGGTCATAAAAAAAGACTTCAAACGTAATTCAGTAGATTGGACTAATAGCTGGTATAGGTACTGAGATATCCGTCCATCGATCATAACCTTGCGCGCAGCAGCACTGCGCATGGCACGTTTTTCCAATGCATCAGCAATTTTCGGGCTGACATGAGGAAGGAGTGGGGGACACACACTAAGTGCACCGACGAGTTTCACACAACTTTATTGACAGACGCCTCTATCTAGTGAAACATCCGTTTGTGTGTTCCCCTGTTTACCTAGGCTCGAATCAATGATCGATATACCGACCGGTGAGTAAAAACACGTGTGCGCACCGAATTGCAACATTCCCCCTAAAACTGTCTAGTGTTGTTGTCAAAACACCTAGAAGAAGACAGAACCATGTCCAAAAGGTATGTGACATTGAGATGGGGGGGGAGGAGGGCATGGCCGCTGGAGGAAACCAGAGAAAGGTATAGAGAACTAGTTAATCAATCCCATTGTTACCCTACACTACTGGCGTGGGACCAGGGAGAGAGAAACCCAAGACGGATCGAGTCACAACCCTCTCTCTCTCCATTTGGAAGCACAGAGGCCCCAGATCACCTTGACTCACCTTGGACGTGATGCATTTTTAACCCTTTGATCGCGTCACCGGTTGTGGGGAAATATGACACAATTAACTTTCCGTTTCAACAACAACGTGTTCCGTCTGAATGTCATAGTGCTTATAGATAGATCATAGGCCCCGTCTCGTAAATAAAACAAGAATGTCGTGGTGTTCCACCTATACCCGTCTGCGACGCATCTCACAGCCGGTCTATGCTGCACACCGCATTTACAATTGGAAAAACGGATTTATTATTAAAAATTGTTTTACAATACAGCTAGCATGTGGGCTTATGCCCATGAAAAATGACCTTGGTTGTACCATCTCTGTGGTCGTTTTTTAATCAATCGATCGAACGCGTCTGACTTCGACCGAGAGTCAAGGACAGGTTTGAATAATAATAATACTAATAATAATAAGATACAGGCTTTTGAAAATGAGGAGCACCCCGTACAGTGAACTCCGTGCCACACAGGGGCACAGACAGTGTGCAGCAGCAGCAGCGGTGGCCTACTGGCGCTTATGACTGCGCTGTAATAACGAGGCTATAATAATCATGTAAAAATGCAGCAAAGTCAAATCAAACAGGTGGGTTCTGTTCGCACTGAACACGACACACACGAGGCGATCAGAGAGACGCGCTCCGGGAATAAACGCAAGTCGACGATCATGACTTTTGAAACATTTGACCACGATGATCGACGCTCTCCGTGTACAGTTTCCGTTGTTACAGCCGGATAAACCAAGAGACATACTTACACCAACTTCCCCCGGTGCGTCCAAGCAATTCTCCGGTCTCCGAATTCCACACAAACCTCTTCCATCCGCCATCGCCTTTATTATTGGAAGGCATTTTGATTTGACGGTTGTTATTATTTCCCTTAAAAAGATGTCGGTTCCTTTTTCCTTTGCATGCAGATCAGATCCCTTCCTTCCTTGTTGGAGTACCCAATTCCAAAAAATAACCACCGACGTCGGAGATGTTGAACCCAGCTCGATCTTGCGAAAGGCGCACAAATATATCCGATTCCTCTCTCGACTCCGCCCGAAAACTGTGAATAAGTTACCTAGTAGAGGAGGGCGGCGCGGAGCCGGCGAATCACCGAGGAGAGCGGCCTGTGCGTAATGTTGTGAGCGTGTGCGCGCTCCGCCCAGCTGTGCGCGTCAGGACAGTATAGGAGCCAACGCTATATATCAGGTTATTGTATTGTATGAATGTTTATATGTTTATTTGTATGACCTTAGATTGACACGGCATTAGGACTATGGATTGGATGTAGATAAAGCCATTGAACCTCTCTTATATATTGTCATAATAGAACATTCTAGAACATTTGTGATGTCACAGTATGATGTCATCATAATAGAACATTCTAGAATATTTGTGATGTCACAGTATGATGTCATCATAATAGAACATTCTAGCACATTTGTGATGTCACAGTATGATGTCATCATAATAGAACATTCTAGAATATTTGTGATGTCACAGTATGATGTCATCATAATAGAACATTCTAGAATATTCGAGAAATAAACCGTTTGGATATCTTTGTTTTACACTGGCTGTGGACATTATTTTTCTTTATCAATGAACATAGGGGAGAAAGGGGGACGTTGTCACACTTTTTACTCTAGTGTGAATTGCTCATCATCAAAACAACTTTCAATAGTCATTCCTACATTAAATTGAAGCTTAAGATGTTGGCTTGAAATGTGTATCCCTCTCATTTTCCAACGTATTGTAACAAAATGTTTTGATGATGAGCAATTCACACTAGAGTAAAAAGTGTGACAAAAGAAATCTTAAAAAGAAGACAAGAAGGCAGAACTAAATTTGAAAGTTTAATTGCATTAACAAGTTGACAAAAATACATAACTTAATGCATCTTAACATGAACATAAACAGGAAACACATCTTTAGGCCATCCTATATAACAAAATAAGAACACAATAAATCGGCCTAACAATAATAGCCTACACAACATGTGACAACCAACCCCAAATAAAATGTGACGACCAACCCCAACTGGAATGTCTTGATAGCATCAAGGCTAACAGCCATCTAACAACTAGTTAGCTAGCTAACAACAATCTAAACTATAGCTTTCCCTTCACACTTTTTAAGGGTAATAATTGTTTCATTATAAATCAATTGTGTAAAAGCCTAGAAGAAAAATACTGAGGAGCGGAATATTTACAAATGGACATGAAAAACACAAAAAGTCCTCTCACCTCAAATTCAGCTGTTTCACTCCAAAGATGAATGAATGAATGAATGAAAACTTTATTTAACAGATTGCAGAATGGGTACAATACAGTACGGCTCAATACACACAATTGTTAAGGGGATGCAGACCTGAGAAAGACGTTTGTCTTGTTTCCATCAGGGTCCCCCATTTTCAATTCATATAGACATTTATGACATACACAACATACATGACATTTATGGCAGATGACAATGTAGGTGAACTCTGACCCCAATTCTGGACATTTAAATACCAAAGTATGGGAGACAGGACCCTCTGGTAGTGAAATATAATGAATGTGACAACCTACCCGTGTGACAATGTCCCCTGTTCTCCCCTACTACTCACGAGTAAGCAACTTTAACCAGTAGAGTGGAATGTCGGCCCTCATAGACAGATTCCATAATTCCCCCATAGAGGCTCGGCAGATATACGTTAGAAACCTTCATTTCCTACTTGAAGGGAACATGCGCCTGATTTGTAGAAAGCTTTTTTTTTTATAGGAGAGTTTTTCATACATTTTTACTAGACTATAGCCCCAAACTCATAATAGCATACATCAGGGTTTGAATGAATGAATGAATGAATGAATGAATGAATGAATGAATGAATGAATGAATGAATGAATGAATGAATGAATGAATGAATGAACACTTTATTTAACAGATTGCAGAATGGGTACAATACAGTACGGCTCAAATTCTCAACGGGGGCGGTCCCACCCCCCCAGTGTGTGCAGCATTATTGAAAGGGGGCACGTTGAGATGCTCAAAGGGGGCGCTCGTTTATTTAATTTATTATCATTGTTTTAATAACAAATATTAAAATCCCACTTCAGAAACAGGGACAATTTCACTTTATAGTTTTTGATTTATACACACTTGGTAGTCAAAAGTTAAATGAGTAAAAATCTTTATCCGGGGGGGGGGGGGGGGGGAATCGTAGACCCATTGTTGGAAGCCTTCATTTGACACACAACACTGACAGGCAACAACCCAACCCCACTGATCCAACAAACTGAAAAACAACAGAAAGGGGGGGGGGGGGGGGAGTCAGATAGGGGGTAAAAGGTTGAGAACCACTACTGCACTACTGTACATCATAACTTCTACCCAGCACAGTGGGCTGCATTATAGTACATTCATAATACTTAATTACATCACCACATGACACAGCCATGGTTGGCAGACAACCATGACAGCCACAGCAGCTGTGTTTGGGGGTAATGTATTGTGGCAATGGTAGAAAATCAAATGCCTGTAATCTTATACAAATACCCTAAACGGAGACTTAAACACAACCATGTAGGATTATCCCATAGCCCACAGAGTACAGCCACACAACACAGCTCAACTTAGTTTGCCAGAGTGATTCAGGTGCAGTATCCTGAAATGCATATTTGAAGCTGAAACCGGTCTGAACTCTGCCAGAACGTGCCAGTATAGCCACCAGGCTCCATAACCGTGAGGCACGGACCGCTGCCAATCGCTGGAGAGCTAACGGCTGGTAAACTTGAGAACTGTTAGGACTGTCTGACTCTTATTAATAAACACGGCGCGGACTCTGGCGCAGTGTGTTACTACGGTTTGGACCATGTATAACATCATCACTGTTACTACTGTCTGATTGAATCCTGCCACTCACTACTGCTCACTACTACTACTACTGTTATCACTATTATCATTACTACTTGCACGTTGTTCTATATTCTATTATTACTATTATTATTATTATCATTACTACCTATCCTACCTGTACCCCCCATGCTGTACCCCCCAAGGGGATCAATAAAGGGAACACTTGACTTGGACTTGAACTCCAGTGTTTCCGCAGCAGATTATCACCAGACAGGGGGAGAGGGCTACTAGAATTATACAGTAGTGTAGTTAAAGGGACACGCCAACATTATGGGAAATTAGCTTACCATCTTCTCCAGAGAGAGACAAGAAGATGGATACCAGTTTACTCTCCGTGCGTTCAGTAGAAAGCTATCTATCTTCCTGTCTCTCCCTGGAAAAAGACGGTAAAGGGGGTTCCTTTAAAGGGGCAGTTCAGAATGTTTGGACCCCGTGGTCCTATTTTCTACTTGGTAATAAAAGCTGAAACGTCCTTTGGGTGCACCGGGGGCTGGGAGTAGGCTTCAGTGTTTATTCCACGGCTCGTACAGACGGGGAGCGTGGCCCCATTGACTTTGTATTTGTTTTGTGGCTAACAAGCCTGCAGGTATCTTTAGACACCTTAGAAACTTTAACACTACAGTATCTATTTATTAAAGAGATTTGCACTACATTCATACCTCACTTGCATTTGCACCTTGCCTTGAAAACAAGTTTTGTATACCTCATTGTCTGCATTTTTAGGTGCATCTTAGGTTGTACTTAGGTTCTAGTTTAGTTTGTATATTGTATATTGTATAGTGTTATTCCTCTTTTACTTACTTTTTTACTGTATGAAGCACATTCTCAGGGGCTCATACAGAAGTAACAGAACCAAGCATTTCACTGTAATGTACATGTACTTTATACGTGACAAATAAAAACAAAGTTCAAACTTTGGACAGCATGGATTGTGGTGAGAAGGTATAGGACATAGGGATAGTGGTCAAGTAGTAACAGGTACATGGAGAACAAGACCTCTTTACCTGGTATTAACCCTTTCACTGCCACACTACAGAAGGCTAACTGGCGCTGTCCGCTTCCATTCATTGTGCTAAGCTAGGCTAACGTGCAACCCCCTTCTGTAGTGTGGCAGTGAAAGGGTTAATACCAGGTAAAGAGGTCTTATTCTCCATGCACCTGTCACTACTTGACCACTATCCCTATATGTCCTACCGTTGGTAGTGTGACAGTAAAGGAGGGTTAACCTTCTGTAGTGTGGCAGTGAAAGGGTTAACCTGCTGTTGTGTGGCACCTTCTGTGTATTGTCGCAGTGAAAGGGTTAACCGGTTGGTAGTGCGGCAGTGAAAGGGTTAATAAAGTACACCCATCTGTCAGCGTAATAATAACCTTGCCATTACATAGCATGGTATGGATGATGGTGTACCCCGGGTGGGAGGCTGGCGTAGAGGTAGAGAGAGACAACAAGGTTGCTGGTTTGATTCCCAGAAGGGATGTCATTCCAGCTGTGAGCCGGCAACTGGAACGTAACTGGTTGATTTGATTTGATTTGATATTTTTTTATTTTCGTGTCATACATACAGATGTATGCCCAGCCCATATGGGCTTACAAGACACATAACAATAAGTATATAATAATATACTTTACCAATTACTTAACAAATGACATAGACCAAGATGGCCATAAGAAAATACAAGAAAATACAATAAAACGTAATATAACACAAGCTGTACTCAATGTAAATAAACAGAAAAACAAGGTGAATTCAAATACAATTATATACTGTAGGATACAGTGTGTTTTGTCTCAGGTGCCATGCCTTCTCCAAAAATCCTGCAAAACCGAAGATGTCCTCCACAAAAAAACAACTCAACATACAACTCTCAGACTGCCAAAACAAATCTGGGTTTACAATTTGAATTTTCTCAAATAAAGCCCTCCTCAAAGTGGTGTACAAAGGGCAATAAAAAACAAAATGATATTCATCCTCCACCACTCCCAGATCACACAGAACACACAACCGCTCCTCCTCAGGTTTATCCTGGAATCTACCCACTTCCACTGCCAATGGCAATGGTAGTGCCCATGAGCAAGGCACTGAACCCCTGAACTGCATCGCGGCCCACCCTTACCTTCAACCTCTCTGGTGTAAGGATCTATATGTATGTGTATCTAGGAGGGATATGCCAAAAAAACAAAAACATTCTTCTTCTTCTTCTTCTTCTTCTTCTTCTTCTTCTTCTTCTTCTTCTTCTTCTTCTTCTTCTTCTTCTTCTTCTTCTTCTTCTTCTTCTTCTTCTTCTTCTTCTTCTTCTTCTCCTTCTCCTTCTCCTTCTCCTTCTTCTTCTTCTTCTTCTTCTTCTTCTTCTTCTTCTTCTTCTTCTTCTTCTTCTTCTTCTTCTTCTTCTTCTTCTTCTTCTTCTTCTTCTTCTTCTCCTTCTCCTTCTCCTTCTCCTTCTTCTTCTTCTTCTTCTTCTTATTCTTCTTCTTCTTCTTCTTCTTCTTCTTCTCCTCCTCCTCCTCCTCCTCCTCCTCCTTCTTCTTCTTCTTCTTCTTCTTCTTCTTCTTCTTCTTCTTCTTCTTCTTCTTCTTCTTCTTCTTCTTCTTCTTCTTCTTCTTCTTCTTCTTCTTCTTCTTCTTCTCTACCCACACTAGTATAAAAGTTACTTTCCACTGTCTGAACATCCGGCAGAACTCCAAAGTATATTTTAATTCCGTTTATGTCACAAATGTATCAGTACCAAATACCTGTATGTCCCTATGCCATAAATGTCAATATGAATTGAAAATGGGGGACCCCGATGTAAACAAGACAAACGTCTTTCTCTGGTCTGCATCCCCTTAACAATTGTGTGTATTGAGCCGTACTGTATTGTACCCATTCTGCAATCTGTTAAATAAAGTTTTCATTCATTCATTCATTCAAAGGGCAGTGGCACTCGAAGCGGCCATTACTACCACCGTCATTACAGGGGGCTGCCGGGGATCGGGACGGTAACCGGCGGTCGCGGCCGTAAAAAAAAAAAAGATCACCAGCGAACCAGCCGGCCTTCTGCACATAAAACAGAATGAGGGCAAAGTCCAGCGGTGCTGCTCTTGTGTAAGTCGGTAGCTGAGACCTTCCCCCGGGTGCCTGGTCAATGTATCTCCAGGTGAATCTTAAAGGAACACGCCAACATTTTGGGAAATTGGCTTACCGTCTTCTCCAGAGAGAGACAAGAAGATAGATACCAGTTTCCTCTCTGTGCCTTCAGTAGAAAGCTATCTGGCTGCACGTTAGCCTAGCTTAGCACAATGAATGGAAGCGGACAGCGCCGGTTAGCCTTTCGGGGAGAGGTGTTAGTTGGACAATGCCTAGGCTAACCGGCACTGTCCGCTTCCATTCATTGTGCTAAGCTAGGCTAACGTGCAGCCAGATATCTTCTTGTCTCTCTCTGGAGAAGAGGGTAAGCCAATTTCCCAAAATGTTGGCGTGTTCCTTTAACCAGGGTTTAGAAGGGAGGGGAGAGAGGGGGGACTTTTCAATCAGGATCCTGTAGCCAGATAACACACACACACACACACACACACACACACACACACACACACACACACACACACACACACACACACACACACACACACACACACACACACACACACACACACACACACACACACACACACACACAGATTAGGCCTATAATCTCCGTCAGAAATTCCGTCTGAGTTGGAAATTTGAATGTGTGTTTTAGTACTTCAGTCCAGAGCTGTTTTTCATCTGATAAGCTGATCAGTATACTATATACACCAACATACAGGAGGATGTGGGCGGGATTACACTTTGTGGGCTGCCCGGGTCGAATGCAGAGGAACCAAAGTATATGAGAGAGAGAGAGAGAGAGAGAGAGAGAGTAAAATTGGACTTTTCGTGGGTCTAATGTGTCAAGCTGTCCACGGAGGCCTAACTTTACATAACCAGGCTCAGGTGGGAGCAATGCGATCACGATGACGACAACGCACTGTAAACAAACAATCAGGAGGATACTAGATTACAACGCTGTACCCTGTAATTCGGAGTGAAAACACTTCCTCTAAAACAGTAATCATAGTGAAAACAACAACAATCATCTTCATTCCTTCTCCGTGACAGACTGTGTCTCCTGTATAGGTGAAAGCCCTAAGCATGCTTTTACCCTATCTAGAGGGTAGCCTACCCTATCTAGAGACTACCTGTTCGAGTTCCGGCTCGGTGGGTGTCCCGTGTTGTTGTCTGTGTGAGGGCAGAGGACCCACCGCCCCCACAACACCCCACCCACCCCTCCCCATCCCATCCCCACCCCTCCCCACCCCACCCCACCCACCCACCCATCCCGTAGCTTTGCTGTTCCCAGGTCCCAGCGCGGGGATAATAAGCTCTGGTTACACAGCGATGCCAAGCGAACACACGCCGCGGTCCGCGGCTCCCCCGCTCGCTACCCCTCTGGCAGCCCCCTAACACCCTTCCAAAGTTGGCTCAAGGGCGAACCTGCTTACAGGGCCAGGGAGCCAGATAATAACCCACGTTTCACATTCAGCTCGTGATGATAATAGGGCGCTTCACCACCTGCCAAGGTAGCGGATATGGCGTGTGTGTGTGACTGTATATGATCAAATGTTTACTTTTTAAACTACTAACCTTCGTACTGTATTTTACTCTACTAAGTAATCTACCTTGCCTATATTACTACTTACTATGCTAATACAGTATGTCTATGCTACTATGCCTATATTACTACCTACTATGCTAACATGTCTATACTACTATGCCTATATTACTACCTACTATGCTAATATGTCTATACTACTATGCCTATATTACTACCTACTAGGGATGTCCGATATTATCGGCCGACCGATATTATCGGCCGATATCGGCAGTAAAATGTGATATCGGAAAATATCGGTTTCGGTTTAAAAACAAAAAAAAACAATAACAATATTTGTTATATATATATCCAGTGAAATTATTAGTTACCTGAAATTATTCAGTTTTTTGGACGGGGAAACCCTGCATATATCGGTATCGGTTGATATCGGTTGATATCGGTATCGGAAATTAAGAGTTGGACAATATCGGAATATCGGTATCGGTAAAAAAGCCAATATCGAGCATCCCTACTACCTACTATGCTAATATGTCTATACTACTATGCCTATATGCTAATATGTCTATACTACTATGCCTATATTACTACCTACTATGCTAACATGTCTATACTACTATGCACTCAAGACCGTAGCACTAGAGTTCAACACTGTTTGACGAACAATGTTTAACACGTTTAAAAACAACAAAGTTGACCAAAGTGCTTCACAATCAATCAATAATATAGTAATAAAAAACACAGATTAAACACAATACAATGCACACAGAACTACAAACAAATTACGGCACCGGACTAGGGCTGACCTTCGAAGCTTTTTTTGGCCGTCGAAGCTTCGGGACCCTGCTTTTGTTTATCATAAATCGATCAATAGAGACGTATTAGATCCCCAATCATCATATCATGGGGTATCATTGGAAAGCCGGGAGTCGGGGGTGGTAATGTGTACTTTTGCATACTTTGGGGCACGCCTCACATATTGGCATGTAACTCGAGAACCGCTGCACGGGTTTTGTCACCTGAAAGGGCAATCGACAGGCAACAAATAGGGCTTTAATTCTATCTATATATTGTATTAAAAGAAATGCACACCTGAGCCACTAGAGGTCGGCAAAGAATCGTCCACATGTTGGATGTTAAGAGGTTAATGTTTTTAAATATTTTTTTTGTAGCCAAGAGTAAAGACCATAACCCTATCAAAAACAGTAGTCAAAGTGTATATTTTCATTTTTACCGATGTTTTATACGAATTTATCGGAAAATGCTAATTATCGTAAAACCGCAAGGAAATGACTAAATCCAGATTCAACCCTGCCATTGGAAAGATGAGCATTTTCCCTATCAATAGATGTATGATTTGGCCATAATAAGTTCAAGGTCAAGTTCAAGGTCAAATATGGATTTATAATTCAAAACGATTATCATTTATTACTGTATCTACAAATCCTTCTGTTTAATCATCTTCCCTTTATTCATTTGCTTAGATTTTCTGTACACATGATCTCAATAAGGTGGTGACTGAGCTCAGTGAGCATTTTCATATTTGTAATAATGTAAATCATTGTGTCGTTGTACATATTGTGTATATAACGTTAGTAGCTAAGTTAGCTAACTTAGCTTAGCTTGGTAGCCAGCATTCTCAAAACTCCTAACATTGCCCGATTTAAAATGGTTCTCTCCTCTTTGTATACCTTTGTCCTCACAAGTATTCTGCCAGAGCGGTTAGGTGGCCGAGCGGAGATTGCGTTCGTCACCAGCCCCGGAGCTGTGAGCTGGATTCGCCTGTTCGAATCCAGCTCACAGCTCCGGGGTTGTCACCAGCTTGGCTGGCCGTCTGCACTAATACAATTGGCTGTATTAGAGGGTGGGAGAAGCTGGCGGGGTGGGTCCGGGTCGTTGTAAACAGCGACTCCTACAGTTTGGTCGGGGCGCCTGCTAAGCGCGGATAGGACTCGAGGGGGATAGTGTGGTCCTCCCACACGCTACGCCCTCTCGATGAGAATCCGCGCTGCCAGGTGAAAAGAAGCGGTGATTGGCTGGACGTGTGTCGGAGGAAGCACGTGGTAGCCTCCACTCTCCCAGATGATCTGACTGTGGGGGGTAAGTGCGCAGCGACCAGGAAGGGACTGGGAATTGGCATACGACTAACATTGGGATGGGAGAAAATCGGAGGAAAATGGAGGGGGAAAAAGACCAAAAAAAAAAAAAAAAAAAAGTATTCTGCCAGGGAACTTATGGACACGACAATAGTAGTAGTTATAAGGTGTTTGAGCTTGTAACGTTAATGTTAGTTAGCTAATAGCTATCGTGGTAGCCCGTTTCGTGACTAATGCACCGAGGGGCTGCTATCGTATCAACATGCCGCGACGTGTAGCTTGCTAGCCGGCATGATGCGTGTGCAGTGCTTTGCCCCACAGGTCTGAGAAGAGGACCTGCACATTTTACTCGTTCCCCAAACTCCTCTACATGCCCCGATCTAAAATGGTTCACGACAGTAGACATAATGCTTTTTTTTTGATCCACTTTTTCTCCCATTTTTTCTATTTTTTCTCCCATCCCAATTTTCATATCGTCCAATTCAACCCTCCCCTGTCTTCGAACGTTGTTTCTTGCCTCCCACAAGCCAGCTGCAATGTGGACTAAGTCATACATAGCACGAGTCCCCTCCGATACTCGAGGTAACAGCCGTCGCATCTTTTCACCTGCGCGGCTCGATCTTTCAGCGTCGGGGGTCTGGGCTTGGAGGGGCCCCGCCCCCGTCGCTTCCTGATTCTACTGCGCAGGCGCACCAACCGACCTGTAGGAGTCGCTGTCCACAATGCCCGATCCCCACCCTTCAGTTTCCCTCCCCGTAATACGGCCAATGTGTATTACTGTGGACGACCAGCTAAACTGAAAGCAATGTGGAGAGCGGGGCTCGAACAGGAAGCATCCTGTTCGAGCCTAGTCTCCTGCATTCGTTGCGAGCGCCTTGCCCACTGCGCCACGTAGCCGCCCGACAGTAGACATAATGCTAACGTTAGCGGGGTAACGTTAGCCAGAGCCATATAGCCAGTAGTACTATGACCCGGACAGGCATAAGGCATAAGTTGCCTGAAGTGACGTCACGGCCCTGCTAGCGTCTGATAAGCTTTTTCATTTGATCCGTGCGTGTTATTCGTGCGTGGACCTTTTTAACCCTTTCTGAGTGGCATTTCCGCCGTCAAATGGAAAAAAATAAATAATGAAATTAGATACCAATGATGTAAACTACCCATAATTGAAGAGTAGGGTTTAACCTGCAAGTTGGCCTTTAAGTGCAGTGGTCTGTAGCCACTCACACTACCACCGAAGCTCCCCCCTCTGATGGAACAGTCCAGGGCGGGTGTGCGTGGCGTCACAATCCGTGGGCAATCTGCGCATGTGCATGGGGAATAGGTGCTTAAAAATGGTATTTTTCTCGGCCGATTTAGTTCTGATCGATTAGGAATGGGTCGCGCCGTGTTCAGGAGATTCAGGCGCATACAAGTCTATTCGATCATGTCTCCAGCACCCCCACAGCCGTAGCTGCAATCACTTACATCACGGCTCTCATCCACATTCATTAATTTGCTCCCCCCGCTATCTCCTCCCCGATTTCAGAATCCCGGAAGACTATTGTTGATGAGTTGTTATGAAGAGCTGGCTACAATCCAGGAACAAAGAGATACAATGGTAAACCACTATCCATATCTTCCTCATTCCTGCTTGTGTCTGTGTGAAATCTCTCCCCAAACAGTTTCAAATGTTCTCGAGGTCATGTCCTACAAAGTAGCCTCTATACAGTGCCCCATTGTTCTGACCAGGATTATTACGTTCCTTGCTGACGTGGACGAGAAACCCATCTATAGGCCTAGTTATCAAATTCTTGGTTTGCAATGGTTTTGCACCTTGTGGGTAAATCTAAACACTCTGTGCAAGGCCTCTATTAGGCGGTAAATTGTTCTTTGTTTTCACAATGTGTGCCCTCTATCGTATCGAGATACATATTCCATGTGTATGGAATAACACTCACCTTTAACATTCACTTTAAACACTTTTTAACACTACACCATATTGTATCTATTTATTAGTAAAAGATTTGCACTACCTCTCTAACTTATCTTTGCATTTGTTTGCATTGTGTACTTGTACTAGTTTGTATATTTTGTATAGTGTTTGGTCTTTATTTATTTTAAATTTTTTTACTGTCTGAAGCACAATCTCAGGGGGCTCATACAGAACCAAGCATTTCACTGTAATGTACATGTACCTTATATGTGACAAATAAGCTGGTCAGGAAGGCCAGTAACATGGTGGGAATGGAGCTAGACTCTTCCTCTGTCAGAGAGGAAGAGCCTTGCTAAGCTCCACGCCATCATGGACAACCCCTCCCACACGCTATACACAGACTTGGCTGATAGAAGGAGCATGTTCAGTGTTAGACTAAGACTTCCTAGATGCAACACTGAACGGCACAGGAAGTCCTTAATTCCAACAACCATCAGAGTATACAACGCATCACTGTGCCTCACTGCCTCACCACAGAGTGACAGTACAAACTCTGGTAATCTTCCTGGACTTTTGACTTCTTATTTTTACATATACACTTAAACATTTTTATTAAAAAAAATCTACATTTATTACTGTATATTTTTGGCTGTATATTTTAGAATGTATATATTTTAGAATGTATATCCCGGACTGTATTTTTATTGTTATTTGTGATTAACAATAGCAGCCTTCTAAACTCTAATTTGAAAATTACCTTGAAGAAAAAGTTTTCTGCCAGTGAAGTTTTGTCACAGATATTTGACGGTGAAAGTGACATAGGAGAGAATGTGTCTGAGACCCTGATTATGAGGCGTTCTCCTCTGATGAGAATGAGACCCTTAGTGCAGATGCTCCTGTTGTCTCTCAACCACAAGCAGACACGTTACTTTCCAAAAACAGAAAGTTATCATGGGCCCACTCCCCACTTGAACAACATAATATATATTATGTATGTATAATTGGGTGGGTGGGGGGGAGTAGGGGTAATGTTTTATTTAAATGGTTATTTAGGTAATCAACAAAGTAACATGAAGCACCTGAAACATACATTTGGGTAACAATTTTGATTATGATAATTCTCTGGAGGTTTAAACTGCTGGGGTCAAAATGTCCCCAACGATAAAGAGTGTAAAGTCAATTTGAGGATAACAGGAGGGTTAACAAAACCATTTCAAATAATTTTAGCCCTGCTACATAGAGGTAGCAAATAACTCTAAGGATGGCAATAATAATAATAAACATTATTTGTACAAATTCCATACAAGAATTGCAGCCCAAAGTGCTTCACAGCAGAAAATACACTAGAATACATCAAATGAGCATAAAATAGACAGAATAAATGCAATGCAGAAAATAAAAATACAAGATGATAGAAGTAGATGATCGTAGTGTTCTTGGGGGCATGTAGTTGACAAGAAAATTGCCAATATAGCTTGGTCTGGTTCCATTTAGGGCTTTGTACATAAGGAGGAGGACCTTCAAATCAATTCTAAATGTTACCGGAAGCCAGTGTAATAGCCTAGCTGAGAGTTGAATAAGCTGAAGTATTTTCTTCAGTCGGCTTGGAATAAAGGCATGGATCCGTTTTTCAGCATCCTTTTGATTTATAAATGGTTGTACTTTAGCTTTGTTTCTAAGGTGGAAGAATTATGCTTTTGTCACCTTGTTAATGTGGGACTTAAAGCTTACAGTAGACCTGAGTCTATGATAACCAAGACTTGTAAGCAAGGAGTAAGTTTCCCCATAATATTATTCAGCAGAATTTCTCTTGAAATTGAAATTTGGTAAATTCCAGTAAATATTGCAATTCCGAAACTCTTAAGTATCATAAATGGATTCAGCATCCTGCATAACCCCCAAAACCACTCCAACATTGTTGAAATTGATCAAGTAGTTTCCGAGATTTGTCCATTTAGGTGATTATGCAAATGTAGCTAATTATGCAAATAAAAAAAGTTGCCCAACATGTACAACTTAGCATCCGGCAGTTTCTAAGTGCTGGTGACCCATACTATCCATATCTATCATAAAAGTTTGGTGGTTCCAAAATTTTCGGGTTCATTGTGTTGGCAAATAGACTATTACCCGGCCAACAACATTACATTACATAATTATGTTGCAACCTTCATCTATAAAGCAAACAGTTATATAAATATTTATATGTAGTTAATAGAGACAAAGGCAGAATTCAACATAATCTTTTATTAAGACAGCCCTGCACCAGACTGTAATTTTTTTTTAAATGCTAGGGAGAACAGATGTGTTTTTAGATGGGATGTCAACATTGGGAGCGTTGGGGCCAGCCTAATGTGGGGGGGCAACTTGTTCCAGTTCCGTTATAACCGCAAACGCACGGCCCCCCCTGTTCTTTAGCCTGGATTTGGGGACAACAAGGAGGGACTGGTCAGCAGACCTCAGAGACCGTAATGGAGTGTAATGTATATTCACGCTCCATTAACCTTCTATTACCTCACTTCAAATGACATCAGCTCATCCCCAGGACCGTGCAGATAGGAGATAACTTTCAAAACACTTCATGTCGGCAAAGAGGTTTAAAGGGCAATGTCGCCCATTTTTAAGAATTAAAATGTTATCCCTGTGCCCCAGATTAGATTAGATTAGATTAGATTAAAATGTATTGTCACTCATTACACAACACAAACTTGTACAGTACAACGAAAATAAGTTTGGCATCCAACCAGAGTGCAAATGTAACAGTAAAGTGCAATAGTAATATACAATGTATAGGTGATTAAACTGGGTATAAGATAATTAATATAAATTAGTACTACTGAGTAATAGTCAGATGTATGTACAGAGTTGTAGTATTAATATGTACAGTGATACAGGTATAAAGACACTATGGTAGTAAGTCATACTGGCCAACAGCGTTACTAGTAAGATAATGTAAGGGATATACAGATATAGATATAGTATGTAAAGATTTTTTTAGATATGCAAAAAGGATTATATGCAGGTATGTACAGACAGATGTGTATATATATACAGTAAGAATAAATATATGTATATGTACAGTATATATATCATTAATGTACATGCTATCATACAGAGTTATATGGGTTATATGTAGGTGTATAAGTAGGTATATAGAAGGATTATATGCAGGTATATTCCTGTGCCCCAGGACAGTTCAGTCAGTATTTGCACCACTCTCCCCTGAAGGTATAGAAATCAGTTCTTACATCCAAATGAGGTTTTATTTCTGGTTCAGCCCGTCTAGCAAGGCTAGCACGTAAATCAAATGTGGGTGTAAGAGCTCACACAAACATTATAGCATCACAAAGTCACTGCCCCATTCCTTGTCTATGGAGCAGCCCCAGATTTTTACAACCCATCAACATCTGTGAATTCTTAAAATGTATGGCATTCTGCTTTAAAGGGACAAGAGGAGAGGGGGGGGGGGGTTAATGGGAGGCGTTGTCCGCATTGAATAACAACACCACAGAAGAAGCCAGACCCATGTTTATTGACCAAACAGACTGTGCTTGAGTGACGGCTGTCAGATTAATATAGAACTATTATTTTATGTAGACCACGTATTTTAACAACAAAATACTACTTACATTATACTACCTTTAAATGACGTCAAAGGCTTCTACGGCCAAAACACATTGCAAAGTTATCTGTATATAAATGTAATTAGTGTCTTTATTCTTATTCTTATTCTTATTTTTTATATTATTATATTCTTATTCTTATTTTAGTCTTATTGACTACCTGAATGAATGAATGAAGTTAATTTTTCGGTCCTGTTTACAGACAAATCAAACACACCCGTGTGGACTTACAAAAGGAAAAGAAAAAAGAAGGAAGAAAATATCACAAATGTACACATTCAAGGCAAGCTCACACACAAAATCCAAAATCAAGGACCGAAAAAAAGGAATAGGCTGAAGCACATGCTTATTTTTGCATATCCTTTACAAATTCTTAAAAACTAAATATATATAATTTTAATAAACCTAAATGTTTATTGTTTACTGTGAGTGATCTGTAGTGCCGATTTTCCCTCGGGATAAATAAAGGATTTCTATTCTATTCAATTCTATT
>NC_140165.1:16552422-16564922 GCF_963971535.1 Notolepis coatsorum | reverse complement strand
CGCGGCACAAAGGTCCTGGGTTCGAACCCCAGCGGGAGGCCTTTCTGTGTGGAGTTTGCATGTTCTCCCCGTGTTCACGTGGGTTTCCTCCAGGTGCTCTGGTTTCCTCCAGGGACTCCGGTTTCCTCCAGGTACTCTGGTTTCCTCCAGGTACTCTGGTTTCCTCCAGGTACTCTGGTTTCCTCCAGGTACTCCGGTTTCCTCCAGGTGCTCCGGTTTCCTCCAGGTACTCTGGTTTCCTCCAGGGACTCCGGTTTCCTCCAGGTACTCTGGTTTCCTCCAGGTGCTCTGGTTTCCTCCAGGTACTCTGGTTTCCTCCAGGTGCTCTGGTTTCCTCCAGGTACTCTGGTTTCCTCCAGGTGCTCTGGTTTCCTCCAGGTACTCTGGTTTCCTCCAGGTACTCTGGTTTCCTCCAGGTACTCTGGTTTCCTCCAGGTGCTCTGGTTTCCTCCAGGTACTCTGGTTTCCTCCAGGTACTCTGGTTTCCTCCAGGGACTCTGGTTTCCTCCAGGTGCTCTGGTCTCCTCCAGGTGCTCTGGTTTCCTCCAGGTGCTCTGGTTTCCTCCAGGTACTCTGGTTTCCTCCAGGGACTCTGGTTTCCTCCAGGTGCTCTGGTTTCCTCCAGGGACTCTGGTTTCCTCCAGGTACTCCGGTTTCCTCCAGGTACTCTGGTTTCCTCCAGGGACTCTGGTTTCCTCCAGGTGCTCTGGTTTCCTCCAGGTGCTCTGGTTTCCTCCAGGTGCTCTGGTTTCCTCCAGGTGCTCTGGTTTCCTCCAGGGACTCTGGTTTCCTCCAGGTGCTCTGGTTTCCTCCAGGTGCTCTGGTTTCCTCCAGGTGCTCTGGTTTCCTACAGGGACTCTGGTTTCCTCCAGGTGCTCTGGTCTCCTCCAGGTGCTCTGGTTTCCTCCAGGTACTCTGGGTTTGTCCAGGTGCTCTGGTTTCCTCCAGGTGCTCTGGTTTCCTCCAGGTGCTCTGGTCTCCTCCAGGTGCTCTGGTTTCCTCCAGGTGCTCTGGTTTCCTCCAGGTGCTCTGGTTTCCTCCAGGTGCTCTGGTTTCCTCCAGGTGCTCTGGTTTCCTCCAGGTGCTCTGGTTTCCTCCCACACCATGAAGACATGCATGTTAGGCAGGGATGCACCAATGCACAAATTTGTGCCTTTTCTGCATTCATTTATGGTGGAAATGTATTTATTTATGTAGGAAAAGACAACATTCAGGTACCCGCTGACACAAATATGGGGCGCGACAGTGGCTCGGGAGGTAGAGCAGCCGTCTGGTAATCGGGAGGTTCCTGGTTTGATTCCCGCTCCTCCCGGGCAGCGTGTCGATGTGTCCTTGAGCAAGACACTTAACCCCTAATTGCTCCCGATGAGCAGGTTGGCACCTTGCATGGTCGCCTCTGCCGTCGGTGTGTGGATGTGTGAGTGAATGGGTAAAATGTGAGGAACAAATTGTAAAGCGCTTTGGATAAAAGCACTATATATATGCACCATTTACCAAATATAATGCAATATTATCCAGTAAGGCTCTCAGGCGTTCTGTATTGCTTTCAAATATTTATTCTCCTGTATTGTTTCTGAGGTTCAGAGAGATATGTTAAGTAAGGCAAACGATCGCTATAGCTAAACTGTAACTTAAGGCAAAAGAAACTAGCTAACGTTAGCATTCATGCGTAGACACTTGACACAATCTAATTCAGAAACCCTGAGGTAAGAAAGTGAAGTGTATCGGGATAAACAAGCTAGCTAGCTACTTACATTAATGGTAAGTACATTACCTACTACACTGGCTACATTACCGTGTGTAAGGCTGGCCAGAAGCCACTGACTGTGAGTGAGAGGCACGTCTGCGAGGTTGAGATGGTACGGTCCTGTAGGGGTGTCTAAAATTGTTGGCTAATATATATAGTTACAGGTTAGAAGGATATATAAATATTTTGACCCCCCTTTTTTTTCCCGCCTCTTGTCTTTCATATTAACTATATCTTTTGAGGGGGACAAATTGACCTCTTCTCAACATTCTCAATATAAGGCAAACCCCCATAAATCTATGCTTATGCACTAGGGGCAGTGGTGTGTTTTGCCAAAGACAGAAGGGTACTAGTGGCTAGAAGGCTGACCACAGATGAAGAACGCTACGCACACGCTGCGTCGTCGACTCACATGATGTCACAGCAGCTTTAAAACAGGACTCCGTTGTTGTTCGAGTACAGTGACACTTAAAAGTCACCAGAATAGTCATTATGAAGGTGAGCAGACCGGGAGAGGAGCCGCGGGAGCCTCATTTCACTTCTCTCTGAGCCTCGGTGGGATCACAGCGAAGGTGACACCGAGGGCTTGCGCCGTGAGGTAACCTGGTTCTGGGACCGGCGCTGAGCAGACAGCGAGATGACACACTTCAGTGAGCCTGACAGGGGTCTAATGATACCGCCATTGTGTCTCGGCTAACCACGCCCCGGCAATTGCGGCCTTTTGTCGACCTGTGTACACAATACGCACTCTCTCCCTGTGTCTCTTTTTCATTGTGTGGGGGAGGGGTACTCCAGGTGAAAGTATTCCCTTTCGAATCCTTTCTATAGTCGCACCCTAGTCTAGTGTAAACCGTCAAAAATGCCATTCTACAACGGTGCTTCACAGAACAAGATTAGCAATTAGATGAGCCCGTACGTGCTTTTACTCTGCTGCACTGGAATTATAAGATGAGACAAGGGTTCTTAAATATGGTCACACGGCCGGCGGTAGGTGAGACATGTGACTATGAAACGATCCAAGAGCTGCGAGTTTATCACAAGTTTATCGCATCCCCTCTGTCTTGTGCTCAGCTTAAATTTATATTTTTATATTTTACGGTTTAAATTAATTGCCTATATTTTTGTCTTTCTATTATTACCCCGCCCATACCTGTACCTCCCCTCCCCCTCATCCATGCTGCTTTGACGCCCGAATTTCCCCAAGGGGATCGATAAAGGAATACCTTATCTTATGTTGTTAGAGGATTGAGATAGGTCAATTGCTACTGTTGCACCTTTCTTGTTGTTGTCATTGTCTTTGTTGTTGGTGTTGTTGTTGTTGTGGCTCTCCCTTCAGTGTGCTCTGCTGATATCAGCTGTGGCATCTTCTAAAGCGCTGTTTACATGTGTGCGAGCCATGTTGTTGGCCGTGTTGACAGCACGTCAAACTGTATAGGGTTTTCTCACATCTGTGTTGAGCTGTGAAGACTGTTTACATGACCATGTCAGCTTGCCTGCTGTCTGATTGACAACCCACTTGGTGACGGCTCTTGTCTGTATGCGCTCTCCTCGCGAGAGAAGCGCAGTTGAGGTTTTTTCCAAGAGATACGCGAAGCCTTTGCGACCTAACTAATAGGCCTTCCCACAATGGGATTCACTAAAAACCTGGTATCTCATGTACCGCGCCATGTACCGCATCATGTACCGCTTTATGCACTGCGTCCAATGGCCGATTAAGGTCCAATGAGGTTAAAGGAACAACATTATGGGAAATGCGCTTACTGTGTTCTTCAGAGTCAGACACGATTTCCTCCCTGTGTAGAAAGCTATCCAGTTGCAAGCTTCTATTCATTTGTGCCAAGCTAGGCTAGCTTGCAGCCGAATAGCTTTCTACTGAGCGCACAGAGAGGAAACTGGTATCTATCTTCTTGTCTCTCTCTGGAGAAGACGATACGCTAATTTCCCAAAATGTTGGCGTGTTCCTTTAACTATCGTCGGCTGTGGGGTCTTCTAAACCTGGACTGTCTAAATGATTACACTATATATTTCTATGCGGTGAGGTCATTGTTCGGCTGCAGAGCTGCCATACAGGTCAGTCCAGCAGTCAGCCAGTGTAGACAGATGGAGGAGATCCTGTAGAGAGAATAGGTTGACAGAGAAACAGCCTATTATTGTAACGAGAGTCTGTTGGTTATCTGTGACGGTGCCTGTCACTGAAGGCTCATTTTCCAACAGCCTCCAGCCAAGTCTAGCAGCGTGGCTGCGTTCAATTCATGTTCCAATTCATGTTCCAATTCATTGTAGAGAAGGTATATCCAGCCACAAGGTTTTGGTGCATGACATGGTACTGGCTCGACTCACTTTTGGTACCAGGTACTTTGTTTCCCACAGCAGATAGGTGTGGGACCCTGATGGGGGACCCTGATGTAAACAAGATGAACGTCTTTCTCTGGTCTGCATCCCCTTAACAATTGTGTGTATTGAGTTGTACTGTACTGTACCCATTCTGCAATCTGTTAGTTAAAGTTTTCAATCAATCAATCAATAGTATCCCTGTCAAAGGTTTGCAGGGATCAGCGTTGCTTACTTGGTAACGTTAAAGGTGAAGTCAGGCTTTGCTGTCGGCTTCCCGAGTCCTGACTTATTTTTCACCCCATGGCGCTGTTGTAGTGAACCTCATATTGTCCTTGATACAACGTTACATGCATTAAAAAAAAAGATCCCCAGCGAATCTCTTAGTTACATCAATATTGTGCTGTCAGAACAGTTTCATGTTGATGTTCGCTAACAGTTAAACATCATGTAAATCGCAGTTAAACATCATGCTAATAGCAGTAGTCATACTATACCACCAGTTAAACATTATGCTATTAGCAGTAGTATACCATACCACCAGTTAAACATTATGCTATTAGCAGTAGTCATACTATACCACCAGTTAAACATTATGCTATTAGCAGTAGTCATACTATACCACCAGTTAAACATTATGCTATTAGCAGTAGTCATACCATACCACCAGTTAAACATGATGCTATTAGCAGTAGTCATACCATACCACCAGTTAAAGTAAACATTATGCTATTAGCAGTAGTATACTATACCACCAGTTAAAGTAAACATTATGCTATTAGCAGTAGTATACTATACCACCAGTTAAACATTATGCTATTAGCAGTTAAACATTATGCTATTAGCAGTAGTATACTATACCACCAGTTAAAGTAAACATTATGCTATTAGCAGTAGTATACTATACCACCAGTTAAAGTAAACATTATGCTATTAGCAGTAGTATGCTATACCACCAGTTAAACACGATGCTATTAGCAGTAGTATACTATACCACCAGTTAAACATTATGCTATTAGCAGTTAAACATTATGCTATTAGCAGTAGTATACTATACCACCAGTTAAAGTAAACATTATGCTATTAGCAGTAGTATGCTATACCACCAGTTAAAGTAAACATTATACTATTAGCAGTAGTATACTATACCACCAGTTAAAGTAAACATTATACTATTAGCAGTAGTATGCTATACCACCAGTTAAACACGATGCTATTAGCAGTAGTATACTATACCACCAGTTAAACATTATGCTATTAGCAGTTAAATATTATGCTATTAGCAGTAGTATACTATACCACCAGTTAAAGTAAACATTATGCTATTAGCAGTAGTATACTATACCACCAGTTAAAGTAAACATTATACTATTAGCAGTAGTATACTATACCACCAGTTAAACATTATGCCAATAACAGTAGTCATACCAGGGGCGGTTCTAGGATCAGACCTTTAGGGGGGCTCAGCCCCTAGAGCCCAAACTGATTGGCCAATGTACACACAACAGTGTGTCAGTGTGTGTGTGTTACTGTAAGAGTTGTCAATTTGTTCAGCTACTCTCTGCTGACCATTTTAGACCTGTTACATTAATAAAAGCATTTACTCATATACATCAACTTCTCAATTATATGACTAGAAAGACACAATCAAATTTGAGAAAACGTACTTTAATGTTGAGCCACAATGCCATAACTTGGTTTATAAAGGACAATGTATTGCATGTCTTATTTTGTCTTTTGTGTGGACCCCAGGAAGAATAGTTCTTACTGATGTACTAACTAATGAGGATCCTAAATAAACATAACATAATCAAAGGTAAGTATTATGCAAAATATTGATAATTCACTAGAGCTAGCTAGCTATTATTTACATGCTACCATGTGAGCTAGCTAACCAATAACATGTCGGTACTGTTATACCATAAAACCCAGTTCTATCAGGATAAGAAACATTGCGACGTTAATTTAATTAAAATACTAAAGTGCATCAGTTAGCAAGCATACAAGCAAGCAGATTAGCAGAGCTAGCTAACATTACACAAACTAACGTTAGCTGCCTTGTAGGGCTGAGCCCAAACGCTCGAACCTTCGAACCTTCGTTCGTTACGTTGGCATTCGAATTCTAAATCAACATTAGAATTTTTTATTTTTAATAAAAAATATATATATATATATTTTTATTTTTATTTTATTTTTTCATTCTGTTTAAACCAATGGGGTTTTTATTCACAGTTGCAGATAAAGATTAGGCTACACTAATATTATAGTATTAAAATAAATTGATGATGAGTCGTCATTTTTCTAACGTTCGGCTAAAACTCCAAGCTGTTTAGTTTATCCTCGTCGCCAATGTAATAATGTAAAGGTCCAGTCCAAATGTTCTTTTGTGATGTTTATTTCACGCTGTCAAAAGCAATACAGGTCCAGTGCAACACACAGCTGTTACTCATTATACTACCTAAGTAGGTGTGTCTCATAGGACACTGCAGGTGAAGGTCTCACTGACGTAACCCGGTGAACCCACATTATAACAATATTCATTCGAAAGTTGATTTAGTTGGGGTGGGGCTTCTCCCTGGGCTTTATTCAAATTCAGGATTTAGTTTGAGGATATTTATAAAAAAAAAATTATAAAATGATTTGTTTGAATTTTTTTTGATTTTAAAAGAAAATTAAAAACGAAGGTTCGAACGTTTGTTCGAAAAACCCTGACGAAGTTCGAATCCCAAAATCAGGCTTCGGGGACAGTGCTTACATGCTAATTAGCGAATAGCATGTAAGGCTCTGACCAACATGGAACTCACAACCAATTTGACAACGTTCTCTGTCAGAATAGTCAGCAATTTTATATAGTGCTAGCTAACGTTTCAACATACTTGTCTTGTTGCCCATCAGCACTGGCAAATTCACTAGTACTAAACTAGTTAGGTAGCTAGCTACATCTGCTTCCACTTGTGTTGAATGGCGGACTGGGACTTGACACAACGTTATTTTATAGTTAACCAATGAGGTCCACAGGCTACTACCGGCAATCCATGTCTGTAATAATGATAATAATAATTATGATAATAATAATAATAATAATAATAATAATAATAATAATAATAATAATAATAATAATAATAATAATAATAATAATAATAATAATAATAATAATAATAAAACAAGAATAAAAACAATACAAATTTAATAAGAAAAAATGTATTATAATAATAGTAAAGAAATCATTTGAAAAAATCATTGAGATTAGAACCCTTTATACTGAGAGAGAAAAATGAGAGACCTAGGGAAGAGAACAAGAGGACAATCATCGATATAGTTTAAAATTTGATACATGGTATATTCAACATAAATTGAACATTCAACCTTTCATATTATTATACTGTATTGAGATCATTTCAGCCCTGCTGGCTGGCTGTCTGTCTGTCTGTCTGTCTGTCTGTCTGTCTGTCTGTCTGTCTGTCTGTCTGTCTGTCTGTCTGTCTGTCTGTCTGTCTGTCTGTCTGTCTGTCTGTCTGTCTGTCTGTCTGTCTGTCTGTCTGTCTGTCTGTCTGTCTGTCTGTCTGTTGTCTGTCTGTCTGTCTGTATGTCTGTCTGTCTGTCTGTCTGTCTGTCTGTCTGTCTGTCTGTCTGTCTGTCTGTCTGTCTGTCTGTCTGTCTGTCTAGCTGTCTTCTTGCCTTCCTATCTGTTCTCTGGGTGCTATATGCCCTTTCATCTGTGTATGTTTCTCTGCGTCTGTCCATGCGTGTGCCCTTGACCATACTGTGAACCGCGACGGCAGAGCAAAGTCTGTCGTACGGCTGTTTACAGGTAAAACAGTGAATAGAATGCCAGTGTCCAGTTTGCATAAAACACTGCACGCCAGCGTCAGTATACATGTATAGATCACCACTATAAGGGTAGGGACATGTATAGATCACCTCTATAAGGGTAGGGGGCCGTTTAGATTCGATTCGATTAGATACAAATGTATTATACAGCACAAGTACAGTACAACGAAAAGAAGTTTGGCATCCAATGAAAGTGCAAATGTAACAGTAAAGTGCAATAGTAATATACAATGTACAGGTGATTAAGCTGGGTATATGATATATAAATTAGTACTACTGAGTGATAGTGCTAATCAGATGTATGTACAGAGTTAACAGTAGTATTAATATGTACAGTGATACAGGTATAAAGACACTATGATGGCGGTGAGTCATACTGACCGGCAGTGTAACTAGTAAGAGTAGGTAAGGGATATGTACAGATATAGATATAGTATCTACAGACATGTAAAAAGGATTATATGCAGGTATGTACAGACAGATGTGCATAGATATATATACAGTAAGAATAAATATATGTATACAGTATTAGTATTAATGTACATGCTATCATACAGAGCTACTGTATATGGGTAGACTATAGTATGAGGTACGCAGTTATGATTATTGTGATTACTATGATTACAGTAGTAGGGCTGTATAGACAGTGAAAGCAGTAGGTAGTCATAAATTGAGTATAGGCAACAGAGTTAAAAGTTTGCACAGTTTCCTCTGCAAGACACAAACTCAGTAATGTCAGGTGGTATTTTCTACCTCAAGACCCAAAGTAAATTAGGATTCTTTGCATTTTACTTTGGAAATAAAACCGAAACCCAACTAGAAAGATGCACTCAGTAGAGCACACATCTCCACCAGGCAGCAGCCACAAATAGTCTTCCCTCTCTCACAGTGCAAACAAACACACTCGCACAATCATCCACTGTCTGCCGGAAAGAAGAAAAGTCCAACTGTGTTGACAAGTCACTAGCCTACCAAGGACAGCTGACAGAGAGTGTAGGGGGCGGGACAAACATAGACCAATGAAAGCAGATCTCTCCGCACTATTCCTATTACACTTTTAACCACATATGCATCGGGCCAAAATGGGACTAGCTTTGCACAACACGCTGGACGATTGCATACCAAAAGTAATTTGCAATTCATGATACTTTATACTTATAGCACATGCATGAGTCTGGTCTCTTTTGAAAGGAAACATTCTGATCTTTCTTCCACAACAAAGAAGAATCACTCTTTGAAATAGAGTTAAAGAGCCGACAGAAGAGGGCAAAGTGCCGCCGTTGTCATTCCTAACTTGACAGCTCAGCCCAGGGGATGCAGTTTTACAGCCTTCTTAAAAACAAAGTACCGTCTGATGTTGTAGGTTGGTTTAAAACTGTATGGGAACTGGAACAAATATAAATAAATATAATAAATATAAATGGTTATTTCTGTTCCCCTAAATCTAAGATAATGATAAACACACACACACACACACACACACACACACACACACACACACACACACACACACACACACACACACACACACACACACACACACACACACACACACACACACACACACACACACACACACACACACACACACACACACACACACACACACCACACTTCCTGCACTCTCTCACACACAAACACACTACAGGTCACTTTAAAAAACATAACTGTATGTTTTTGTATAGTATAGTTAGTAGGGGTGGGAATCACCAGTTTCATCACGATACGATACGATATCGATTCTTTGGACAACGATACGATATTTTCCGATATCACAAAGTCTGCCACGTTTCGATACGATACAATTCGATTCAGGTGCCTGCGATCGATATGAGACGATATTATATGCCCATTTAACACAATCAGTAACATTTAAATCAACAAAAAAAAGGCAATGGAAATATCATTTGCCTTTTTTATTTTTGATCTCTTCCAGACATTTAAATGAAAAACAATCTATTGTTTTTAATACAAATAGACCTCCTGTTCACTGTTTTTGGTTCGTTTTTCTTTTTTTTCCGATATTAATATCCTATTCACTGTCACAGCGCTGTATTTTGGCTAGAAAAGGCATATTGGGAGTCAGAAGGTGCAGTACCGGCCAGATCCTGGTAGTGGGGCTATCTCGAGATCCCAGTCCCTAGTGGACCTCTGCTGTTCTCTCGATCGCTCTATCAGCTTAGCTTAGTTAGCTTACGCTAACGCAACGTTAATTTTGGTATTTAACGCGACGTGGGCATAAAGGAATGGCGAGGATGGAAAGCATGTTAGATGCATTTGACCCCTTGTGGAGGAAAAAACAACAAGCACTTATTTCGGGTCACAAAATAGGCGATCTCTGGAGCAATGCTGTCTAACGTTAACACACGCTGAGCTGCGCTGAGCTAATGTTGTTGTTG
Source organism: Notolepis coatsorum (assembly GCF_963971535.1). NCBI lineage: Eukaryota > Metazoa > Chordata > Actinopteri > Aulopiformes > Paralepididae > Notolepis > Notolepis coatsorum. The sequence goes on along the minus strand of NC_140165.1, from coordinate 16,554,614 downwards.
CAGCCGGGCGGATATGCTCACAGGGGATTTTCAAAATAAGAGTATCGCAATATGAATCGATCTTTTTTACGTTGCATCGATCCTATTTGATAATTGATAATAGATCAATATATTGATCTGGATCGATGTATCGTCCCACCCCTAATAGTTAGTATAGTATAGTTATATATAGCATAACTGTATATTGTATAGTATATTGTATAGTAGTGTATATAGTACTCATTACCTTCAATTCGTAAGCTTAGCATTGTATTGTATTTTATCTTAGTACTTTTAATCATGTCTATTTTTATTATCTATTCTATTTGATTATATTATTATTATTTTTTTATCCACTTTTTCTCCTCATTTTCTATTTTTCTCCCATCCCAATTTCGTATTGCCAATTCTCCCCTCCCCTGTCTTGAACGTTGCCCCCCACTGGTCGGTTGTAGTGAGGACAGAAGCCTTGCATCACGTGTCCCCTCCGGTACACGAGGAGGCAGCCTGTCGCATCTTTTCACCAGACAGCGCTGACTCTCAGTGGCGAGGAGTAACGCGTGGGAGGCTCACGCTGCCCCCGATACTTCCTGTCTCTGCTGTGCAGGCGTCACCCAACCGACCTGTAGGAGTCGCTGTCCACAACGTCCAATCCCCACCCATCGACTTCCACCCGCTGACTCTGCCAAATGAGCCAGTACGACGGCCGGCCCAAGTCGAAGGCAATGCTGAGACTGGGATTCGATACCGGAGTCTCTTGCATTGGTGACGAGCGCAATCTCCGCTACGCCACCCGGCCGCCTGATTCTATTATTATTTGTATTTTTTGCACAATCAAGGCGGGCATGGCCACCTTCATTTCACTACATGTCTCGTGTATATATGTGACTAATAAATCTCTTGAATCTTGAATCTAACCAAAGAAGACAACGGATCAGTGATTCAGAGGCAGAGAACGACAAAACACAGCAAACCAAAAACAGCCCAGGAGGCCAAAAGACGTTGCTGTGACACAGCCAAATGAGGTTCATGGCGGAGGCAGGTGCACACACTGATCACCAGCTTCCACCAGCCTCCTGGTGTGAGGAGGTGATTTGAGCAGGTGTCACTGAGCCCTGTTATGGAAATGGAATGATGGAATACTGACGGAGACAATAGCTCAGGAGGTAGAGCGGTCGTCTGGTAATCGGAAGGTTCCCGCTTTCGATTCCCGCTCCTCCCGGCAGCAGTGTCAAAGTGTCCTTGAGCAAGACTTAACCCCTAACTGCTCCCAATGAGCAGGTTGGCCCCTTGCGTGGTCGCCTCCGCCGTCGGTGTGTGAGTGGATGGGTGAATGTGAGGCATAAATTGTGCTTTGGATAAATATATACAGTCCGTTTACCATTTACTCAGAAATGGAAAGAGATGGAAACCACCTCATGGTCTCAATATTCACCGTTGGAAACTGTCCTTCTACGAAGTATTGAGATTAGAGGCATCCAGTGCTAGAGCACAGGGCGCAAGGACAGAATCGATTCAAATATTACTTACTGCGGCCCAGAAGGTAAAATCAGTACTCCACTAGGTTGAACACTTGTACCTTGACACCAGAGACTGAACAAAAAGCATGTTGTTGTTGTTTTTTTTCTTCTGTTTACTGTTGTTGTATTTTTTTTTGCTTTTTTTTATTGTATTTTTCCCTATTACTTTGTAACAGGATTAGAGGTTATCTAACAAACACAATTATGATTTATTGGTATTTAATTGTATCCTATTAATTGTATCCTATACATGTATGCATCATGGTTTCCCCCTTCCCATAAAAGGTCTATGCGAACCCGGGGGGCTGGGAGGGGGGTTAAGAAGCGACCTGGGCCCTATTCCCCGTACCTGGTTCAACTAAGTCGATCAAGATGTCATTATCCAGATTCAGTTAACCCGATGTTTGAAGCCGGGATTTTCCTGTTCCTCGAAGGTGGATTCAGTCTCGTTAACTCAAGCCAGACTTGCGACCCAGGATAAGTGCGCGTGCCCGCCTCAGCCGAGAAGGCAGCAAGTGTCGAGAGCAGAGATCCTGATTCTCTAGCGGCATTGATTGATTAATTGATTTAAAACTTTAGTAACATATTGCAGTACGGCTCAATCGCCTCGCTGACAAGTTAAATGCGTTATCTATAGGCTAATTTCAAGTCCCTCATTACCTCAATCAATCAGATTATATTTCTTTAAACTTG
>NC_140165.1:16508711-16547222 GCF_963971535.1 Notolepis coatsorum | reverse complement strand
TTGGAGTCTCTTTGTGTGATTTAAAGCTGTGTGCTGTGGATGTGAGCGAGCTCTGATTGCACTGCAGTAATTGCGCTGTTGGACCCAGTTGGAGTTTAAAGGGTTAACCTGGAAAGTCGACCACACACACACACACACACACACACACACACACACACACACACACACACACACACACACACACACACACACACACACACACACACACACGCACACACACACACACACACCATGCAGGCGGCTTTATCTCCAACATGGTCATGTGACCCCCATGCAGATTGTATAAGCGGTCTATAAAAGAACTATAGATAGAGATAATTTGTATGTTTGCGGGGTACTAAATTTAGCACGGGAATAAATAGCTGCCGCCTCTGTGTATACAGATAACGGGGATCCTAATTAATAAAGTAGAAAAAAAATCCCAGAAATAAAAAAACATGATTTTTTTCCTACCAACCTCTGGTGGTGAAGGAAATAATTTGGCAAAAATATCGGTGCCTAATATGGGCATAATAACATGAGACTTCCTGCTGTGCGAGCCAGGCGATAAGTGCTCTGCCAAATGGACTCCATTGTTCCTGCGGGGGAGGACGTAGTAATCGCTTGTTTGAGTGAAAACGACGGTCTAGTATCACAAACTCATGTGGGTCTACGTGTTAAAATAACAGCTCTACATTCTGACAGCCATCACTAGGGGTCTGGTCAGTAACATGGGGCCCCCGGTCCAGCCATTTACATTACATTTACATGTAGTCATGTAGTCATGTAGCATTTTATCCAAAGCGACTTACAAGTTCTGTACGACAAGTCAGCAGGAAGGGCACAACTCTTTCAGCTGAGTATCAATGATCAAACAGTGCTGAAACTTGGGTTGCAGTATTGAGTGCATAGACATAAGACATAATAGTATAGTAGGAGGAGTACATGGTAGTATAGGGACAGTAAGAAGGTTAGTGTTCCACTCTGCAGTAAACCCAAAATAATTTGTCTGGTATCCTGTTCCCACTTTATCCAGTGATGGCTGTCGGAATGTAGAGAGCTATTTTTTTTTTTTTATTATTAATTATGTTTTTGGTAGTATTTTATTGGTTTTTGCTACTGGGCAGTCCGGCAGAGAGAGAGAGAGAGAGAGAGAGAGAGAGAGAGGAAGAATGGGAGATAGACGGGGGCAGACATTCGGCAAAGGTCGCCGGGTCCGGGAGTCGAACCCGGGACGGCCGCGTTGCACCGCAGCGCTGTACGTGGTGCGCCACCCTGCCGCCCAGAGAGCTATTATTTTTACGAGAAAATACCACCTACAGCACCTCTAAGAGACACCCGTGTCCCTCATTGGCCGTGCCCACTGAAAACACACGCTGCATTAATCACACTGAGGAACGTGAGAACCTTCGTCACATCATGGACGTCAGACTTCTGATGCCCAGACCGGCATTGTGATGGAGTACGATCCACAGGGGCCTCGCTCCGCGGAGAGGAACTTTTAATGAGGAAATGAAACGTGAGGAAGCCTGGCCCCGCACTCTCTGCTCCACTTACCCGCTCAATCACTCGCGTGCGCACACACCATCCTACACACACACTTGTAACCAATCCTTCTGTCAGCCTCCCCCAGTCATGGTTTGATATGCGTCTGTGTGTGTGTGACGGCCACACACACTGCCAACGGATTAGATGTGTGTGTGTGTGTGTGTGTGTGTGTGTGTGTGTGTGTGTGTGTGTGTGTGTGTGTGTGTGTGTGTGTGTGTGTGTGTGTGTGTGTGTGTGTGTGTGTGTGTGTGTGTGTGTGTGTGTGTGTGTGTGTGTGTGTGTGTGTGTGTGTGTGTGTGTGTGGTGTGTGTGTGTGTGTGTGTGTGTGTGTGTGTGTGTGTGTGTGTGTGTGTGTGTGTGTGTGTGTGTGTGTGTGTGTGTGTGTGTGTGTGTGTGTGTGTGTGTGTGTGTGTGTGTGTGTGTGTGTGTGTGTGTGTGTGTGTGTGTGTGTGTGTGTGTGTGTGTGTGTGTGTGTGTGTGTGTGTGTGTGTGTGTGTGTGTGTGTGTGTGTGTGTGTGTGTGTGTGTGTGTGTGTGTGTGTGTGTGTGTTGTGTGTGTGTGTGTGTGTGTGTGTGTGTGTGTGTGTGTGTGTGTGTGTGTGTGTGTGTGTGTGTGTGTGTGTGTGTGTGTGTGTGTGTGTGTGTGTGTGTGTGTGTGTGTGTGTGTGTGTGTGTGGAACCCTGGAGATTGATGTAATTTGGAACATGCCGGCTACTGAATTGAACCGCATTACCTCTTCTCCCTCCCTCTCTCTCTCTATCTCCCTCCCTCCCTCTCTCTATCTCCCTCCCTCCCTCCCTCCCCTCCCTCCCTCCCTCCCTCCCTCCCCCCTCCCTCCCTCCCTCCCTCCCTCCCTCCCTCCCTCTATCTCTCTCTCTCCACAAATAAACGGTCCCTCATGCCATTAGGTGGCCTTTGAATGTTCAGATTACTCCACTTATTGCGGTCCATCCATTAGTCTAACGTGGTTTGAAACACAAAATGGACACCAAAGTGCATCTTTTGCCAGAGAAGCGGAAGGAGAGTCTTAAATGGCGTCTCAATATCTTTCCAATTTGCCGGCGACGTTGGGAGCGACTACGACCATTCAGCGCTTGTTGAGTAGATGTGAGATACGGTGAATTGAGGAGGATAACGAGTCTCCGATATTGTTTACTAGTCCATTAGCCATTTAAAGAGCCCACAGAATAGCATTAAAAACATGATTATCTTCTGTGGTATGTGTGTTTCCAAAACAAAACAGGCCGGTCCGGAAGCGTGAATACTTTACGCAAGCAAGTTGTCCTTTTGCGCGATCTGATTGGCCACGCACGTCTCTGGTCATGTGACATGTGCGCCCAATCGTGTGACGGCAAGTTCTTTGGACGGTTAAGCTTAGGCGCTCTTTCGAAGTTGGTTAAGGTTAGAGTTTGTTTGGCGATAGAACGCCAGCCCTGATTCCAAACTCTAATCTTAACCAACTGCGAAAGAGTCGCCTAAGCTTAACCAGTGATAAACTAGGTGTTAGGTCGTTTGCAGGCTGTTCGACGCGGAAATGGGCTACGACACTGCTCGTCATGCGATTGGGCGCACATGTCACATGACCAGAAACGTGCGTGGCCAATCAGAGCGCAAAACGGGAACGCGGAAGGACAACTTGCTTGTGGGAAGTATAGACGCGGTCCGGAAGGACCTCATACCGCGGGGGGGTTTCGTTTGAACATGAATAATAAAATAAAAAATTTATTAACCTTTATTTAACCAGGAAAGTCATATTGAGATTAAAAATATCTTTTTCAAATGAGACCTGGCCAAGACCAGCTGCAGCAAGGGAATGCAAAAGTTGCACATAAATACAAAAAACAACAACAAATTACACAAATACACTAAACAACCAATATCAGAGCCAGAGGCAACCTAGCAGGGCAGGCAGCAACTATAGACTATTATGGCAAATCAAAACAATGACAGACCATTGATTCAACCTCTAGTCCTTTCATGAGGCATTTAAAAGAATCCAGTGTTGGGGGGCTCCAGTAGCTCACCGCATATCTCGGCGCTATTTCTGCGTCGGGGAAAACCGTGCTGCGTCACGGATCTGGTGGACTCCGAGTTCGATTCCCGGACCCGCCGTCATTTGCCAGAATGTCTTCCCTGCTCTATATCCCGTTTCACCCTGTATCTGTCGGTCATGCTTGACCAGAAAAGCGATAAACGCTAAAAAATAAAGTAAAAAAAAGAAAAAAAGAAAAAATCCAGTGTTACATAGTCAGAGAGTTTAACTAAATGCTCTCTTTCCCATTTCAGTACGAACATTGGGAACAGACAATGGGAGCAAACTTTGAGAATGTAAAAAATAACTCTTTTCTGGATCAAGTATGAATGAATGAATGAAAACTTTATTTAACAGATTGCAGAATGGGTACAATACAGTACGGCTCAATACACACAATTGTTAAGGGGATGCAGACCAGAGAAAGACGTTTGTCTTGTTTACATCAGGGTCCCCCATTTTCAATTCATAGTGACATTTATGACATACACAACATACATGATGACATCATGACATGTATGGCATAGGGACATACATGACATACAGGTATATAGTGCTGTTACATTTGTGACATATACGATATGCAAATATACAGTACTGTTACCCATAGATCCTGACAGAGAGTATATACATACGGTGGGGAGGAGACTGTACATTAGAAGGGGTGGGTGGGTGGGAGAGAAATATACATACGGTGGGGAGAGAATATATACATACGGTGCGGAGGAGACTGTCTATTAGGAGGGGGTGGGGGGGTTTGGACATTTACGGTGGCCAGTTTCGAATTGCAGCCTTCCGTAGGTGCTCTTTAAGAGCAGTTTTGAATGTAGGTAGTGATTCACATTCCTTTACAGCTTTGGGTAGGGCGTTCCACATTGATGTGGCATAATTGCTAAACGTGTTTAGTCCCTTGTTTGAGCCGAATCTGGGTTTAACATGATTTGTTGAGCTCCCTCTGGTGTTGTGGTCGTGGTATTCACTGACCTTTGGGAAGTATTTTGACATGTACATTGACGTGTACCTTGGTCGTGTAGTGTATCTTGTAGACCAGGCCCATTGCAAGTTGCTGTGTCGTCTACTCTAAGCCATCCTAGGTTGTCAAAGTGGGCAGGGGTGAGGTGGGTTCTAGGAGTAAGGTCAAGTAGTAGTCTGACCAGTTTGTTTTGTGATGTTTGTAATCTTGTTTTTAGCACCTTTGAGGTGCTTTGGTACCATGAGGTGCAAGCATAGTCGTAGTACCCTTGAATGAGTGCTCCTGCCAGAGTCTTCAGGGTATTCTTGTTTACCAGAGAGGAGATCCGGTACAAGAATCTAGTTCGTTGGTTGACTTTTTTTTATTACCTTCGATGCCATTTTGTCACAGGAAAGTACACAAGTAAGAGGGGAGGAGACAGAGAATGGACCTATCTCAAACCCTGCCCTCTTTTCCTGATCCTCCAATCACAACTGTCGCTTACCTCGGACAAACAAAACAAAGTTTGTCCGAGGTAAGCAACAGTTGTGATTGGAGGATCAAGAAAAGAGGGCAGGGTTTGAGATAGGTCTATTGCCTTGTAAATCAATATGTACCAATGCACAAGTCATAAACATAACAGTGTCCTGTAGTCCACCTCAGAAGAGGAATGGTAGGACTTAAGATAAGATAAGATATTCCTTTATTGAACCCCTTGGGGAAATTCAGGCATCATGGCAGCATGGGGGAGGGGGGGGGGGGTACAGGTAGTATAAGACATGGTACAGGTGACATAATATGCACTTGGGGCAAAAGGGCAGGGGCTCAAGCCCACCTTCATCCCTATCTGCACACCCCTGCTGGGACATGATTCCACATACAATGTACTGTAAAAATAAAAGGTTTACGTGACGTTGCTAAATCAGACACGGTATGACATACTGTATAGTAGCATTAGTAGTACACCAAGCTTAACCCTTTCACTACCACACTACAGAAGGTTTGGCAATGAAGGGTTAACCTTCTGTAGTGTGGTAGTGAAAGGTTAACCGTCTGTAGTGTGGTAGCGAAAGGGTTAACCTTCTGTAGTGTGGTAGTGAAACGTTAACCGTCTGTAGTGTGGTAGTGAAAAGGGTTAACCTTCTGTAGTGTGGTAGTGAAAGGTTAACCGTCTGTAGTGTGGCAGTGAAGGGTTAACCGTCTGTAGTGTGGTAGTGAAAGGTTAACCTTCTGTAGTGTGGTAGTGAAAGGTTAACCTGTAGTGTGGTAGTGAAAGGTTAACCTTCTGTAGTGTGGTAGTGAAAGGTTAACCTTCTGTAGTGTGGTAGTGAAAGGTTAACCTTCTGTAGTGTGGTAGTGAAAGGTTAACCTGTAGTGTGGTAGTGAAAGGTTAACCTGTAGTGTGGTAGTGAAAGGTTAACCTTCTGTAGTGTGGTAGTGAAAGGTTAACCTGTAGTGTGGTAGTGAAAGGTTAACCTTCTGTAGTGTGGTAGTGAAAGGTTAACCTTCTGTAGTGTGGTAGTGAAAGGTTAACCTGTAGTGTGGTAGTGAAAGGTTAACCTTCTGTAGTGTGGTAGTGAAAGGTTAACCTTCTGTAGTGTGGTAGTGAAAGGTTAACCTTCTTTTTTTTTAAATTTTTTTTATTATTGCAAAACAAAATTTATTAAAAGTCAGTACTCAACACACAATGTATAATGAAACTTTCAGTAAAGGTGGTTAAAATATATGCAAGTACAGAAACAGGATAAAACAAAAATAGTCAATAATAACATTTTAACCGTATACAGTGTATATCCAGCGAAGTTACAATTATATAAATGTTAGTATATAATATACCCCTAATACCTATTTTCTAAAACCCTACACACATATGCTCCAGCTCAAACCCCCCCCTCCCGGACCCCCTCTTGGATAGTGCCTCCATTATCCCTCACTCCTAACCAAACATCACCATTATAGGCTAGCTTTTATTCTCTCCACCACTTCTAACCACATTGACATTTTGGATTCATTGAGCCCCAGAATTCTTGCTGTAGATATTTCTTGATATATCACATCGAGATATGTAAGAAACCACACTTTCCGGCACATTTTTTCCGGTTGAAACCAACGTGATGCGATCAGTTTTTTAGCTACTGTGATACCCGATAAAACCAATCTTTTTAGTTGTGGATTCACTGCAAACTCAAAAACATCATTCAATAGCAATACCGCGGGGTGTACAGGTATATTCCAAAATACGAGTATTGATAATTGTTGGGACACATCTTTCCAGAATGCCTTAACTGGTGGGCAGTCCCAATACATGTGCATAAATGTTCCTTCGTCCCCATTTGTACATTGGGAGCATTTGGAGTCTTGTATAAGCCCCATTTTGCACAGCCTTATAGGAGTCAAGTATGTCCTGTGAATATAGTTCAGATTGATTTGTTGATGATCCGGGTTCCTTGATGTAAGTCGGACATTTGCCCAGGCTCCTTGCCAATCAAAGTCATTTTCCAGGTCTGGTATATCCCTCCTCCAGACATTGTCTAGTTGAAGGGTTTCATACGAGGACGTTAGTAATTGATAATAAAAACCTGATACAAAACCTCCCAATGTATCTCTTTCATAGAAAAATTTGTGGTATCTGTGGTGTTCAATTGGTATGTGTAATGGAACACCGTGAGATCTCATACAAAGTCGTAACTGGGTTAAACTTTATGCATATTTCGACATAACTACAGAGGCCCTTGTTATTAAAAATATCCCCTAATGAGTGTATGCCTCTTTCTTCCCATACAGGGAATCTTATAGGTCGTTTTCCCATTAAGAGAGCATTGTTATTGAATATGGGAGTGTGATTATGCCATACTTGAGGGTTAGGAAATTTCCTTTGTGTTTCCCGCCATGTCCTGATTGCATGGGTTATTATTGGGCCAAATTCTCGCTCACAATGCTTGATTGAAAGTTTAGTGTATGCTATGTCTTTCAATCTCTGTGGGGCTACTATGTTTTCTTCTAATTTTCTCCAAGATACCAAAGCCTCGGGGTCAAACCATATCTTCTTCAATGGTCTTAATGTGAAGGCATTAAAATATTGTAAAAAATCTGGGACTGCCATGCCACCGTCTGCTTTATTTCTCTGTGCGGTGGATCTTTTTATGCGAGGTGGTTTGTTATTCCAAATAAATTTGTATGTGGAGGTTTGTAATCTTTTCCAGTAGCCCTCTGGAGGAGGTAACGGAAGCATTGAGCTGAAGAAATTGATTCTTGGTAATACATCCATCTTAACTATTGATACCCTTGCCTGTACTGAGTTTTTAAGTTTTGCCCACCTGTCCAGGTCGTCCTTGATTTTGTTCTGTATTTTTGTGTAATTGTGCTTCACCGTTTGTCTTATGGTGGGAAATATTTCCACACCCAAGCATCTGAAATGTTTGACCATGGGTATCGCACCTGGGAGGGTTGTCTCTTTTTTTGCACTGGTGTTAAGAGGAAGAAAAGCCGACTTAGGCCAATTTATTTTAAATCCCGATAAATCACCAAAGTTCTCTATCAACTTGAGTATAAGCGGCAATGTGTTGTTGGGGTTTTGCATGAACAATATTACGTCGTCCGCATATAAACTAATTTTATGATGTGTGCCCTTGATTACTATTGGTTCTATGTGTTGGGATTGTCTTATAAATTGTGCTAAAGGTTCTAATGATAGATCGAATAGTCCGGGACTAAGAGGGCAACCTTGTCTGGCTGAGCGTGATACCGGAAAGATATCGGAGATGAATGTGCCTGTTGTAATCCTGGCCGATGGGTCCTTGTATAGTACTTTAATCATATCAATGAAACCTTTTCCTAACCCCATCCTTTCCAATACTGCCCATAGAAACGGCCATTCCAACCTGTCAAATGCTTTCATAGCATCCAGGGATAGTATCGCCTTAGGTGTGATGTCCTCTTTGTCTGTATCTAGTACGTGCAGTATTCGCCTTATGTTATCATTGATCAGGCGACCTTTTATGAAGCCTGTTTGGTCCGGATGAACTAAAGACGTCATATGCTTTTGCAATCTGATGGCTAATATCTTAGAGTACAGTTTGACATCGGTTCCGAGGAGGCTTAAAGGACGGTAACTACCGCATTCAGTGGGGTCTTTGTCTTTTTTGTGAAGAACTGAAATGAGTGCGGTATTTTGGTGTTCAATGAAGCTTCCCTCTTTGACTGAGTATAAGATCATATTTAGTAATAAGGGTCCAAATATGTCCCAGCAAGAAATGTACATTTCTGATGGGATACCGTCAATTCCCGGAGCTTTGCCGTTTTTCATTCCGGATATGGCCTTCTTGAGTTCTTCTAATGTGATCGGTACTTCTAACTGTTTAGCGTCTTCATCCGTAAGTTTAGGGAGAGTAATTTGATTAAGATATGTGTCTAATTTGTCTTGATCAAAGGTCGTTTCTGAGTTATATAAATCGGAGTAGAATTCTTTGAATGTATCGTTTATTATTTTGGGTTCTGTTACTAGAGCTTGTTGTTTCCTAATGGCAGTTATATCTGCAAATTTTGCATTAATTCTTAGTCGCATGGCTAATAGGTGACTAGGTTTAGAACCTTGGAAGTACTGCTGTTGTCTAGTGCTGCGTATTTGCAATTCCGATTTTTGTCTGTACATTGCTTTGATCTCTGTCTTTAGAATGTTAACTTGGTTATCTAGTCTAGTAGAGTTGTTGTATTTTAAAGAATTAAAAAGCGTTGAGTAAAGCGTTTCCATTTCAGACAGTTTTGTGTTTTGATTTTTGCGCAATATGGAGGTAAATCTATCCGAGAAATCCTTGATCATATTCTTTACCGACATCCATAATATTCTGGGATCTTGCACCGAGTTAGCATTATCTTGTAGGAATACTGTGAGAGCTTCTTTAATTTGTGTAATGAATTCCTTGTTGTTAAGCAGCATCGAATTAAAACGCCATCTTGGGGCCCGGGTAGATAGTGTACCAAATGTTGCTTTCAGGATTAAGTAGCAGTGATCTGATAGCGCATTGGGTGTCATTTCCACTTCATATTTATCAAATATTCTCGGGGATGCAAAGACGTAATCAATTCTGGATAGTGTGTTGTGTCTCGCCGAACGACAGGAGTACTTGCGGGTCATGGGGTTAAGTGAACGCCATAAATCAGTTACTCCTGTTGATTTCGACCAATCTTTTAATGCTTTAGATGAATTCTTTTGTTCGCTGGAGAAGGAAAGGTAAGTTTTGTCCATCCTTGGGTTCCAAATGGCATTAAAATCCGCACCTATTATATATGAGTACTCGGGATGGTTTAACATTTCTCCTGTTAGTGAAGTGAAGAAACCCACTTCGTACAAATTCGGGGCATATACCGCTGCCAATGCAATTTTCCTGTTATTGTGTATAATCCTAGCTATAGTTATGCGCCCCTCAGCATCCGACCATACCCCTTTCAATTCGATATTTAATTTGCGTCTGACGACTATGGCTACCCCTCTAGTTCTCGTAGCAAAAGAAGAGTGACTAATATTATGGTATATGTTATCCGCTAACGTATTTATGTCTCCCTCTAAAATGTGCGTTTCGCTTAATAGAGCCACGTCCACATGTTCTTTTTTCATCAGTGTAAGCACGCTTTTGCGCTTGTGTTGTTTGTTTATCCCACCGGTGTTCCATACCATTATATTCAAACTAGCCATAGTCTATGCATGTTTTCGTGTAGTTTTTGGTAATGTTTCTGGAGTATGAAGCTACAATAGATGCACATCCAATTAATGAGGTCCCGTTGAGAGCTGAGCTTAAAAACATATATATATACAAATAAAAATCCCCTATTTTCCCCTCACCCAGAAAGTCGAACATGCCTGTGTTCCAAGAACACATCCTCCGCGATTGACTTTCTCCCATGGTCCACCGGATTGCCCAAACTGAGCATTGTAATCCTAATTTTCCTATGCTCATTGCCATAGGATCTAACATTTCCATTCTATTGCAATAGAATGTCGCTTTTGGTCTTGCACCTTCCCTTACTGTAATGAAGTATTGTGATAAATAACCTAAAGATAAAAATAAAAAATAAAATAAAAAAAAGAGAATAAACCTTTATCGACATATTCCTTTGAACCCTTCACCAACGTGTGGGGGAAAAAAAAAAGGAAAAGATTGTAGAGCAATATTGACACCTTAATGTGAAGAACATTGGAAAAGAATAATGTAAGTTAAAATATATTTAAAAAATATAGAGTAATATTGACACCTTAATGTGAAGAACATTGGAAAAGAACAATGTAAGTTAAAATATATTTAAAGAATATAGAGTAATGAGAAGAAAAAATTAAATAAAATAAAAAGGTTAACCTTCTGTAGTGTGGTAGTGAAAGGTTAACCGTCTGTAGTGTGGTAGTGAAAGATTAACCGTCTGTAGTGGGGTAGTGAAAGATTAACCTTCTGTAGTGTGGCAGTGAAAGATTAACCTTCTGTAGTGTGGCAGTGAAAGGTTAACCGTCTGTAGTGTGGTAGTGAAAGATTAACCGTCTGTAGTGTGGTAGTGAAAGATTAACCGTCTGTAGTGTGGCAGTGAACGGTTAACCTTCTGTAGTGTGGTAGTGAAACGTTAACCGTCTGTAGTGTGGTAGTGAAAGGTTAACCTTCTGTAGTGTGGTAGTGAAAGGTTAACCGTCTGTAGTGTGGTAGTGAAAGATTAACCGTCTGTAGTGTGGTAGTGAAAGATTAACCTTCTGTAGTGTGGCAGTGAAAGATTAACCGTCTGTAGTGTGGTAGTGAAAGATTAACCTTCTGTAGTGTGGCAGTGAAAGATTAACCTTCTGTAGTGTGGTAGTGAAAGGTTAACCTTCTGTAGTGTGGCAGTGAAAGATTAACCTTCTGTAGTGTGGTAGTGAAAGGTTAACCGTCTGTAGTGTGGTAGTGAAAGGTTAACCGTCTGTAGTGTGGCAGTGAAGAGTTAACCTTCTGTAGTGTGGCAGTGAAAGATTAACCTTCTGTAGTGTGGCAGTGAAGAGTTAACCTTCTGTAGTGTGGCAGTGAAAGGTTAACCTTCTGTAGTGTGGCAGTGAAAGGTTAACCTTCTGTAGTGTGGTAGGGTAGTGAAAGGTTAACCCTTTGTCGCGTGGTGGTGAAAGGGTTAACCGCTCTGTAGCGTCACAGTGAAAGGGTTAATCAGCCCCACGAGGTCTTCAGACAAAAGCACGTCAGAGAACGGAGGCGTCGGTACAACTGTCTCCCTCCGACAGGCAGCAGCAGGATGATGAATGGGTTCCTACTGTAGGTCCCGCCCACCGCTGAGCCGGCAACAGCTGACTCTCTCCTCCCACCGGGTCATCAGGTCAGAAGGGGGCGTCGCCGAGGTCTAAATCCCTGCCATTAGGCTGACCTCGCTTGACCCCTCGTTCACCCGTTCATAAAAAATTACCAGATGTTTTTTTTTGTATTTAAACTCGAAAGGCTACTGAGGTTTCCCACTCGTTTACAGTCACGTGGAGTGGACATACAGGAAGGAGCAAAAAAAGAAAAAAAAGCATATAAAATCACACAGCATATAAGATAAGATAAGATATTCCTTTATTGATCCCCTTGGCGAGAATTCAGGCATCATAGCAGCATGGGGGAGGGGGGAGGGGAGGTACAGGTATAGAAGACATGATACAGGTCATAGAGTACAGTGGAGAAGTAAAAATAAATCAAACACAATCATAATAATAAGCCAACAAGACGAGGCAAAAAGCAAGGATAACAAATCAACTCAAACCACGTACGACTTGATTGACGAAGGTTGGAGATCAAGGTTTTAAACTCTGCGACAGAGAGGGGAGAATCTCAAGCTTTGTGGACAAGTTCAGGGTTCTTATCTCATATTGTTTGGCGAGTGTTTGCTTTGGAAGCGAGCGCAGGGGCACATGACTGGACTTGCTCAATGCCGCCGTACGGCCGCGGTTTCCTGAGAAGCAGGCACTTCCTGTTTGAGTTGGCACAGTCCACCAATCGCCACAAGACCTTGTTTTCTCTCCCCCGACCCCCACCTCCTCCTAAACTCCTATGGCATTTAGCTTACTTGGGTTTTTTTGTGCTTTTAAAGTTCTCATCTCTTGGAGCTAGGAGTTCCAAAACAAACAGCGGGTATTTTTCCGTATCTGGCGCTCTGGGCTGTCAGTGCCATATGTGGCCTGATTCATAGTGAACGATTTAATATCCACAGTTTATGACTTTATGAGTTTATGGATTTATACATTGTGTGTGTGTGTGTGTGTGTGTGTGTGTGTGTGTGTGTGTGTGTGTGTGTGTGTGTGTGTGCGTGCGTGCGTGCGTGCGTGCGTGCGTGCGTGCGTGCGTGCGTGTCGTGTGTGTGTGTGTGTGTGTGTGTGTGTGTGTGTGTGTGTGTGTGTGTGTGTGTGTGTGTGTGTGTGTGTGTGTGTGTGTGTGTGTGTGTGTGTGTGTGCGTGCGTGTGTACGGTCAGAGCCTTCATGCATAGTAGAATACTGTAGGACTATAAATGTTTATCATCATCATCACCATCATCATCATCATCATCATCATCATCATCATCCTCATCATCAACCTACTTATTCGCAGAGATACAATTGAGGGTGGGCCTTTGTTTTCAAGGTTGCCGAGATTACATTCAGGCAATAATACAAATAAAAATAAAAACATAATAAAATATGATGAGAACAATAAGATTAGGCAACAATGAAAACATAATAAAAACAATAACATAAAAGCAAAGCACAGATTAAAAAATAAATAAAAAATCAAAACAGTTACATACTGAACCAGGGAGACTTAAAGTCATGTCCATTTACTATATTATATAGTAATATAAAATATTGATATATTAATATAAAATACTGATATAAAAGCATGATTGGATTTCAGAAATAACATCATACAAGAAGATGTTATTTTCTATAGGATGAGAGCTATGCAGAAGAAGTCAAGTCGTCAACACTATCCACTATCAAACAAGATAAAACCTTCAATAGGATTCATGATTTTCTATATTACACATTCCTATCCACTATCAAACAAGATAAAACCTTCAATAGGATTCATGATTTTCTATATTACACATTCCTCTATCAAACAAGATAAAACCTTCAATAGGATTCATGATTTTCTATATTACACATTCCTATCCACTATCAAACAAGATAAAACCTTCAATAGGATTCATGATTTTCTATATTACACATTCCTATCCACTATCAAACAAGATTAACAAAAAAAATTAAATAAACAAGTAGGAGGATTAATGGATTTTCTATGGCACACATTCAATAGGATTAATGGTTTTCTATAGTATACATTTAATAGGATTCACGATTTCTTTTACAATACACATCCAATAGGATGAATGGTTTCTAGGACATGGTTGCAGATCCTGTACACTTGTGCTCTTCACAGGTGACCTATAGTCCCGTCCGGCCCCTGTGCCTGAGTGGCTCTGTGGCCCCCCCGTGTGCAAGAGGAGGAGCCCGAGCCCGAATGAGCAGGTGTTGAAAGGTATAACAAAGTAGATTCGGCCGAGTTGTACCCTCAACACGAGCGGAACGGAGAAGGAAACCTTGTCGAGTGGAAGTGTACTGCGCTGCGACCTCGAACACGAGCCAAGGTGAGAGCAGCGTGGTATAGGACACGCCCCCCCCGCTGCCTCGTCGTACCCGTGATGGTCATGTACAAAAAATGCAACCAATGATGGAGGGGTGGGCGGGTGGAGGAAAGGGCGTAGGTTTAGTTTCAACTTTAAGGTTCTTCAAGGTTAACCGTCTGTAGTGTGATAGTGAAAGGGTTAACCTTATGTGGTGTGGTAGCGAACGGGTTAACCCTTTGTCATGTGGCAGCGAAAGGGTTAACCATTCTGTAGTGTCACAGTGAAAGGGTTAAGCGGCGGGGGGGGGGGGGGGGTTCTGCATCAGTTCATGGTGGAAATGTATTTATTTATGTAAAGTAAAAAGGCAACATTTAGGTACCGGCTGACACAAATATAATGGGATATAATGCAGTACGGCTCTTGGAATTGTTGGTTAATATATAGTTACTGTGTTTGTTTGTCTTCTTGTTTACTTTATATTTTTCTCTGTTTAATGTTGTTATCTGTTCTATGTGGACAATGACAATGCAATAATGCATATACACTTGTATGTCCTCAACAAAGTATAATAAAAAAGAAAGTGAAAAAAAAATATATAGTTACAGGTAAGAAGGATATATAGTTACAGGTAAGAAGGATATAGACATATTAGTTAGTTACAGGTAAGAAGGATATAGACATATATAGTTAGTTACAGGTAAGAAGGATATAGACATATATAGTTAGTTACAGGTAAGAAGGATATAGACATATATAGTTAGTTACAGGTAAGAAGGATATAGACATATATAGTTCCAGGTAAGAAGGATATAGACATATATAGTTATAGGTAAGAAGGATATAGACATATATAGTTACAGGTAAGAAGGATATAGTTACAGGTAAGAAGGATATAGACATATTATAGTCATAAATATTTGACCCCCTTATCTTTCACCTCTTTTAGGGAGGGGCTTGTCTTTTATATTAGCTATATTATTTGAGGGGGACAAATTTACCTCTTCTCAATATGGGGGGGGGGGGGGGGGGGACATGTCCCCTGCACCCCCCCTAAATATATGCCTATGGATGGGGGAGGACTCTCTGTTGGCCACACAACATACTGTAGGCCTACACTGCAAATTCAAGAGCAGTAAAAATAGGTCCGCGGCAACCTGCCAGTCCCATAAGTATTCATTAATCTCTATGAATATGTTAACGATTAATGTGGTACCAAGAGAGCACACTTGGGCACTATCTTCAGAATTGAAATCAATTATGTGAGCAATGTGTTTTTAGACAAAGGCATGCATTCAGAATATTTTCATTTCAAACCTTTAATTAAACTCGAAAGGCTACTGAGGTTTTCCTCATTTGCAGTCACGTCGAGTGTACAGAGTTAAGCAAAAAAGGCATATAAAATCACACAGCATATACAATCATAACAATTAGACAAGTAAGGATAACAATCAATTACAACTTGATTGATAAAGGTTAGAGATCAAGGTTTTAAACAGAGGGGAGAATCTCAAGCAGTTTAAGGACTGTTGGAGTTCATTCCATGACCTAGGGGCATCATAGCAAAATGCAGATTTACCCTGTTCTGAGCAAACTCAGGGGACATTAAGGACTAGCCAGTCACTAGAACGGGTTCCATAGGTACCAAAATTCCATTCCAATAATGATGTGGTACAAGAAGGTAGCTTACCAATAATGATGTAGTACAAGGAGGTAGCTTACCAATAATGATGTAGTATAAGGTACCTAGCTAGGAAAGCCAACCTCCTTGGCAGAGATAGCCTCAGGCTACTAGCAAATAGCCTAGTACTCTGCCACTTTGACTATGGTAGCGTGTCGTGGTTTGAGGGCCTGACAGTGAACATAAAAAAGAAGCTTCAGGTTTCCCAAAATAAGCTGGTAAGGGTGGTAATGGGTCTTGGCCCTCGCACCCACATAGGGAGGAGTCACTTCCAGGAGCTAAACTGGCTTCCTGTGGAGGCCAGAGTTACCCAGCTCAGACTGAACATAGTGCACAATATTATAAACCAAAGGTCCCCTAGATACCTCCAGAACTACTTCACCCTGGTCAACGAATCCCACAACCACAGAACTAGAGCAAGCATAGCAAACCTGAAGCCTGCTTCTTTCCGATCCAAACTGGGCCAGTGCTCCCTTACTTTCTCTGGAGCCCAGGATTGGAACAAGCTGCCTATCCCCATCAAGCAGAGCTTGAGCCTCCACAGCTTCAAGAGAAGCGTCAGGAAGTGGCTCATGGACAGAATAGAAGAATAGCCCCCTATAGTTTGAATGGGTTTCCAATCAGTTTTTAGTTATTGTGGGGTATACAATTTTAGCGATAGGTCAGTCTTATAATGTTTTAAATGTATGAGTGTTGTGTTATTGTCGTGTTTTTGTTGTGGCCTAACAGCCCTGGGACCATGACGGAAATAAGGGTTTTACTCTTTCTCATGTTATCCTTTGGATCCTTGTTGTGTGTTTTTAATCCATCAATAAAATAAAATAAAATCAAGGAGGTAGCTTACCAATAATGATGTAGTATAAGGAGGTAGCTTACCAATAATGATGTAGTATAAGGAGGTAGCTTACCAATAATGATGTAGTATAAGGAGGTAGCTTACCAATAATGATGTAGTATAAGGAGGTAGCTTACCAATAATGATGTAGTATAAGGAGGTAGCTTAGCAATAATGATGTAGTACAAGGAGGTAGCTTACCAATAATGATGTAGTACAAGGAGGTAGCTTACCAACAATGATGTAGTATAAGGAGGTATAGCTTACCAATAATGATGTAGTATAAGGAGGTAGCTTACCAATAATTATGCAGTATAAGGAGGTAGCTTACCAATAATGATGTAGTATATTAGGTAGCTTACCAATAATGATGTAGTATAAGGAGGTAGCTTACCAATAATGATGTAGTACAAGGAGGTAGCTTGATTGATTGATTGATTGAAAACTTTATTAACAGATTGCAGAATGGGTACAATACAGTACAGCTCAATACACACAATTGTTAAGGGGATGCAGACCAGAGAAAGACTTTCGTCTTGTTTACATCAGGGTCCCCCATTTTCAATTCATCAGGACATATATGACATACATGACATACAGATAGTCAGTACTGCTACATCTATACATTTATGACATACCAGATTTGCAAATACAGTACTGTTTGTGATACAGAAGGAGTCAAGAAAAGGGAGTATATACATTTGACGTAGAAACTGTACATTGGAGGAGGTTGGGTGGGGGGGGGTTGGGTACATTGGGATATTGACAACCATACTGGGTAATTTACATTGGAGGTGGTTGGGGGGGGGGGCACACTGTATAAACAAGCAAAACTGTACATTGAGGGGGGGGGGGGGGGGGGAGGAGACACTGTACAAACAAACAAAATTGTACATTGGACTATTGACAACCATACTAGGTAAATGACTGTACATTGGAGGGGGTTGGGTTAGGATATTTACAGGGGCCAGTGTTGAATTGCAGTCTCCCGTAGGTGTCCCTTGAGAGAGGTTTTGAAAGTGGGTAGTGATCCACATTCCTTTACAGCTTTGGGTAGGGCGTTCCACATTGATGTGGCATAATTGCGAAACGTGTTTAGTCCCTTATTTGAGCCGAATCTGGGTTTAACATGATTTGTGGAGCTCCCTCTGGTGTTGTGATCGTGGTATTCACTGACCTTTGGGAAGTATTTTGACATGTACATGGGTACCTTGGTCGTGTAGTGTATCTTGTAGACCAGGCCCATTGCAAGTTGCTGTACTCTGTCGTCTACTCTAAGCCATCCTAGGTTGTCAAAGTGGGCAGGGGTGAGGTGGGTTCTAGGAGTAAGGTCAAGCAGTAGTCTGACCAGTTTGTTTTGAGATGTTTGTAATTTTGTTTTTAGCGCCTTTGAGGTGCTTTGGTACCATGAGGTGCAAGCATAGTTGTAGTACCCCTGAATGAGTGCTCCTGCCAGAGTCTTCAGGGTATTCTTGTTTACCAGAGAGGAGATCCGGTACAAGAATCGAGTTCGTTGGTTGACTTTTTTTATTACATTGGATGCCATTTTGTCACAGGAGAGATTAGCCTCTAGGATGGAACCCAGGTAGGTAATTTCATCTTTCCTTGTGACAATATTGTCACCCACTGTAACTGAGAAGCCGTCTGTCTTGCTTGCTGAGTTTGTTATTTGAACCGAAGAGAATGGACTCTGTTTTGCCCATGTGTAATGATAGTTTGTTATCAGCGAGCCATATGCAGATTCTGCCTAGTTCCGAGCTGAGGGTTTTTTCAACCTGTAACTTGTTCTTGTCAGAGACCAGCAGGGCTGAGTCGTCCGCAAACAGGAACAAGTTGCAGTCACAAGCTGACGACATGTCATTTGCATAAATTAGGAACAGCCCTGGGACCATGACGGAAATAAGGGTTTTACTCTTTCTCATGTTATCCTTTGGATCCTTGTTGTGTGTTTTTAATCCATCAATAAAATAAAATAAAATCAAGGAGGTAGCTTACCAATAATGATGTAGTATAAGGAGGTAGCTTACCAATAATGATGTAGTATAAGGAGGTAGCTTACCAATAATGATGGAGTATAAGGAGGTAGCTTACCAATAATGATGGAGTATAAGGAGGTAGCTTACCAATAATGATATAGTATAAGGAGGTAGCTTACCAATAATGATATAGTATAAGGAGGTAGCTTACCAGTAATGATGTAGTATAAGGAGGTAGCTTACCAATAATGATGTAGTATAAGGAGGTAGCTTACCAGTAATGATGTAGTATAAGGAGGTAGCTTACCACTAAGGGCCTTAAAAATGAACAAATACCAGTGTTTGTTGCACCTCTCCATCAGTGAGGACCAACCAACCTTCTCATCTCAAATATAAAATATAAAATCACACAACATATACAATCATAACAATGAGACAACAAGGCGAGGCAAAAAGCAAGGATAGCAAATCAATTAAAACACATTCAACATGATTGACAAAGGTTGGAGATCAAGATTTTAAACTGCAAGAGAGGGGAGAATCTCAAGCTTTAATCTCAAGCTAATGTAATTGCAATAGTAATATACAATGTACAGGTGATTAAATCAATCAATAATGATGTAGTACAAGGAGGTAGCTTACCAACAATGATGTAGTATAAGGAGGTATAGCTTACCAATAATGATGTAGTATAAGGAGGTAGCTTACCAATAATTATGCAGTATAAGGAGGTAGCTTACCAATAATGATGTAGTATATTAGGTAGCTTACCAATAATGATGTAGTATAAGGAGGTAGCTTACCAATAATGATGTAGTACAAGGAGGTAGCTTGATTGATTGATTGATTGAAAACTTTATTAACAGATTGCAGAATGGGTACAATACAGTACAGCTCAATACACACAATTGTTAAGGGGATGCAGACCAGAGAAAGACTTTCGTCTTGTTTACATCAGGGTCCCCCATTTTCAATTCATCAGGACATATATGACATACATGACATACAGATAGTCAGTACTGCTACATCTATACATTTATGACATACCAGATTTGCAAATACAGTACTGTTTGTGATACAGAAGGAGTCAAGAAAAGGGAGTATATACATTTGACGTAGAAACTGTACATTGGAGGAGGTTGGGTGGGGGGGGGTTGGGTACATTGGGATATTGACAACCATACTGGGTAATTTACATTGGAGGTGGTTGGGGGGGGGGGCACACTGTATAAACAAGCAAAACTGTACATTGAGGGGGGGGGGGGGGGGGAGGAGACACTGTACAAACAAACAAAATTGTACATTGGACTATTGACAACCATACTAGGTAAATGACTGTACATTGGAGGGGGTTGGGTTAGGATATTTACAGGGGCCAGTGTTGAATTGCAGTCTCCCGTAGGTGTCCCTTGAGAGAGGTTTTGAAAGTGGGTAGTGATCCACATTCCTTTACAGCTTTGGGTAGGGCGTTCCACATTGATGTGGCATAATTGCGAAACGTGTTTAGTCCCTTATTTGAGCCGAATCTGGGTTTAACATGATTTGTGGAGCTCCCTCTGGTGTTGTGATCGTGGTATTCACTGACCTTTGGGAAGTATTTTGACATGTACATGGGTACCTTGGTCGTGTAGTGTATCTTGTAGACCAGGCCCATTGCAAGTTGCTGTACTCTGTCGTCTACTCTAAGCCATCCTAGGTTGTCAAAGTGGGCAGGGGTGAGGTGGGTTCTAGGAGTAAGGTCAAGCAGTAGTCTGACCAGTTTGTTTTGAGATGTTTGTAATTTTGTTTTTAGCGCCTTTGAGGTGCTTTGGTACCATGAGGTGCAAGCATAGTTGTAGTACCCCTGAATGAGTGCTCCTGCCAGAGTCTTCAGGGTATTCTTGTTTACCAGAGAGGAGATCCGGTACAAGAATCGAGTTCGTTGGTTGACTTTTTTTATTACATTGGATGCCATTTTGTCACAGGAGAGATTAGCCTCTAGGATGGAACCCAGGTAGGTAATTTCATCTTTCCTTGTGACAATATTGTCACCCACTGTAACTGAGAAGCCGTCTGTCTTGCTTGCTGAGTTTGTTATTTGAACCGAAGAGAATGGACTCTGTTTTGCCCATGTGTAATGATAGTTTGTTATCAGCGAGCCATATGCAGATTCTGCCTAGTTCCGAGCTGAGGGTTTTTTCAACCTGTAACTTGTTCTTGTCAGAGACCAGCAGGGCTGAGTCGTCCGCAAACAGGAACAAGTTGCAGTCACAAGCTGACGACATGTCATTTGCATAAATTAGGAACAGCCCTGGGACCATGACGGAAATAAGGGTTTTACTCTTTCTCATGTTATCCTTTGGATCCTTGTTGTGTGTTTTTAATCCATCAATAAAATAAAATAAAATCAAGGAGGTAGCTTACCAATAATGATGTAGTATAAGGAGGTAGCTTACCAATAATGATGTAGTATAAGGAGGTAGCTTACCAATAATGATGGAGTATAAGGAGGTAGCTTACCAATAATGATGGAGTATAAGGAGGTAGCTTACCAATAATGATATAGTATAAGGAGGTAGCTTACCAATAATGATATAGTATAAGGAGGTAGCTTACCAGTAATGATGTAGTATAAGGAGGTAGCTTACCAATAATGATGTAGTATAAGGAGGTAGCTTACCAGTAATGATGTAGTATAAGGAGGTAGCTTACCACTAAGGGCCTTAAAAATGAACAAATACCAGTGTTTGTTGCACCTCTCCATCAGTGAGGACCAACCAACCTTCTCATCTCAAATATAAAATATAAAATCACACAACATATACAATCATAACAATGAGACAACAAGGCGAGGCAAAAAGCAAGGATAGCAAATCAATTAAAACACATTCAACATGATTGACAAAGGTTGGAGATCAAGATTTTAAACTGCAAGAGAGGGGAGAATCTCAAGCTTTAATCTCAAGCTAATGTAATTGCAATAGTAATATACAATGTACAGGTGATTAAATCAAATCAAATCAAATTTATTTATAGGGCCCGACAACACACGTTAATGTCCCCATGGGCCGTACAGGTCTTCTTTAAACAAGTCAAGAAGACAACATAACAATAAGTCAAGAACAGAACAAGAACACCATAGGGTCCAAACATTTTTTAGATGAATGCAAATAAATGAAAGAATGCAAGCACTCCCAGACATACCCCACGCGAAGGTAAGGAAAAACTCACTAAAACCTAACAATAGGGGAAAAAAAAGCTCCACAGGCAATGTGGAGGAGAGAAACCTTAGAAGGGCCATTCAAGGGGGGATCTCCCTTCTTAGATGTCGGTGATAGTAGTGTTGCAGACGGACAGTTGGTAAGCATGCACTCATGTGTGTGGTGAAACACAGATGAGTGCATGCAATAGCAACTGTACATTTTGAAAAATTAAAGATAGAGCTAATAGCGATAGCAACTGAACATTTTGAAAGATTAAAGATAGAGTTGATAGCGGATCTATTTGAGGCACAGGGGCGGCGCAAGAGGGTCACGTCCTCCCCGTCTTAGTCACGGGACATTCAACACTCCGGTCGTTGCTCAGGGACAGCCGGAGACAGGGGGAAGGGGGGTGGCGCAGAGAGGGTCGCGAACTCCCCGACATCATCGCGGGACATCCGGCACTCCGGTCACCACTACGAGACCTCCGGAGACAGGGGGGCACGCAGAGGGGGTCGCAATCTCCCGGCCTTCGTCACGGGACGTCCAACACTCCGGTCAACACTCCAGGACAGCAAGTCATAGGAAGACAGGGAGACGGGACAGGCGTTAGACAGCTCATGAGATTGTAGTAGGCGGACATAGCAATAGATACAAGTGGTAGGCATATATGTGAATGGAGTAGATATATGAAGTAAGCGTATTATGTGAATAGAATAGAAGTACTTAACCCAGCAATGAAACCGCGTTGACTGTTAATCTGTTAACAGTCTGTTAATCAGTTGACAGGACCACGGACAGACGGCGGTGAATAACTGATCCAAGGCCTCGGAGGTGCATGTAGAGCAGTCACTACAAGCTTGGCCAAGACCCCAAGGCATCTATCACCTTGGTCAGCGCCAGGAGACGGGTACTCAGAGAGAAGGGGGAGGGAGGGGGGGGGGGGGAGAGGGGGGGGGGGGAAGAGTTAGAGAGTTCCCATGTTTGTGGTGCTGCAAAGAGCAGACATGTAGTACCCTGTAGTGCCATGTAGTACCCCGTAGTGCCATGTAGTACCCTGGGTATAAAGCTATATTTAATATATAAATGAGTACTACTGTGTAATGCAGAGTGCAGAATTGTAGTATTAATATGTACAGTAATACAGGTATAAAGACACTATGGTACTAGTAAGTCATACTGGCTAGCAGCGTAACTAGTAAGAGTAGGTAAGGGATATGTACAGATGTGCATATGCAGGTATGTACAGACAGATGTGGGTAGGGTATATACGGTAATAACACACACACATATATATATATACAGTATATGCAGCACTATTGTACATGCTATCTGGGTAGACTTATGAGGTAATCATAACGAAATATCAAAACTTATATATATATATATACTTATATATAAGCTAATTGTGATCATCTTAAAAAGAGCTACTGGAGAGTGATTAAAAGGAGTTCAGAGAGAGAGAGAGAGAGAGAGAGAGAGAGAGAGAGAGAGAGAGAGAGAGAGAGAGAGAGAGAGAGAGAGAGAGAGAGAGAGAGAGAGAGAGAGAGAGAGAGAGAGAGAGAGAGAGAGAGAGATCAGTGTTTACCGTCACAGAAAGCTGTAGATGCAAACGCTGAGTGAAATTTACGATGACCGACCGGCCGCCCTCGTCGGCTGTTATGTGACGACAACAGCCTCTTTACGGATCACAAGTCAGCAGCGCAGTGTCAACAAACACTGCTTTACGCCTGGCCCCGGGTCCAATGGGGGCTGTGTGGGAGAGACTCTCTCTCGCTCACATGCACACAAATAAACACACACAAACACATACAGTACACACACACACTGCAAAAAAATTGCACATTACTCATTACACACTTTTTTGGAACTGTACATAGCCATCTTTGTTATGTGTATAATATCTACATCCTGATCTGCACTGCACACTTTTAGAACTGTATATTAGTCATCTTTATTTTAGTCATCTTATTTTATTCTATGCTATATTTATTGTATTTTTATCTTATTTATTATTAAGAATCTATCTTATTACTAAGATAGAAGCTGCTATGGTCGAGGGACCACAATAAATATAATTTCACTGTTCTTGCTGTAAGTACTGAAATAAGTGACAATAAAGGAATCTGAATCTGAAAAACACACACACACAGCCATTCATTCATGTTTATTTAATTCTCGAAGGATCATTGAGAGCAAGCTCTCATTCACAATTTAAACCGCAGACTGTGGTTTACTATTAAAGATTTAAACTGGCCAATAGATACTAACGAATTGAGTTTTATAAAGTGCATTGCAAAACATTCCATTGCAAAACATTCCATTCCAGCCATGTTCATATGTTGTTGGGGGATATTCCATATATTTACATTAAATCCATAATTCCTTACCCTAACAGTAACCATAACAACTACTGTCCTTAACCCTAACCCTTATCCCACCTAACCTTAAAGGAACACACTGATCTATTTTGCACATAATCTCACACACGTCCAAAAACTCTGCACACATTCATTTAGTTATTGAGAGTAAATCAGTTTGAATATGGCCACCAGTGATGCCATCGAGGACATTGAATCGTGTGTTGTGTTAAGGAACATTTTTTATAATTGCAATACCTTGTCTTATAGGGACTGCTACCTTATCATTTCATTGAGCTGTCATTTTTGGAGTGTGAGATTATGTGCAAAATAAATCAACAAAGTGAAGTGAAGTGTCCCTTTAACCTAACTCTAACCCTTAACCTTTAGCTCCTTTACCTTGTGGGATCATCAGGCCATATCCCCATAGATATATATAGAGCACTAGATAGCTTACCCGCGCTGCCGGCCAATGGACAGCGAACCTCGTCGTAGGGCGGCCATCTTGCCCCAGGCAGCTCAGCTACTGATAACATTAATGTCTATGGTGCATGTACTATTTAAATAACCATAGATTGCTCAATTCTTTACCGATCTTCAAACGGGTTGGTTTGCTATAAACATCAAAGATGTAGTTATGATACTGCATACTTATACAAAAAATAATAATTTAAGATGTTTTTTTTACAAACCGCTTGAATCATAGCACGTTAATAATGCTTGTAATAAACCAAACCGTTTGTAAATCCGTCAATATTTCAGCGAGTTATGAGTATTTTTGTCTGTGCAGCTCACTCACCCTCACTCAAGGCTGACTGGGCAAGATGGCGGCGGTTCAGCGACGCTGGTGACTCCGCCCTATCTAGTGTTCTATATATATCTATGCATATCCCCACAATATTTGTCCTGACTTGCGGGGGACATTTGGTCCCCACGACACTCACTCACTCACTCACTCACTCACTCACTCACTCACTCACTCACTCACTCACTCACTCACTCACTCACTCACTCACTCACTCACTCACTCACTCACTCACTCACACACACTCACTCACTCACTCACTCACTCACTCACTCACTCACTCACTCACACTCGCTCGCTCACTCACTCACTCACTCACTCACTCACTCACTCACTCACACTCACTCATTCACACTCACTCACTCACACTCACTCACTCACTCACTCACTCACTCACTCACTCACGCACGCATGCACACTCACACACACACACACACACACACACACACACACACACACACACACACACACACACACACACACACACACACACACACACACACACACACACACACACACACACACACACACACACACACACACACATTTAGAATCTTTATTTATGTCCACATAAAGACAACGTTTAAAGGACACAAATATTATCAGTGCACTTGTACATTGTGGGTTATTCTGATACAATCGTGCCCAAATTGACAATGGCAACCAAAGTTACACATGGATGATGAACCTGACAATCAACACACAGCTCATGGATACAGATAGCAGCGTCTTCTCCAAATTGCCCAGCTGCCAATAATTGCTGACACTGAGCAATATCTTGCTAATTGTTTGGCTCTTCTCTTCGGAAGACCGGCCATCTGAAGGCCTCTAACACCCAACTTATGGACATGAGTCATGACCCAGGCTTCCAGATATGAAGACTAAAAGTTTACAGTTGTAGCCGAGTTGTGATATGGTATGGTCTAACAGTTGATATTTTAACATTTTGGTTGTAAAGGCTTCCTCTAGACTGTAGTCAAACGTGCAACCAACTTCTAGGATATCAGAACCTCTCTGTTATTCTCATTAACAATAACAACATCAGGGGTGTTTGCTGAAATATCAGAGAAGAGTGAATTGTCCCTACACAGATTGAGCATGTAATGGCTTCACACTGGTGTGCTTATACAGCTTATATGTTGCAGGTGACCCGAGTGTGGAACTGACACTGTCTGCAATCAGATCCACGATCCTATCATGCCTACAAATGTAGAGCCCTTAGTATGCATGGCAGCCATTGAGTATGTGAGACATGGTTTCTGTTGTCTGTTCGTGACCATGGTGTCACACACACACACACACACACACACACACACACACACACTCACTCACTCACTCACTCACTCACTCACTCACTCACTCACTCACTCACTCACTCACTCACTCACTCACTCACTCACTCACTCACTCACTCACTCACTCACTCACTCACTCACTCACTCACACTCACTCACTCACATCACTCACTCACTCACTCACTCACTCACTCACTCACCACTCACCCACCCACCCACCCACCCACCACCCACACACACACACACACTCACTTCACCCACCCACCCACCCACCCACCCACACACACACACACACACACACACACACACACACACACACACACACACACACACACACACACACACTTCTCGTGTTTGTTTCGGCAGCTCCTCCTGACAGACACTATCTCAGTCTCCGGTCGGCGGCTTGCACCTGTCGGACTCGTCAGCGTGGCTTTAATCAACCCTCCCTTGTGTTTAATTAACTGCAACTAAGCTGACGGAAACAAAACAAGGCGATCAATCCTGTCCCGAGGTTTGACACGTCTGATAGAAGGCTGTCATCAAACCTCTATTAGATCATGACCGGGTGGCTGTGATGGATGACGGCCCCGGGTGACAACAGATACCATGTTCACCGTAAAAAGTACCCAGAAATTATACTTAAGTGAAAGTATGGGTACCGTCTCAAAATCGTACTCAAGTAAAAGTCAGAGTATCTGGCTAAAAACACACTTGAGTAAAAGTAAAAAAGTTAATACTTTTAAATGTACTTAATAAAAGTAAAAGTAAAAACCTTTTTTCTGACTGTCTATTCTTCTGATAGCAGGTGTTTCATCAAAGATCCCCGCTTTCTAGACTTGCACAAGGACCAATCAGCATGGTTAAGGGCGGGTTCATTTTCCATTGATGGGATTTGATTGGTTGTTTTTATATAAAGTGCGTCCGCAGGATTAATAACGTTAACGTTAGTTCGGCCAGAGAAACAAATATACAAATTAAAATGGTTGGACCTGCAAGATTTGTACTTTGTACTTTGTAGGTCTGCATTTTAAATGTAAGGAGTAAAAAGTATGTTTTTTTTCTCTGAAATGTAATGCGTAAAAGTACAAGTATACAAACCTAATAATACTTGAGTAAAGTACAAATCCCCCAAAACAGTACTTAAGTATTGTAACAAAGTACAATTACTCAAGTACTTTCCACCCCTGGTGTTCACTCAGATGTCCATGGTTGGTTTTGAAGAAAGGAACAAAATGCCTGCCCTCACTGTGGTGGAAAGTAATTAAGTATTTTCACTCTCGGGGCACTGTACTTAACGCGCCAACATTATGGGAGATGCGCTTAACGTCTTCTCTGCAGTCAAACAAGAAGATAGTCTCTATACTATAGTCTATTTCCTCTCTCTGCGTTCAGTAGAAAGCTATCCGGCTGCAAGCTAGCCAGCTTAGCACAAATTAATGGAAGCGGATCAGCTAGCCTAGCTTAAAACTCCGGGAGAGGTGTGTAGGCTAGAGGTCCACATCCACTTCCATTCGTGTGCCTCCCCCCCCCCCCCCCCCCCCCCCCAATTTTAAGCTACCCTACTGTCGGTCTGGGGAGGGTGTAGAACTACCACATGCCTCCTCCGATACATGTGGAGTCGCCAGCCGCTTCTTTTCACCTGACAGCTAAGAGTTTCACTGGGAGAGTGTAATGCATGTGGAGGTTCACACTATCTCCCCCAGATCCCTTCCCTGCTGAATAGGCGCCCCGACCGACCAGTAGGAGGCGCTGTTGTAACAACTAGGACTCACACCTCACCGGCTTCCCATCGTAGGGACGACTCACCAAGCCAGAGGTAACGCAAAGCATAGAACTCTGCGGTGGAAGGCAAGTGCTTAGACCTATAGTTACCATAGAAAACATGGCAAAGATGTATGGGAGTTTCTATTTGGAAGCCTGCCAACTTCAAGAGCATGAAATCAGCATAACTGGACCACATATCACTTTGATATAACCATTAGATGGTAAATGGACTCAAAGTGTTGTACCTAATTTCTGCATTGTACCTCACTGTTTACAAATTTGTACTCACTGTACTTAGACTGTACCTAGGTTGTACTTTAGATTGTATATTGTACTGTATATTGTACTGTATATTGTATATTCCTCTTTACCAGTGATGCCAGTAACTAGTTACTAAGTAACTAGTTACTCTAATCTGATTACTTTTTTCAGTAAATAGTAATCTAATTTGTTACTTTTTACAAGCCAGTAATCTGATTACAGTTACTTTTCCAAGTTACTATTTAGTTACTATCTCATAATGCTGATGATAAGAGAGCCAGGGGTACAGTCAGCTAGACCGGAGATGGGATGTGCGCTCGCGCACGCACGCACGCACGCACACAGCTTCACACACATTAGAATAACTAACTATAATACCATGTTTTATATTACACAACGGTTTTACAATTTTATTTTTAATTAAAATTATATTATATACATTTTCTATTTTATTTTGTTTGGGAACCACTGTCCTAGAGTGCCTGAGCAGTGGACAGCTGTGACCTTATATGGCCTGATGGCTGATGACGTCTCATGATGACCTGTCTGAGCAGCCTAGATTAATTTTTAAAGGCGTAATCAGTAATCAGATTATTTTTACAAGTAATCTGTGGCATCACTGCTCTCTACTTACTTTCTTACTTACTTACCTTTTTTTTTATTACTGTATGAAGCACACTCTCAGGGGCTCATACAGAACCAAGCATTTCACCGTAAAGTATGTGTATTTTATTGTGATAATTAATAAACAAACTTGAAACAAACTTGACATTTGAACCTTGACTGCATTTATATAGCACTTTTATCCAAAGCGCTTTACATCTTGTGCCTCACATTCACCCATTCACACACAGACGGCAGAGGCCATGCAAGGTGCCAAGCTGCTCATTGGGGGCAGTTAGGGGTTAAGTGTAAGTGACACTTCGACTCGCTGCTGGGGGGAGCCGGAATCGAACAGGGAACCTTCCGATTACCAGACGACCGCTCTACCTGGTGATGAGCCACTGTCAATGTGGAATACACATTGCATCATATAGAATGTGTACTTTTACTTTTGATACACAAGTACATTCAGCATCAGATACTTCTCTTGTTATATAGCCATACATGTGCTAACGGTCTCTGTCACTAATTCTTTGTGTTCAATCAGCCAATGGAGAGAGACCAGAGTTTAGGTCCCCCAACTCTGCTGTTTGATCACAAATTTATCAATACAGACCATATTAATTAATGTTGTGTTTCTTTTTCAAATATAGCCAAGAGTAAAGACCCTAACCCGATCCAAACAGCAGTCAAGGTGTATATTTTCAGCACTACGTTTGTTTACCGATGATTTAAAATGTTTTCGAAAATAAGAATATCTCTGAATAATGTGAATTCTATCGCTCTTTTATCGGGAAAAACACGAGGAAATGACTAAATCCAGATTTAACACTGCCATTGTAAAAAGGAGCTTTTTTCCCTATCCATAGATGTATGACCATAATAAGGTCATTTATACTTCATAATTCAATTTTGAATGTATAATTCAAATGAATTATAATTCAGTACTGTATCTACAAATCCTTCTGTTTAATCATCTTCCCTTTATTCATTTGCTTAGATTTGTACACTTGATCTCAAGAAGGTGCTGAATGAGCTCAGTGAGCAAAATCTCTACACCCGCAGTTTTAACATGGTGTTATTCACTGTACATTTTTTTTATATTCTCCTTTGTTTCATTACGATTTCCTGAAGCATAGTAACAGACACAATATTTCTGACACTAGGGATACATACCCCCAGGTCCATAGATGTCCCTAGATACCAAGAACATGCAAATTGACCTTGTAGAAGTGGAGCAATCTTCCATTTACTTGGGCATGTACTTTTAGGCGGATTTTTCTGAAAATAGGGCTAGACAGTTTAACAGGTTAAAAGCCCTCCCCCACACTCTCTCTCTCTCTAACCACACCATAGTTACTTAAGACGATTGCCATGACGCAGAAGTAGCTATAAACATCGCTCCAAAGGTGGCACACAATAGGATCGTTTAACAAAAGACGAGCACCAACCAATACAAACTGAAACTTGATAGCAATCTGTTACCCCCATGACACCTGTGTGTCAGAAGACACACAGCTACAAACAGCCAGAAGGCATGAAACAAAAGAAAACAAAAGAAAATAGGCGACTCAAACAAATCTGGGGGTTTAACTTAAAGGTGCTATAGATAATAATAATCATTATTATTATTATAATAATAATAATAATAATAATAATAATAATAATAATAATAATAATAATAATAATAATAATAATAATAATAATAATAATAATAATAATAATAATAATAATAATAATAATAATAATAATAATAATAATAATAATAATAATAATAATTATTATTATTATTAATAATAATAATAATAATAATAATAATAATAATAATACTAAACTTTATTTCTATAGCACCGTTCATACAAGAAGTGCTTCACAGCAGTAACATAGACATAAACTAGACATACAATGAGCATAATTATAGAATGAGCAGAGAATTTACATTAAAACCTCCTGGAAAAAAGTTTAATAGATTCTGTCATTAAAGTAAACAAAATTGAAATAGATAACATTTTTATGTAGCGCAATCATTTAATTCTTTTTATATATAATAAATATAATAATACATCTACAGAGCTTTTAGAAATGTGAAGAATAAAAGTATTGCTTCCCCCCCAAAAAATAATTGTGATTAAGAATTTATCATATAAAACATTTTTGCGGGTCCAAAATTAATGTTGTTGTTTACATGTTGTATGCATGTATCCTCTCCCTACTTCCCATTTCCCACATGGAACACACCTGATTGGATAAATGACGTGCTGGTGCTATAGTGCGACATCTATTGGCTGAAAGTTATCTATAGCACCTTTAAACCAAATTACAAAAATCTTGAACAAGTGCCCAATTTTTTTTTTTACTTAAGTAAGAATTTTTATGGAGGACTTTTGCTTTCACCAGAGTACTATTTCATCTGGGTATTTCTACTTTTACTTGAGTAAAGGAACTGTGTGCTTCTACCACCACTGCGGTCCTATTACATAGACCCTAAAGCAGGAATAAACAGAGACAGGTATACATTGGGTCCTCCTCACTGTGGCAATGCAGGGGTAGGACCCAAGTGCAGGCCAATCAAATCAAATCAAATTTATTTCTAAAGCCCGCAATCACAAGTCTTCTTTAAACAAGTCAAGAAGAAACATCACAATAAATCAAGAACAAAAAACCCACCATGAAATCCAAAACAACACTCCCAGACATACCCTGGCAAAGGTAAGGAAAAACTCACAAAAAAACCTAGCAATAGGAAAAAAGCACCACAGGCAATGTGGAGGAGAGAAACCTTAGAAGGGCCGTTCAAGGGGGGATCCCCCTTCTTGGAGGTCTGTGATAGTAGTGTTGCTATGGATGATCGATGGGTGGAGAATAATAATAGTTGGTATGTATGTACATATACGCAGGGGCGTAGCTGTAGATTCTGAGCCCCATGATAGAATATATTTGTAGGCCCCCAGTGAATGCGAGCAAAAAAAATGTTGGCCATTTATTTATTGATGAAAACGCATAATATGTTTTTTTTACCTATACATTCGGATCAGCAGTTCAGCACCTGCACTGTTGGTGGGTGAGCCTAGTAAAGGATGTCGCATTGCATTCATCTTCAATGAATGGACCAATGCAATAGTCTACCAAAGCCCTCCCTCTCTCTATATATATCTCTCACACACACACACACACACACACACACACACACACACACACACACACACACACACACACACACACACACACACACACACACACACACACACACACACACACACACACACACACACACTTCAGAAACAAACATAGTATCAATGAGAGCATCAATAAATACACCTGAGTGATGTCTAGTAAAAAAAAAGAAGAAAAAAAAATTTGGGCCCCCCCCCCAGTGCTGGGCCCTTGGAATCATCCTAAGCTACCCCCCCCCCCCCCCAGCTACGCCCCTGCATATACGTGTAATAAAACATGAATATGTACATGCAATAGCAACTGGGGTACATAAGAACATTTTAGGAGACGACAAGTGTCCAAGGGTGTTTAATAATAAAGAGCAAAACCAAAATACAAAAATGCAAATCATGTCTCAGTTTACACACTGGAGAGACTCACAAAAACAAGCCTCAGGCAGCAAACATGAAACAGACGACACTTGACTACAGAAAACATCTAAGAGGAGACAAGGGACAAAAGCACAGAGAAGAGGAAATGAGAAACTCAAATACACAGCGAGCAAACGAGAACACAAGAAACATCTGGGCAGATCACAGCTGGTGACACCTGGGAGGGGAAACAGACAAAGGAAAACTACAGGAAATTGAACGGGGAACTACAACTATGGAAACGAGATGGGGACATAAATAAAATGTAGGAACTGAACGACGAGAATAATACAAAGACTAAAAGAAGAGAAGAGGAGAGAGGGATGAATGAATGAATGTGGATGAGAGCCTTGGCATTAAGTGGTTGTAGCTACGGCTGTGGGGGTGCTGGAGACATGATCCAATAGACTTGTATACGCCTGAGTCTCCTGAACACGGAGAGACCAGTCCCAAGTCGATCGACACTTTCCCTGCCGAGCTATAGTCACTTTTCCGCACCTATACTCCCGAACTCTGCATGCGTAGATTGATACACCTAGATCTCTGGACAATCCAGAGAGACTCTGTGTGCAATCTGCGCATGCAGAGTTCGGGAGTAGGTGCGGAAAAGTGACTATAGCTCGGCAGAGAAAGTGCAGACAGACTTGGCACTGGTCTCTCCGTGTTCAGGAGACTCAGGCGTATACAAGTCTATTGGATAATGTCTCCAGCACCCCCACAGCCGTAGCTACAACCACTTAATGTCAAGGCTCTCATCCACATTCATTAATTTTCTCCCCCCGCTCTCTCTCTCCCATGAGCTCAATGTAACGCAGAAGTGCAGTGGTCTATAGGAGGAACAGTCCATGACCTGGCAGGAGGGGCAGAATGTTACACTTACAGACATCATTATTGTGCAGAAAGGTACTAGCTGGGTAAAAGCTGAAGCTACAGTATTTAAGAACTTGAGTCAAGGTGGGAATTTCAATTTGCGCCTCCTTACATAATGGCAGTACTGGTGTGACACCATATGGGACCTGAGCCTCAGAGATCTGTCCGCCCGCCAACACGTTCTGTCGATGGTGTCGTGTCCATCTGGCTGTCTGTTGTGTCTTTCCACCTGTCCGTCCCGGTGTCAGATGTAGGATATTTGCATATTTCCTGGCATGCATCTGTGTTGCATCTGTGTGTGCTTTGCTTTTTTCGACTGCTGCCACAATCCCGGGTATATTTCAAAAGATGCAGTTGCTGGGTAAACCTTTTTGATTGTGTGTTTCTTTGTACGGTAATTCAACACATTTCTTAATCATTGGACTTGTTTTCTAAAATCCTTTGAGAAGATATGACTATTTGACTGCAATTGACCTATCTCAAACCCCATCAACAGTACATGAGGATAGATAGTAGTATAGGCATAGTAGCATAGTAGGTAGTAGTAGTAGTAGTAGTAGTATAGTAGGCTACATACAAATAGTAGTATAGACATAGTAGCATAGTATATAATAGATAATAGTATATACATAGTGGCATAGTACATAGATAATAGTGTAGCATAGTAGGTAGTACTATAGGCATAGTAGCATAGTACATACTAGAGAGTAGTATAGACATAGTAGCATAGTAAATAATAGATAGTAGTATAGACATAGTAGGATGGTAGGTAGTAGTATAGTATAGACATAGTACATAGTAGATAGTAGTATAGGCATAGTAGCATAGTAGGTAGTAGTAAAGACATTCAAGTATTTTTTATTCAGATATTGATTGTGTGTGATACACTAAGTGTGTTAGTCGAGCA
Organism: Notolepis coatsorum; assembly: GCF_963971535.1. Taxonomy (NCBI): domain Eukaryota; kingdom Metazoa; phylum Chordata; class Actinopteri; order Aulopiformes; family Paralepididae; genus Notolepis; species Notolepis coatsorum. The sequence goes on along the minus strand of NC_140165.1, from coordinate 16,512,993 downwards.
GCAGATTGGGCAGGTTGCAGCTGTCCTGACTCGTGGGAAGCTCATTCCACCGCTGTGAAATCAGGACAGAGAAGAGCCTGCTTCTCTTCAATGACCCCCTGGGAGCCCAAAGAGGAGTGGGTCACTCTCAGGCTGCCGGAAGGCGCAGAGTGTAGGGGTCCTGAGGGTGCGCACTCAGAGACCATTGACCGGAGGTGGGAGGAAGTCGGCCCCTTTTGTTGAAGCGGATCCGAGCATCAATGGGAAGCCTATGCAGCTCTCTGAGAAGTGGAGTGACGTCGTGGGCTGACTCTGGTGGGTTGGAGATCAGGCGGGGGGGTGCTGCGGTCTGTACGAGTTGAAGCGCCTTGGCAGCGCAAGCCGGCAGACTGCTATGAGGGCTGACAGACTGCTATGAGGGCTGGCAGACTGCTATGAGGGCTGACAGACTGCTATGAGGGCTGACAGACTGCTATGAGGGCTGACAGACTGCTATGAGGAGTGACAGACTGCTATGAGGGCTGACAGACTGCTATGAGGGCTGACAGACTGCTATGAGGGCTGACAGACTGCTATGAGGGCTGACAGACTGCTATGAGGGCTGACAGACTGCTATGAGGGCTGACAGACTGCTATGAGGGCCGACAGACTGCTATGAGGGCTGACAGACTGCTATGAGGGCTGACAGACTGCTATGAGGGCTGACAGACTGCTATGAGGGCTGACAGACTGCTATGAGGGCCGACAGACTGCTATGAGGGCTGACAGACTGCTATGAGGGCTGACAGACTGCTATGAGGGCTGACAGACTGTTATGAGGGCTGACAGACTGCTATGAGGGCTGACAGACTGCTATGAGGGCTGACAGACTGCTATGAGGGCTGACAGACTGCTATGAGGGCTGACAGACTGCTATGAGGGCCGGCAGACTGCTATGAGGGCCGACAGACTGCTATGAGGGCTGACAGACTGCTATGAGGGCTGACAGACTGCTATGAGGGCTGACAGACTGCTATGAGGGCTGACAGACTGCTATGAGGGCCGGCAGACTGCTATGAGGGCCGACAGACTGCTATGCGGAGTGACCAGTCTTGAAGCACAACTGATTTGGGTCCAGGAGGTTGTTCGGTAATAGATAATTAGAGATATTGAGGTTGTATACGGTTTAAGCCTTGTCCAGACGAAAACTATTTTGATCTTTTTAGTTTTCATTTCGTTTTAATTTAAAAAAAAAATGTCATAAAAACGAAATCGTCTCAAGAAATAAGTGCGTGCCACAAATTTACAAAATAAATGTCTTTCGGCGGCTGGGTGGCGCAGCGGACATTGCGCTCGTCACCAACGCAAGAGACACCGGTATCGAATCCGGCTGTCAGCGTTGCCTCCGGCTTGGGCCGGCCGTCATACTGACTCAATTGGCAGTTAGCGGGAGGGAAGTCAATGGGTGGTAGTCTGGTCGCTGTGAACAGCGACTCCTACAGGTCGGTTGGGGCGCCTGCACAGCAAAAGACAGGAAAATGGCGGGGGCAGTGTGAGCCTCCTACACGTTACTCCTCACCAATGAGAGTCCGCGCTGGCAGGTGAACCGATGCGACTGGCTACAACCGGCCAGTGGGGGGCACATGCGAGCAACGATCAAGACAGGGGAGGGGAGAATTGGCACGGCTAAATTGGGATGGGAGAAAAATAGAAAAAAGGAGGAGAAAAAAGTGGACCAAAAAAGACTTGTATCGCTTGTAAAGACGGTGACGCAAGAATTGCGCACTCTGGCAGCCGGTTTCAGAAAGTAGCGTCTTCAGGCTCCCAGAACACAGTTCCGTGTGGATGAAAGGTGCATACGATCAAATACTTTGACTGATACGACCTAAATCGGTTTCGTCTGGACATGGCCTAAGAGATAAATATTTAGAGAGACAGGGTGACGGTGGGGTTCAGGTTGGTTTTTTGATGAGCAGTGTGACGCGGTGGGGCTGTTGTTTCAGAGAGGTGTTGTTTCAGAGAGGTGTTGTTTCAGAGAGGTGTTGTTTTAGAGAGGTGTTGTTTCAGAGAGGTGTTGTTTCAGAGAGGTGTTGTTTTAGAGAGGTGTTGTTTCAGAGAGGTGTTGTTTTAGAGAGGTGTTGTTTTAGAGAGGTGTTGTATTAGAGAGGTGTTGTTTCAGAGAGGTGTTGTTTCAGAGAGGTGTTGTTTCAGAGAGGTGTTGTTTCAGAGAGGTGTTGTTTGAGAGAGGTGTTGTTTCAGAGAGGTGTTGTTTTAGAGCGGTGTTGTTTTAGAGAGGTGTTGTTTTAGAGAGGTGTTGTTTTAGAGAGGTGTTGTTTTAGAGAGGTGTTGTTTTAGAGAGGTGTTGTTTTAGAGAGGTGTTGTTTCAGAGAGGTGTTGTTTCAGAGAGGTGTTGTTTCAGAGAGGTGTTGTTTTAGAGAGGTGTTGTTTGAGAGCGGTGTTGTTTTAGAGAGGTGTTGTTTGAGAGAGGTGTTGTTTTAGAGAGGTGTTGTTTCAGAGAGGTGTTGTTTCAGAGAGGTGTTGTTTCAGAGAGGTGTTGTTTTAGAGAGGTGTTGTTTCAGAGAGGTGTTGTTTTAGAGAGGTGTTGTTTCAGAGAGGTGTTGTATTAGAGAGGTGTTGTTTTAGAGAGGTGTTGTTTTAGAGAGGTGTTGTTTTAGAGAGGTGTTGTTTTAGAGAGGTGTTGTTTTAGAGAGGTGTTGTTTCAGAGAGGTGTTGTTTTAGAGAGGTGTTGTTTTAGAGAGGTGTTGTTTTAGAGAGGTGTTGTTTCAGAGAGGTGTTGTTTCAGAGAGGTGTTGTTTTAGAGAGGTGTTGTTTTAGAGAGGTGTTGTTTCAGAGAGGTGTTGTTTTAGAGAGGTGTTGTTTCAGAGAGGTGTTGTATTAGAGAGGTGTTGTTTTAGAGCGGTGTTGTTTTAGAGAGGTGTTGTTTTAGAGAGGTGTTGTTTTAGAGAGGTGTTGTTTTAGAGAGGTGTTGTTTGAGAGCGGTGTTGTTTTAGAGCGGTGTTGTTTTAGAGAGGTGTTGTTTTAGAGAGGTGTTGTTTTAGAGAGGTGTTGTTTTAGAGAGGTGTTGTTTTAGAGAGGTGTTGTTTTAGAGCGGTGTTGTTTTAGAGCGGTGTTGTTTCAGAGAGGTGTTGTTTTAGAGAGGTGTTGTTTTAGAGAGGTGTGTTGTTTTAGAGCGGTGTTGTTTTAGAGAGGTGTTGTTTCAGAGAGGTGTTGTTTTAGAGAGGTGTTGTTTCAGAGAGGTGTTGTTTCAGAGAGGTGTTGTTTTAGAGAGGTGTTGTTTCAGAGAGGTGTTGTTTTAGAGAGGTGTTGTTTTAGAGAGGTGTTGTTTTAGAGAGGTGTTGTTTTAGAGAGGTGTTGTATTAGAGAGGTGTTGTATTAGAGAGGTGTTGTTTGAGAGAGGTGTTGTTTTAGAGAGGTGTTGTTTTAGAGAGGTGTTGTTTCAGAGAGGTGTTGTTTCAGAGAGGTGTTGTTTCAGAGAGGTGTTGTTTTAGAGAGGTGTTGTTTTAGAGAGGTGTTGTTTTAGAGAGGTGTTGTTTCAGAGAGGTGTTGTTTTAGAGAGGTGTGTTGTTTTAGAGAGGTGTTGTTTCAGAGAGGTGTTGTTTTAGAGAGGTGTTGTTTCAGAGAGGTGTTGTTTCAGAGAGGTGTTGTTTTAGAGAGGTGTTGTTTTAGAGAGGTGTTGTTTCAGAGAGGTGTTGTTTCAGAGAGGTGTTGTTTTAGAGAGGTGTTGTTTTAGAGAGGTGTTGTTTTAGAGAGGTGTTGTTTCAGAGAGGTGTTGTTTCAGAGAGGTGTTGTTTCAGAGAGGTGTTGTTTTAGAGAGGTGTTGTTTTAGAGAGGTGTTGTTTCAGAGAGGTGTTGTTTTAGAGAGGTGTGTTGTTTTAGAGAGGTGTTGTTTTAGAGAGGTGTTGTTTTAGAGAGGTATTGTTTCAGAGAGGTGTTGTTTCAGAGAGGTGTTGTTTTAGAGAGGTGTTGTTTTAGAGAGGTGTTGTTTCAGAGAGGTGTTGTTTCAGAGAGGTGTTGTTTTAGAGAGGTGTTGTTTTAGAGAGGTGTTGTTTTAGAGAGGTGTTGTTTTAGAGAGGTGTTGTTTCAGAGAGGTGTTGTTTTAGAGAGGTGTTGTTTTAGAGAGGTGTTGTTTTAGAGAGGTGTTGTTTCAGAGAGGTGTTGTTTTAGAGAGGTGTTGTTTCAGAGAGGTGTTGTTTTAGAGAGGTGTTGTTTCAGAGAGGTGTTGTTTCAGAGAGGTGTTGTTTTAGAGAGGTGTTGTTTCAGAGAGGTGTTGTTTCAGAGAGGTATTGTTTCAGAGAGGTGTTGT
>NC_140165.1:16496211-16506211 GCF_963971535.1 Notolepis coatsorum | reverse complement strand
GGCCTCTCGTTCACCCATTCACTCACACATACACACGTTGAATTCACTTACCTGTGTTTCATTACACATTATGAGTGCATGCTTACCAACTGTCTCGCCTGCTTTATTGCAACACTACTACCACCGACATCTAAGAAGGGAGATCCCCCCCTTGAATGGCCCGTCTAAGGTTTCTCTCCTCCACATTGCCTGTGGTGCATTTTTTCCTATTGCTAGTTTTTCCTTACCTTTGCGTGGGGAGTGTTGCATTCATTTATTTAAAATATTTTGCACTGGTGTTTTTGTTTTGTTCTTGATTTATTGCGATGTTTCTTCTTGACTTGTTTAAAGAAGACGTGTCCGGCCCATGGGGACATTAACGTGTGTTGTCGGGCCTTACAAATAAATTTGATTTGATTTGATTTGACGGCGGAGGCGACCATGCACGGTGCCAACCTAGCCTTCAGGAGCACTTAGGGGTTAAGTGTCTTGCTCATGGACTCTTCGACACACTGCTTGGAGAAGCAGGAATCGAACCGGGAATGTTTCCGATTATCAGACATGCGCTCTACCTCCTGAGCCACCGTCGACCGTGTAAGGCCCTGCTTATAAGACTTGTAAGACTTGTATGACCTCAATATATCATTGTTAATTCAATGTCCAATACCTTGGCAGGATGACCTCAGAAACATGATGAGATACTTTTAGTTTGACTCCCACTACAGAGCTAGCCTTCCTCACCAGCTTGTTCAGTTCGCTAGTGTCTCTTGACTTGATGTTACCTCCCCCAGCACACCATGGTGAAGAAGAAGAAGACTGGTGAAACGTCAGCAGCAGTCTATTGCACACGTTGGAGGACCTGAGCCTCCTCAGGAAGAACAGCCTGCTCTGTCCCTTCCTGTAGAGCAGAGCTCTACCATGCGACCATTTCACTCGCATTTGCCCCTAAAAATAGGTGTGGTGCGAACCAGAAAATGTATTTAGGAGCACAATGTGCGAGTAATAGCCTGATGCGTATTCTAGGAGTTGAGTGGATCCGTGACCGGAGCAGTGTGTTTGAAAGAGAGCATGCTTTGCGTAGTGGGCATGTCAACAGTGTCGACGCGCAATTGTCATTTCATAATAGACACAGAGCAGCGCGGACCTCCAATTTTAGAAGCTATGGCATCTAGCTATTCAGCCCTGCGTTCCACAGCTCTGTGACAACTCCTCTTGCTCCACGAGCAATGGGTCCAAAGCGTCTAGCCATTCCTGTATGCCCACGTCGTGGTAAAAACCTTAACTAATGTTAGCTGCTAATGCTAACTAAGCTAAGCTAACTGGAATGGAAACGCTCACAGGTGAGGAATCAGTTTAGTTTATCCAATAGTGAGGGAAGGGCTTAGTCTCTCTCTCCCCCTCCTTCTCTCTCTCTCTCTCTCTCTCTCTCTCTCTCTCTCTCTCTCTCTCTCTCTCTCTCTCTCTCTCATCATTTTGATTATTTTTGATTATTTATGTTTCAACAGTGTCAAAATATTAATTAAAATTATAATTAATTTAATAATTGTATAAAGATTTGTCCATGTTCTGTCCTCTAATAATATATGCCATTACTTTTCCTGATATTTTAGGTTTTTGCCGTGGTATCGTTTTAGAATCGGTGTTGTGATACTTAGGCTGGTATCGTTATCGAAGTCAAAATGTTGGTATTGTGACAATTAGTACAACATGCAAAAGCAGCTGGACAACCGATATCCTTTGCGTCTAGTAGGCATGGGCCAATGTGTGATTTTGGTGGTATGTGCTATTGCACAGATGTGTGTCCCTTAGTATGCACATGCACATGCATATACACACACACACACACACACACACAGTATAATATGTAATAAATAGTTTGTTAATAAACTCTGTGTTACTTGAACATCTTTCACTGTGCTCCTAAATTTCTTTGTGTGCTCCAAAACCTTTTCATTTAGGAGCACATGTGCTCCTTGGGAAAGAAGTGAGCGTAGAGCCCTGTTGTAGAGGCCCTCTGTGTTGACAGACCAGCCAGTTTGTTGCTCATGTCTACCCCCAGGAACCTGTAGGTGATGGGGGGCGTTGGTGTTGTTGCTCACCAGCACAACTGACCGGTCTGACTGTCATTGTGGTCTGTTTGTGAGGTAGTCAGTGACCCTGGCCACCAGGCCATATTCTCCAGCTGCATCACCGTGATCTTGTAGTTCAGAGGTTCTCAAACTTTTTTATACCACAACCCCATTTGTTTTTTTTTGGCGACCCCACACTTATTCATGTATCGCGTGATTTCAACGTGGAATTAAAATAAAAGCACACGTTGTTGAACTTGATCATGCATATTTATTAGAAAATTTTATTACAGCACTATGTTATCAATACACATTTATAAAACAAGGCCTATTTAGCCAAATTATGTTGCCAGAACATTAAAAAAAGTAAATATATATATTATGTTGGGTCGCGACCCGTAGTTTGAGAACCGCTGCTCCACACCAATGTTCGCTTGGTCTGCAAACGGCAGGGCGTCCAGGGAGTCTTCGCGATGTGTGATGTTAAAGCAGCCAAGCCTGTAGTCATCGAGGGCACTTGAGAGTCCACCCCCCCCCCCCCCCCCCCCTTCTTGGGCACTGAGGGGGCTTTCTGATTAGGAACGGGTGCTCCGCTCCGTCCTCGCTCCGTCCTTGAGTGCGAACTCCCCCCCTCCCTCTCCCCCCTCTGGTTTGTGTACACACTGCAGTCTTGGTGCGCTCCGGGTTTTGTTTTAGGTTTGCGTTTTGAGCGTGTAAGCTGCCGTAGGCGATGATGTCACACTCGAACGTCAACACATGAACAGTTGAACACACGGTGATGGAAACTGGATGCCCGATATTAAGAAACGAATAACCAATAAATATGAAGTTATCTTCGAACCTCTGTTGTCAAGCCTTGTCAATATAACCCACCCCCTTTCCTCACGAATGGAACTGGTGTCGTGGAGTCCGCTTTAAGCGTTTCCAGGGTCTTGGGCTTGTAACGTGGCTTCATCTCGAAGTTTTCATCCACTGAGCCATGGGGCGCAACATGCTTGTTTGGTTGAGGTCTGAACTCGCCAAATTGCCCATAAATATCGTTTTCGTGGGTATTGTCCAGGTGTTGCTGTATGTTTTTAGCTGCCCAAAATTCAAGCAAGCATGAAAGCATTACAGTTTGCTTGCACACCACGCCCCGCTCCGCCGTCGGGGACGCTGGTTCGCACCCGAGACCACCTATTCCAGCGGTCCAGGTTTGGAGCGAATCAGCGTCCCCGGTTCTCATCACACCCTATTTTGGTGCGATCGCGCTCTGATTCGACCCCGAATGGCTAGTGTGAAAGGCCCCTGAAACCATGCAGGAGGTCGTCTAGAGCCGGGGCTCCTTCTTCACCCTCAGGGAGGGAGGGAGGGGTTGGAGAGGTGTTGGAACGCTGCCGGCAGCTCCCCAGCACACGCCTGGCACACGCCTGGCACACGCCTGGATGTAATGGGGGACCCTAGCCCCTTTCGTGACTGTGATGATGCAACGAGTGAATCTACAGGGACTTATTCCTCCATTGGAAAATCCCATAATTAACTCTGAAGAACTGGTCCTCTGTGAAACAGTCGTTGTACAAGTATGGCAGATACCAATGGAGGAATAAGGGCCTGTGGATTCACTCGGTGCGTCACAGTCACGAAAGGGGCTAGCCTGTGGCACACGCCTGGGGCTGGTGTTTATGTACATATGGACATATGTATACATTATGACAGTGGCTGAGCAGTCGTCCGGTAATCAGAAGGTTCCTGGTTCGATTCCCGGCTCCTCCTTGAGCAAGACACTTAACCCCTAACTGCTCCCGATGAGCAGGTCGGCACCTCGCGTGGTCGCCTCCGCTGTCGGTGTGTGAGTGTGAGGCACAAGTTTGGAAAGTGCGTTTGGATAAAAGCGCTATTATAAATGCATTTAACCATATTTATAACTGCAGTCCATTTACCACCAGCCGGGCTCTACCTCTCTACCTCCATTTTAATCTGTCAAAAAAGTCATCACACTATTTCAGGCTTCAAAAGTGGGTTACAGTAATAAAATCAGCAAACGTGTGTGTGTGTGTGTGTGTGTGTGTGTGTGTGTGTGTGTGTGTGTGTGTGTGTGTGTGTGTGTGTGTGTGTGTGTGTGTGTGTGTGTGTGTGTGTGTGTGTGTGTGTGTGTGTGTGTGTGTGTGTGTGTGTGTGTGTGCGTGCGTGCGTGCGTGCGTGCGTGCGTGCGTGCGTGCGTGCGTGCGTGCGTGCGTGCGTGCGTGCGTGCGTGCGTGCGTGCGTGCGTGCGTGCGTGCATGTGCGTGCCACGACTGTTCCTTGATTGTGATTTACGAGCACCGTGGAGCTACAAATTTAATTGGGGATTGAGGACCAGTGCCGTGAGCCAGTGCTCGTAATTACTAATTAGCTACAGATTAAGTGATTTACAAACACTCACTGTTAGCTGCTAACGCTTGGAACACGGCAAGCTTTAGCTCAAACAACAACGAGATCTTTCCGTGTGAACACTGGCGGTGTGGGTACAGACAATGAACGGTTGTCTGATGTTGTTGTGAGTGTGAAAACACTAGTAGCCACTCATCTTGGATTTGCCATTGACGCAACACACCTACAGTACCTCCACTAAAGCCCTCTGTCAGGAAAACACTTGTTTACCGGCTAACTTTAACCCAACACAACACACCTACCTTGGTATGGGTGGTAATGGGTCTTGGCCCTCGCACCCACATAGGGAGGAGTCACTTTCAGGAGCTAAACTGGCTTCCTGTGGAGGCCAGAGTTACCCAGCTCAGACTGAACATAGTGCACAATATTATAAACCAAAGGTCCCCTAGATACCTCCAGAACTACTTCACCCCGGTCAACGAATCCCACAACCACAGAACTAGAGCAAGCATAGCAAACCTGAAGCCTGCTTCTTTCCGATCCAAACTGGGCCAGTGCTCCCTTACTTTCTCTGGAGCCCAGGATTGGAACAAGCTGCCTATCCCCATCAAGCAGAGCTCGAGCCTCCACAGCTTCAAGAGAAGCATCAGGAAATGGCTCATGGACAGAATAGAGGAATAGCCCCCTATAGTTTTAATGGGTTTCCAATCAGTTTTTAGTTATTTGTGGGGTATAACATTTTAGCTACTGTATAGGTTAGTCTTCTAATGTTTTAAATGTATGTGTTTTGTGTTATTGTCATGTTTTTGTTGTGGCCTAACAGCCCTGGGACCATGACGGAAATAAGGGTTTTACTCTTTCTCATGTTATCCTTTGGATCCTTGTTGTGTGTTTTTAATCCATCAATAAAATAAAATAAAATCAAACCTCCACTAATACTCTGTGTTTACCGGCTAACTTTAACCCAACACACCTACCTCCACTAAAGCTTTTGTCAGTAAAATACTTTAACCCAACACACTAGGGGTGTAACGGTACACGTATTACTACTCTCCCTAAAGCTTTCTGTCAGAAAAACACAGAGGGCTAGATCCACAAAGAATGGATTGCACAGTGCAAGTTGCACCCTTACTTACAATTCATTATGAATTGAAAATGGGGGACCCTGATGTAAACAAGACGAAAGTCTTTCTCTGGTCTGCATCCCCTTAACAATTGTGTGTATTGAGCCGTACTGTATTGTACCCATCCTACAATCTGTTAATACAATTTTCACTCAATCAATCAATCTGCACGGTGATTGATTTAATGAAAATTGTATTAACAGATTGCAGAATGGGAACAATACAGTACGGCTCAATACACACAATTGTTAAGGGGATGCAGACCAGAGAAAGACTTTCGTCTTGTTTACATCAGGGAAATATAGATTTTATTGTTTTTACTACCGGGCAGTCCAGTAGAGAGAGAGAGAGAGGAAGAACGGGAGACGAGAATACTTTTATATGAAATTCTTTTTCCTTTTCTGCTCCTGAGAGTGTGCTAGATAAAAAATAAAATAGATAAGTAAAAAATAGAAGTCAAGTACGTAACAAGTACGTTCCTTTGTCTCGGGGTCTTGCCCACGATTGCAGTGACTGTTCTACGTGCACCACGAGGCCATGGATCAGCTTCTTACCGTCTTCTGTCCGTGGTCTGTCAACGTGGTTCAGACGTTCATTGCTGGGTTAAGTACTTCGATTCTATTCACATAATATGCTTACTACCTATATCTATTCTATTCACATATATGCTTACCACTTGTATCTATTGCTATGTCCGCCCATCACAATCACGCCAACTGTCTAACGCCTGTCCCGGCTTCCCTGTCTCCCTGTCTCCCTGTCTCCCTGTCCCCCTGTCCCCCTGTCTCCCTGTGAGTGGCTGTCTCGGAGTGATGACTGGAGTGTTGGACGTCTCGTGATGAAGGCCGGGAGGATGCGACCCTATCTGCGCCGCCCCTTCGCCTCAAATAGATCCGCTATCAGCTCTATCTTTAATCTTTCAAAAATGTTCAGTTGCTATCGCTATCAGCTCTATCTTTAATCTTAATCTTTCAAAATGTTCAGTTGCTATCACATGCACTCATCTGTGTTTCACTACACATGAGTGCATGCTTACCAACTGTTCACCTGTTTTATTGCAACACTACTATCACCGACATCTAAGAAGGGAGCTCCCCCGTTGAACGGCCCTTCTAAGGTTTCTCTCCTCCACATTGCCTGTGGTGCATTTTCCCCCTATTGCTAGGTTTTAGTGAGTTTTTCCTTACCTTCGTGTGGGGTATGTCTGGGAGTGTTGCATTTATTTATTTTGCATTTATTAAAAAAAAAATTTACTTTATGGTGTTCTTGTTTTGTTCTTGACTTACTGTGATGTTTCTTCTTGACTTGTTTAAAGAAGACGTGTCCGGCCCATGGGGACATTAACGTGTGTTGTCGGGCCTTACAAATACATTTGATTTTGATTTGATTTAAACAAAAGTGTTCAAAACAAAAGTGTTCAATATACATAATTTATATACAATATACAATACAGAGTAGAAAAAGATGTGTAACTGAGTTACAATACAATATAAAGTACAATGCATAAATGGGATGAGGTACAACTTAGGGTAAGGTGCAATGAGGTATGAGTTGTAGTGCAAATCTCTTTACCAATAATATAAATATAAAGTGTGTTAAAGTGTCTAAAGTGGGTAAAGTGGGTGCTACAGTGAGTTGTTTATTTAAAGTGAGTGTGTGCGTGTGGATGCGTGTGCTGTGAGTGTATTTGATGGTTTGTTACATAGTGTTATTGTCATTGAGCATCCTGATGGCCTGGGGATAGAAGCTCCTTCTGAGTCTCTCTGTGCTTGCCATGAGACTCCGGTATCGCTTGCCTGACCGCAGCAGTTCAAAGAGGCAGTTGTTTGGGTGGCTAGAGTCTTTGATTATTATCTTAGCCTGGGAAGCCCACCTCCAATTGTGCGTTCGGTTGAACGGGCCACTCTCTGTAGTCTGCTACGGTCTTGTGCGGTGCTATTCCCAAACCAGGAGGTGATATTGCCAGTCAGGATGCTCTCTATTGTGCATGAGTAGAAGTTCTTAAGGATCTTCTGACTCACTTTGAACTTCCTTAGGCGCCTAAGGAAGTAGAGGCGTTGCCGTGCCTTCTTGATTACACTGTCAATGTGTGTGGTCCATGTCAAGTCCTCGGATATGTGGACTCGGAGGTACTTAAAACTGTTCACTCTCTCAACCGGTGCCCCTGTTCATACTATTGTTATTGTCAGTTAACTTGATACAGTTTAATTTGGTTGCTGTACTGTAACTAGGGTATTAACACTTTCGCGGCCAACCATGTATATATACGTTATTGGGCGCCAGTGGTTAACGGCCAAAAACTTATATGATCGTTTTCCCCCTTTTTTTTTATCAACTTTTTCTCCCATCCCAATTTTGTATCGTCCAATTCTACCCTCCCCTGTCTCGAACGCTGTTAGACCATGCCTCCCACAAGCCGGCTGCAATGTGGACGAAGCCTTACATCACGTGTCCCCTCCGGTACTCGAGGAAGCAGCCGTCGCATCTTTTCACTGCGTGGGAGGGACACGCCGCCCCCATCGCTTCCTGATTCTGCTGCGCAGGCGCACCAACCGACCTGTAGGAGTCACTGTCCACAACGTCCGATCCCCACCCATTAGCTTCCCACCCCCTAATACTACCAATTGTATTAGTATGAATGACCAGCCAAGCTGATAGCAATGCGGAGAGCTGGGCTCGAACCCAGCGTCTCCTGCATTGGTGGTGAGCGCCTTGCCCACTGCACCACCTAGCCGCCTCGTTTTCCCTTTTTTTCTATTTTAATATCCTATTCAATGTCAGGGACCTGTATGTTGCTGTTAAAAGGCATACTGGGACTCTGAAGGTGCAGTACCGGCCAGATCCTGCTAGTAGGCAGTATCGAGAGTGCAGTAAACCCTGTTCCAGACCGGGTGCTACGTTTAAACCGCTCCGGATGAACTTTTCTAGTAATGGGAAACCTAGGGCTACACCCGATCGCATTGAATCGTTTTTGGGACCCTTGATCCATATGTTGTGGTGGGTTATGTCGTGGACCAGATGGACATAGGATGGACCAGATGGCGATCAAATAATTGGAATATTCTTTTTAGAATACCACCGACCACAGGTAAGGACAATCTGACGTCAATTTCAGCTTGATCATGCAAGGTTATCATACCCATCCCCCTGATCGGCGTGTGTTGTGGTAATAACGAATGACGTTACTGGCAATCAAATAATCAGAAACGACCCCCCCCCCCCCCCCTTTCATGCATTCATGATGAAACATAATACCTATGATATAGATTTGATTTGAAAATAGTAGCGTGTACAGGGACAAAACGCCAATGGTTTTAGTAGAATTCACGTTGCGCCCTGTAGCCGGCCTCCCAGGAATTAGCCCGGATCATTCCGAAATTATACTCATATTCACCACGGGATAACGGGTGAACGTATTCATGAAAAATGTATTCTTTTTTGCATCTTGAACGGAAGATAGTTACTGTCAAATGACCATGGTATTGTATCCATAGCTATAATATAAAATATAGATTTAGCTCTACAAACAAGGTGACGCACAGTGAAACTATGTAATGGAAAGCTGGCCCAGCTATAGCTAGATGGGGAAATCGAATGGCCACGAATGTGTTACTGTAATTAACAAATTAATAATAATAAAAAAAATAATAATAATTTAAAAATAAAAAAGAATAAAAATGTAAATGCAAACATCTTCTTAACGGTTCCGGAACCGGAAGCTAGGAACCGGTTCCTATTGGAAACGGTTCTCTGTGCCCAACCCTAATGATATACATATATCACATGTACAGATTAACTAGACCTCTGAATGGGTGGTTGTGAACCCCAACCCATTCAGACTGTGCACAAGTCCCGGTAGGAGAAAAGAGTGATGCAAAACGTTTTCCAAAGTATATTGTATTTATTTAACAAACATAAACATGATTAAATAAAAGGGGGATGAAACCCACAACAATATTGCCACAAGGGAAACAGAACAGGGATATATAATAAGACAAACAAACACTAAACCAAGGTAAACACTAAACAAACACAAGTTATTGAAGTGTCACAGGACAGAAGCAAAAAGACACATGGGGAAATCTGGGAACCACCCAGCAATAATACAAAGTACAACAGGGCTATTCAAAAACAGCAGAGTGCCACAAGACACAATCAAGCAACCATGTAGCAGTATGAACCAAACGAACACACAGTAACCCACACAACAGAGGGTAATATGGCCAACACAATAACGGTCCACACCACAGTGGCAATAGGCAACCCAACACTCCACTCAGGTCAGTGGCAATGGCAGAAAAGGCACCCTGAGTGTGTGTAGCATCCCAGGTTTTATCCACCCGCCCCTTAACACTTTAAGTGCCAAGGACGAGATTTCTCGTTAGTTCATGCCAACCGTTCAGTGCCAACGACGAGAGATATAGTTTTTTTTTTATTATCGATTTCCATTCATTTTTCATCAATCTAGCCTCACGTTAC
>NC_140165.1:16483711-16488711 GCF_963971535.1 Notolepis coatsorum | reverse complement strand
CCCCATGCTGCTATGATGATCAATAAAGGAATATCTGATCTTATCTCGTCTTATCTTAATCTACGTACACTTGAAAGGCGGGTTGTCAACATGAGGAACAGCGTGAGTTGTTTTTGGGTGTAGAGAACATCAGTGAGGTCACGCCTTTCGTTGTAATTCTTTGGGAGTAAAGTATAAATCCACTTCCTAAAAGGAAGCATGCTAAGCAGATTCAATGAAATCTGGAAGTCAGTAGACATGCAAGATTAAATCTTTCAAAAATGTTCTAATCTTATGTACCCCAGTTGCTATTGCATGTACTGTACATATTTGTGTTTTATTACACGTATGTTAATACATACCAACTATTTTGTTTTATTCTCCACCCATCGATCATCCATAGCAACACTACTATCACAGACCTCAAGAAGGGGAGATCCCCCCTTGAACGGCCCTTCTAAGGTTTCTCTCCTACACATTGCCTGCGTTGCTTTTTCCCTATTGCTAGGTTTTTAGTGAGTTTTTTCCTTACCTTCGCTGGGGTATGTCTGGGAGTGTTGCATTTATTTATTTTACATTTATTTAGGATTTCATGGTGGGTTTTTTGTTCTTGATTTATTGTGATGTTTCTTCTTGACTTTAAAGAAGACTTGTCTGGCCCATGGGGACATTAACGTGTGATTCCTCCGGGCTTTAATAAATACATTTTATTTGATTTAATTTGATTACTAAACGGGTTGCTGACGAGCGTGAGTCTGCGTTAGCTGCAATCACTTGCAAACACTTGATCTCCGAGCCAAATGTCAGTCTCCTAGGAAGAAAACTGTGGACACTAGGGTGGGGACCCTTCTCCGGCGGTCCACCATCTTGAAAACGCAATGTATTTCTCCATTGCCCATTTCTAAATCGTCTCGTTTAAAACAAATAAAGCATGAACATTTGCATGGTGTACCTACCTTTCTGTGTGTATTCATCCACAATCTATAGCTCAACATGAAAATATTCACAATTAATCGTGAAGAAAAATTACCAAAAATGCTTAAACAATAATGTTAGTGATGAAAGGAACTCATTTTGTGCAAAAATGGAAAGCTTGCCAATGTTCATGAGACAGAATTGTATAATAGCCGATAATCCATTTTCCCAATGATAAATCCCTATACGGGTGGACCTCGCAGGCGGACCAGAGTGATGTCAGACTACACCTCCCTATACCAACGTGACTAAGTTACCCCCGGACCTGCATGAGCTGCTGTGCCAAAAGAAGTACAACGGGGCTCTATGGAGAAACCATGACACTCCCCCGACTAAAAGTGGTTTCAAACTAAAATGGCTGGATGTCATTTTGCCAAATCAGCATGGCTGTGAGTGTGAGTCTTTCACCTTTTTACATATCTAGCTTTGGCATGGATTGATTGTTTAGATCGCTAGCATGGCTAACAAATGGCAAATATGTTGTTCTGACCAGGATTACGTTCCTTTCTGCTTCGGGTCTGCACGCGCATATTTGTCATGACGTCGTCAGCGAACAGGTCAATAGAGCTGCTCCATGCTGATAAGAAGGTTTGCGAATCGCATTTCCCACGTGCTGCCACTAGGGGCAGAGTGGCTAACAATGAGTGAGTCACTGAGTTATATAGATGCACTTTGCATCTAGAAATCATCGCCGACGCTGCTGTACGCATGACGTCTGCTCTCGGAGGAAGGCGAAAACATAGACGACAACATTTATTTTTAGCTACACCTTGTGGCAACATACGGATCTCACGCTCTCCACTGCTCCTCGCTCTTCCCAACAGGTAACGAATGAAAACTGGCTGCTTTTTTCCACTTTGTTGTCGTCAAACGATGACGTCGAGCTGCACGCTGACACCCCCCTCCGCCTCGCTCAGACCAGTCCTGCTTCTCTCAATAGAGCAGTGGAATCTAATGAGAAGTAACAGGGGAAAGGAGAGATGTGTTCGCTGCCCCTCTCCTCCCCCTCCTCCCTCTCCTTCCTCCCTCCCTCCTCCTCCCTCCTCCTCCCTCTCCTTCCTCCCTCCTCCTCCCTCTCCGTCCTCCCCCCTCCTCCTCCCTCTCCGTCCTCCCCCCTCCTCCTCCCTCTCCTTCCTCCCTCCTCCTCCCTCTCCGTCCTCCCCCCCCCTCCTCCTCCCCCTCCTCCTCCCTCTCCCCCTCCTCCCTCTCCTTCCTCCCCCCTCCTCCTCCCCCTCCTCCTCCCTCTCCCCCCTCCTCCCTCTCCTCCCTCCTCCCTCTCCCGCGTTATTTTTTTCCGTAGCCGCATTTCTGGCAAGACGCTCTCTGATTGGCCAACGCCTGTTTCTACACTGGTTAAGCTTAGGCACTCTTTCGAAGTTGGTTAAGGTTAGAGTTTGTCTTAGAGCATGGCGATAGAACACCAGGTAGTTTGCAGGCTGTTTGACGAGGAAATGGGCAAAGACACAGCTCGTCACGCGATTGGGCAAACGCGTCAGTGGCCAATCAGGGAGCGTCAGTCAGTGGCCAATCAGAGAGCGTCTGCCAGAAATGCGGCTACGGAAAAAAATAACGCCCCTCTCCCCCTCCTCCCTCCCCTCCCCTCCCTCTCCCCCTCTCTTCCCTCCACCCTCCTCCCTCCCTCGCACCGTCCTCCCTCCCCTCCTCCCTCCTCCCTCTCCCCCCTCCTCCCTCCCCTCCCTCTCCCCCTCCTCCCTCTCCCCCTCTCTTCCCTCCCCCCTCCTCCCTCTCCCCCTCTCTTCCCTCCCCCCTCCTCCTCCCTCCCCTCCCTCGCCCCCTCCTCCCTCTCCTCCCTCTCCCCCCTCCTCCCTCCCTCCCTCTTCCCTCCTCCCTCTCGTCCCTCTCCCCCCTATCTCCCCCCCCCCCCCCCCCCCTCCGTCTTGTTGCCATGCCTCCTTCTCGCAGTGTCTCACCAGGACACCTGTCAAGAACATCTGCTTCTGCCTATAATTCACTTCCAGTTCATGGGGGGTGCATCATGCATATCTGAAATGAAAAGCCCCCAAACTGTCCTGTCCTATATATTACCATGCACTCCTCCTACTATACTAATGCCTTATGTCTATGCACTCGATACTGCAGCAGCCAAGTCTCAGCACTGTTTGATGAACATTGTTACTCAGCTGTGAGAGTTGTACCCTTCCTGCTGACTTGTCGTACAGAACTTGTAAGTCACTTTGGATAAAAGCGTCAAGCTAAATGACTAAATGACTCAATGTAAATATGTGTAGAGGAGGAACAGCACCGGAGAGGTCACACAGCGCTGCGGTTTGTGATCACAGGGGAGGAAAGAGTACTATTGATCTTAACCAGCTGTGCTCTGTCACTGAGAAATAAATGGTACCAGTGAATGGGGTGTAGGGTTTACGTCCAATGGTTGGATTTAGTTGATAAATGTCCATAAATAAATGTCCATAAACAGCGCTCGTGCGTGTGTCTTTGGGAGGTCCAGATGTTTGAGGGTGAGGTAGGAGAGGGTAGCAACGGCGACCTTGGTGTTGTTGCTTCTGTTTCTATTTAGCAAACTGGAATGGGTCCAGTCTCCATTGATGGAAGTAGATACTACTTACAAGTATGGTCCATCTAGCCCATAGGTCACTAATAGGCGGGACCGCGGTGCGGATCCAGATCCAGACCTCTTTCCGCAACGCAGTTCAGTTTCCCGGGTTCCTCTGAGTGGGGGGTCGCGGCCAATCAGAGGAACCCGGAAACCGAACTGCGTTGCGGAAAGCATGCACGCGACCCGGACCTCTAACCCATGCATTATTGAGAATGAATACATTATGATGGAGTGTTTAAATTGTATTTCTTATTTAATAAAAAATTATTAATAATAATAATAATAATAATAATGTGAAAACAGACAATAAATATTGTTGAAATATTATTGAATTGTACTTTCTTCATTTGATTTGACAGTGTGTTGTTGACCACATACAGATGTTGATACAACTCCTATAGGCTATACTTCATTATTATTACACAGCACTGAATCACCACACGCATGTTAGACGTTAGGATGTTCCCGGACCTTTGCTTGAGGACATTTTCTCTGACTGGACCTCTTTGAATTTCTAATTGAATACCCCTGATCCAGCCAACACCAGACGTAGCTCATATATCCAGAAGTCACTGGACGACATTGTTGTCCAAAAGGAAAGGTTGAAAGAAGTCACAAAGCCAGGCACTGTTGCTCGGGTCAACGTCATTGGTCATGATGATGAACATGGGCCTTATATACTTTGTCCTGGCATTATACTTATATTATATATTATGTACTTATATTATATGCGTAATGCACATGCTTAGGGACTATACGCTGGTCTGTTTCTACTGCAGATCCATAGATCGATAGAGCTGGTTGCCAGTTGTAATCAAATCAAATCAAATACATTTTTTAAAGCCTGCAATCACAAGTTAATGTCCCCATGGGCCGGACAAGTCTTCTTTAAAACAAGTCAAGAAGAAACATCACAATGAATCAAGATGTGAAAACTAGTAATCACTACAATGCCTCTGTTTGTCATGTGACTATGATACATTATGATATTTAAAACGGGATGTGTTTGTGGGCTGTATTTAATGATTTTAGCGATACGATGGGAACGTATGGCCTACTGGTTGAGAGCTCCTAAGGGTAGCAGAGAGAGTAGGAACTGTATTGAGAGAGTAGAAGAAATGTATGATTTTCTTTTTTAATACTTGAGAAAGCCAAACGGCTCGTGCCTTTTAACCCTTTCACTACCACACTACAGATGGTTAACCGGCAGGGGAGCGGGGGAGTATCCCTTGGGGAAAGAATGACCTGAAGGAGGAGAGTCAGATTCCTATCATGTAGAATAAAGGGATAAACATTGACACAACAACATGCCTGGAACGCATCTTAGTTTACAGATAATATTGTTTGTTGGCTGACACAACTCCTAAACACATGCTTATCGGCGCTCATGTCACTAGCACTGTACTTTCTACAAAATGAAGAATCCTGTTGTGTGTGTGTGGAGCGGGGGGGGGGGGGGGGGGGGCGT